>NW_017305987.1:1041723-1044735 GCF_001594115.1 Trachymyrmex septentrionalis | reverse complement strand
CATTATATATTTTCTTATTTTGTTGCACGTAATGCTTGCATTTTTTTTTGCAGAAGAATACTTTTGCACTGAAGACTTACATTTATAATAAAGAAGAACTTCCGTTAAATAAGTCGACAGCAGTTATTATTGGCTGGCTTGAATCACCAGACAAGATTTATGTCTCCAAGGTAAAACAGTTACAATCACATTATTACACATTTTACATGTTTCCAAAATCTCATTAGACAGAGAAAAGAATTTAAGAAGTTTTTAGATATTTCATTGTTATATTTTTATGGATTTTTACAGGTTACGCGACAAAATAAGTTTTTGAAATTAAAGGATAACTTAAACGAATATTACACAAAAGAGACTTCAGTGAAAATTATTGAAACACCACAAAAAGGTTAGTTTTATAATTACAGGTATTTCTGATAAGTGAGATAATTGTTTTGTAATTAATTGATAATATTAATTAATCATGAATTTTATTAAGACTATTATTTACATGTCATAATAATTATTTAAAAACTTAATTTAAATAAGATACTCTTCTAATTAATAACTATTTTGGAATTAGAAAAAAGATTAAGTAAATGTCAAAAATTTGAAGTACCTACTAAAAAGAAAATGTAACATTATTTTCTGTTATAATTACGATATATCTTTCAAATGCTTCCCTTGCAAAAATTTTAACTTAAATTTATCATAGGTGTACCATGCGCTATACAATTAGAAGACGATACTTGGCAACGTGGTGAAATTATCGAAATAATTAGTGAAAATCAAGTCAAAGTATTTTGTGTGGATTGGGGATGCACTTTGATTCAAGACCGCGACACATTACGAATGATTCCATATGAATATACCACGTTTAAGGCCCAAGTAAGTCGAGTCTTTTTCTATGCACAGTATGACATAAGTTTATCGTTTTCTCTCATTTGATTTAGGCTATAAAAATATCGCTAATGTATATAATGCCTGAATCCAATGGAACATGGAAACAGGAAGCTATAATAAGTTTGCTGAATCTCTTAAGTAACACAAAATCTATCATGGTAAATCCTCGAAAAAAAACGGATGACGGATACAGTGGATTAATGTATAGCAATAACATCGATATCAGCCGGCAGTTAAAAATCACAGGCGTTGTTAACGATTATGTCGTGAGGTGAGCACTAATGTCAAATATAAAATTTTTAATATAAAGGCACTTTATTTTCGAAATGTATGTCATACTCAATTTTTTTTTTATTATTTTCTCATTTCTCTAAAGCAACAAATTTAAGAACAAATTGCAAAAGAAACCACAATCGGCTGTTAAAAATGATGTTTCACTACTGGAGGAATCTGATAACAATACTGTCAAAGACTTCTATATTTCATACAATACGGAGAATGATAAATCCATGATAGAAGAGACGCCTAAAGATCCATTCAAAGTAGAAGTGCGTATTCAACGGGTGATCACACCGGACTGCATTTACGTTGCACAGATGGAACATGAACAAGAGAACGAGAAACTGATGTTGAAGATGCAAAAATTCTACGATAAGTATTATTCCGAACCACGCAATAATTGGAGCGAAGGCGCATTGTGTACTGTGTATTCCGCAAAAGACAAGTCCTACTTCCGTGCTAAAATATTGAAAATAAAGTCCTCGACAGAAGTGCTAGTCTATTTCTATGACATGGGCATTGAGGAGACTGTGACGATGAAGGACATACAAGTTCTTCATTCAAAATTCGCGAAGGAAATGACGTACTGCTTTAAGGTGAAACTAGCTGGTATTTTGCCGTGTGGCGGATCATCGACGTGGCCGTCATTATCTTGCGCAACACTGTCCGAGATTATACAAAATAATGCATATTGCAAGTTTTATATCACTAAGCCGGTAAGAAATAACTTTTTTTTTTCTTTTACACTAATCCATAAATTTGAGGAATTGTAAAAGCATCATCTTAACCAATAAATTCCATTTGTAATCTTATGGATATATTTTGACTATTACATATATGTGCTTAATTATAAACATATACGTAGTAGTACAAATTCATACATACATACATACAAGAATATAGATAAATTCTATCTTTGAATTCTGATAAATTATAGATTGTATAAAAGATTTTTATTTTATAAAAATTATGTAAAAATAATATTAATTTCAATTACTGAATGTTGATTGCGAATATAAAAATGTAATTACTCTTATTGTGTATATTAAGGTTCATGAAGAATTTTCTGATGACGTAATACCTGTCGAGCTTTGGGTAAGACAATCCAAAATACCAGGACCATTAGCACCAACTAAAATAGAAATAAATTCTATCAATCGAATGTTGGTGGAGAAGGGTATCGCTTTACCCATTAAGGAGTAAGAAATTAGTTCAATATTTAATTTATTTATTAAAAAAGACCCATAATTTATATGTGATGTTTGAATTATAATTTTTAATTCAACTCAATAGCTACTTTGCAAAAGCAGACTCGACTCTCGCAGAAGAATTTAAGCAGCAGTTGGAGACTAGTCATTGGAGTATACCGAACGAAGAAAATGTTAAATGGTTGGACAAAGATCCGACTAAAGATGAATTGGATGTCACCATGACATCATGTAAGCCATGGCAAGATAGACCTAGAATTAAACTAGATTTAAACAGTTCAATTTCTTCAGCTTCGATGATTGAACATAAGGTTTACGATTCGACAAATCGTGAGGGTTCAGTGAAGTTTTCAGATTGGTTGCCACCGATCGAAATCACGGAAGAAGTATTTCACGCTATAACGACATATGTGGATGTTAAATGCATGGTGTACTTGCATTCTAAGAAATACAGTACGTTATCTTTTGATTATATGTATAGTAATACTATAAGAATGCATTGGATCATAAAATTATCGGATATTGGATATCCGGATAGAATATAACATCAAATATCTAGTCTCCGGTCGGATATCCGAGAAGGCAGTTTTTTTTTTAATATCCGACATTTTCCGAATTGGATTCCGGAAAAATGACTTCTAAA
>NW_017305987.1:1019936-1041623 GCF_001594115.1 Trachymyrmex septentrionalis | reverse complement strand
CTAGAACATTTATATAATATAAAATCAATAATTTAATGATATCAAATTTTTCAACCGGATATATTCTCGGATATCTATATTAATGATATCCGGCTATAGGATAGTAAAAAAGTGGTAAAAAACATCCCTAATAGTTATACAGAATTTCTTTTTAATCTTGCATGAAATTTTTCATTGATTTATGCTTATATCTATGCTAATATCATTTATATATTATAGCAATACGAACAATAGTTTTAATTATTCGAAAAATATGTTGCTATATTCTATCATAATATGTTGCTATATTTTATTGTTTTACTTTTATTAGATGCCGATTTATTGAATTACATAGAGACCGAATTGCAAAATTATTGTAAGAAAGTTAAAACGAACAAAGAGAAACAATGGAAGAAAGGAGAAATATGTATTGCTCAATATCATCATAATCAAAAGTGGTATAGAGGTAGAATTGTCGACAATTTAGGAAATGTAGTGAAGGTAAAAAATAATTTATTATTTTTAATTATTATTTTCGCATTACTTTTTCTTGATCATATGATCCAAGGTGGAATTTGTCGATTATGGCAATGTGGAAGAATGTAAAATAGAACATGTAACAGATGACATTAGATTGGGACATATTCCTATTCAATGCACAAAATGCGTTATCAGCGGACTAAGACCGGTAATAGAATTTTCTTTGACAATACCAATTTTTTTTTGCATAATTCTGTATTCGCAATAATTTTCTTCAAAATCTCTCCTTGTGTTTGTACAACAGGCATCCCCGAATGGTAGATGGAAGTTGATCGATTTAGACCGCATACACGCGCTTCTGGTTGATCAAGAATGCAAAGTGTCTATTTTACAGCGCCAATCCACAAATTTAATTGTAAGTTACATCTACGTCAATAGCAGTTTATGAATATAAATCTCAATCTTTAGTATGAAGTCTCCAATTATTTTATTGTAATTTTATAATAATGTTATGCGCATGCAATATCATCATACTTATAGATATCCATCACATTATTGCGACCGTGGAAATGCGATCTTCTGCTATATCTTTCAAATCACATGGATATGGATATTAAGATCGAACGTAAGTCATGGAATGATTCGGACAATTCTGAAAATGAAGATTTCAATTCGACGGTAACCTTGAACACCACTAGGGATGTTGTCATTGAAGAAACAATAAGTGATTACAAAAAGCTATGCATAACTGACATCTCCAAGAAATCTTCGAATACAAACATTGAGGATATTACATTAAATGAGAATGTAATTAGTGATATTGAGGATATTACATTAAATGAGAATGTAATTAGTGGTAATTTAGTGGAAACTACAAAGACAGAATTATTTGATAAATTAGAGAATAAGCACATGATTTCCGATACCGAAAGTATATCTTCACTAGACACGAATATTTTAAACGCGAATATAACCTGTTCAACACCGCAACCATCAGAGGAAGAAGATTATATGATTTCATACAAACGGTTGATCATTCCGCAGGATACAAAGTACATTGAATTAATATTATGTTGTAACAGAGATCCCATCACTTCATTAGCGCAACTGGCAGAAAATAACGACGATATATTCTCTAATGTAAGCATACGCGAATTATTAAATATATCTGACATAAACAGCATCTAATTTATTTATTATCTTTTAGGAGCTTCACGAATATTACTTGAAATACGAAAGCGTAATGTCAGAAATGCAGACTAATCATCAACCATTAATCGAATCCTTTGCAAAGAGTAATTTTTTAATTATTTTTAATAACATAGATAAAACTATGCATGATTTAACTGATACAGATTATGATTCCTTCAATGACATATACTTATTTTATATTTTTTAGATACTCCGTGCATCGCGAAATTTACTGATAATATGTGGTATAGATGCATTATTACAAATAGTGAAAAAATTCTAAACACTCAGTACATGAAAATTTCATTATATTACATCGATTTTGGTAATCACGAGTACATACAGTTACATATAGCGGACATACTCTCCAAGTAAGTTTTTAACATTATTGATTTATTTATATATAATGATATGCAAAAATAAAATATTCCAGAAACTATGATTTACGTGTACCAAAAGAGGAATGGTTGAAATTGCCTGCCATGGCTATCAAATGCACATTTTGGGGGCTAAACTTCGTTTCTAACGATATTGATTTATTAGCATCGAAATTAGATGAAATATACAACGAAGTAGTCGTGGCCCGAGTTAAGGTAAGTTCGTTTAAAATAAAATTCATTTATTTAAAACTCACATAAAAATACGTAATTATTATCACAGAAAATTATTGAGGGTAACCATGTGGTAGTCGAAGTATACAAGGACAAAATGTGTACGGAACTGTTTTATGCTGATTTAATAAAAGAAGGTTTATATCAATTTAATCTCACAGAAGACTGAGGATTACCGTCAACTCTTTGACTGATTTCAACTTAACTCACATACATTTATTTCATATGATTTATATAGCGTTTCATATAATTTAAGATTCCTGAGTCACCAGTCATTTACAATTATATGAATCGTGACGTTAAAACGATTTAATATGGTGATTACTCAGGAGCCTTAAATCGAGAAAGAATTTAAACTGTGAAGTTCATTTTATCATAGTTTATTTTTTCTACGTATAAATAAGACGAGATAGATTAGAAATAAGAGCGAAATATACTCTTTTGTTCTTGTAAAATCTTATTTTGTAGAAATCCATCGTACATATTACACTTTGATATATACTGCATTAGATTCAGGACTTATGGCTTCTGCACACAGGATGCAGCAACACTTATCACGCGGCGAAAGTTAGCATGGTAACCAATTAAGTTTACCGCTTTTCTACAAAAATGGAAAACACTAATTTCCACCATGTGGCAAACGTTGCCGCGTTCTGTATGCAGAAAGTATTAGAGATTTTACATTAACGTTGTGTACTTTTTGCAATCTGTTCCTTTAGCACTAGGATACTTTGCCTCTGTTCAGGAGGAAGCATTGCAATTTGCTCATCTGACAATTGCAATACTTGCATTATCAAGGCCGCCTGCAAAAAAATTCATGACCTATTTAGAATTTAGAATAGCTATATGTAACATATATGTTTTTATATGCATATGACCATGCTACGAAGACAATAATAATGAATTTAATGATTTAGATTTGCGTTTGACTACTGTGAGTTAATATAATCATTCAACTTTACATATTTTCTTATGCGTATAATTGTACTTTTTTTGTTAAATGTTATTTTCTAAAATGTGACTCACGAGATATATATATATATATATGCGATATCATTTTGTTTAAGATGTCTATTCTTTGAAAACAATTTCAAATAAAAAATGTAATAAAAACATGATAAACAGTTCTTGTCAATGAAAAAATTTTAAATATACCTTTTCCTGATCAGACGCACCACTGGGGATACTTCCCGCTGGAGACATTCCGGCCACTAGCCTCGAAGTTGCAGAACTCGCAGGCTGCGAAATCGTAGTGGCAGACGAACCAGTTGTGTTGCTAGTTACAGTACTTGGTGCTGGCACAGTTGGTGCAACAACCGGTCTCGGAACAATCGGAGGCGCGACAGGAGCCGCTGAAAGTTTTGAAAAACAAAAGTCCATTAGCGATATATATAAATTCATCAAAAAGAAATTCTTGGTAAATTTAGGCCTGTAGTTACTGTAGTTATTCTGTAACTTTTAACCATACTATGACACCGATATTGTCGTTAAAAATTATGGAACAATGGTCTTCGTCGAACATAAAGTCAATAGATCTACATAAAACGAATATGTAAAAAAGTGAAAAATACATACGAGGAGGTTTAGTGATCCTAGGATCGATGGGCCTGGAATCTCTAAGATCTCTTGAATCTCTGCCGAATCTCTCAGATCTCGGATCGCGATAAAAGCTGAAAGTAATGTCGATTTAGTGCAAGGAATAATGATTAAACCTATTAATATATATATATATATATATATATATATATATATATGTGTATATATATATGTGTATGGGACCTCTCAATTCCTTCCACAGAAAGTAGGCTGTAAAAAGAGGTCTTTTAATTACTCAGTCTATAATCGAATCTATGTATATCGATTAACATGAAGTGCTCTTACTTGTCTGCCATATTAAATGCATTTGCCCCCCTCAGATCAGTGGTGACCGGTATCACCGGCGCACTGACTGGCGCAGGCTGCGTTTGGGGTGATCCTCTCAAATCTTGATCCAATCTAGCTACACGCGGATCTATCTGCCTGTCTAGTCGAAGATCTACGTCCTGACCTGTTTTTACGGATTCAATTTTTAATTTAAATTCCTTGTCCAGTGATCCTCTCAAATCTTGATTCTTCCTAGTTACACACGGATCTATCTGTCTCTCTAGTCGAAGATCTACGTCCTGACCTGTTTTTACGGATTGAATTTTTACATTTATATTCCCTGTCCATCTGTGACAATGGAGACTTCACGATTCAGATGAAGTATAACATAATAAATCATAAGATAAATAAAACAAGTAGTATTAATTAATAAAGTATTAATTAATTTTTATGCTCGAATGGATCAACTGTAGGAAAAATGGATGCATACACCTCAAAATTTTAATGCAATTTTTTATAACCAATAATAACTAATATAATGCTTAAATAATAATTAATGTTGTAAGATGGTTCTTTGTCGTACCTGCGAAAATAGGCGCTGGGGCATTAATAGGTGGTGGGGGTCGCTGTGCCCAAGGCTCCTCGATTCGCGGTTGTACCTGCTGAGTTGGTTTCTCCGATGGTGTCAGTATACCTGGGATAGGATTAGCCTTGTGCAACATACTGACAGCTGTATGAGGGTCCACTATTCTCATGACCACCTGTGCTTGGAGCAGAGCATACGCCAACTGAGGATTCTGCAGAAGCATTTGACGTGCCTCATTTGGATTATTTTGAACGCAAAGTTTCATCTGTTTCATCAGTTCAAACATCTGCTCTGGTGGCAAAGATGCCACAGCTTTGCTTATCGCTTCTGGTGCCTTATCTGACTGAACGGCTTCTCCATAAGGATTCTCTGTACTCTGACCCTGCAAGAGACTTTGCATCTCCATACGACTTTTCTCCGTGCAAGCATTGTCCACGCGTAACGTTCGTCCACCAATTTCATATCCATTTAAGTTTCTCATAGCACTTAGAGCAGTCTCCTGATCTTTATACTCACAAAAGCCATATCCTTTGGGCTTGCCTGTCTCACGATCAAATACTAATCTGTTTGCAATAATTAAATACGTAGATAAATACAAATACTATATTAAATACCTTTGTAATAAAAAAATTAGAGTGATTATAAAAAAACAGAGACAGATAACACTTATAAGTCAAATATATGTTTTTGATAGAAAAATCATAATATGAGATATAAATGAATAAAATTATGTTCTATATATTTAATTATTGCAAAGAAATTCTTTTATAAGCATTCTAGACGATAATTCAATATCGATAAAGTTCAAGTTACTTTCTTAGAAAGAAAGTTAGTAATATTTTTTAATTGGCTGCTAAAATTAATAAGAAATGTTTAAGATATGTCAAAAGATTCGAAAGGAATAATAATAATAAATTGTTTAATACAATTAATTAAGGCAAATAACGAAAAATAAGCTCACTTAAACGAAAGCACCGGTCCCACCTCACTGAAGATATCCTTCAGATTCTCCTCCGTAGCCTCGTACGGAATATTCCCGACTGTAAAACAATAGATAATGCGATGTCACATTAATATAACTGTAAGAAGCAGCGTCGAGGTTGGTATGTTAAATTACTCACCAAAGACGCTCCGCATCGACTTGTCCATCAGTGTTTGATCCGAAATAGTTGAATTACTCATTTTCGTGCTTTTGTTTCTGACTAATACGAGCGATACAATTCTAATAACAATACACGAAGTACTCCGTTCGACTAATTCGGGACCTAGATGACAAATACACACACGTATGTACTATCGCCGCTATCGTCAAACTTTAACAATTTAATCTTGCATCTGGTAAAATCAGTGCATTAGACAGAAGAATATACTCTTGAACAATCTATACGCTCTATACACTCATACATTCTAAAAAGTCATTAGAAATGGAACCCGTCTACTAGCGGCCTCTATGTGCACACACTGAACTGTGTACCTCAGTGGGTAACACATCGACGATTTTATGACTCTCATGAATTAGAATTCAATTATGATCGATAATTCCACGTATTTACCTGTAATCGCTGCGCAAATACCGATTATGATAATAATCGAGCTGATGATACCAACTGTGCTACCTACTACGGTTCACTTGATGCAAATGCTTTGAAGCGTTTGATTGATCAATCGGAAGAAAATTTTACTAATTGACCAATCAAAAAACGCTTCAAAGCAAAAACGCTTGGTAGCATCAAGTGGACCGCACCCTTCAATGTCCATCAGTCCATGGTTTCCTCCATAGTTCCCTCCACCATGATGAATGATGGGAGTGACTCATCTTTCTTCTTTCCACCATGATGGCGATCATGGCGACCGTTATGTAAACGTGTTGCAAGATGTTGAGTGCATTTCGGATCGTTTACTATAGTCATAAAAATTTTTGAACAGCAAAACTGTTGCGTTATGCTGAACGCAAAATGGTCAACATTACTGGTTAAATAAGGATAGTGCCTATCGAGCGCTTCCTGTCCAATGGCTCCTGTTAACTGATATCAAACTACTGTTTTCAATAGTAACTCTGAGAAGTAGTAATTCTATCAACTAGAATTAAAAATACTATTTACATTGGCTTTGTTCCCATATTCACTGCTATAGTGCTAATTTATAGTATAGTGACGTATATTCATTCATTGGGAATACATAAATATCGCAACATGGCGGAGGCCTGGGCCATACTACAAGCTTTATTCACTGCCCAAAAAATAGATGTCGCAATGTCATCATATTTACCGATTCAACAAGTATCCTGGAGACATTAAACACCCTAAACCTAACCGAGATAATTATCTGATCAGTCTAATTAAAAACGAATTCTGGCGGGCTAACAAACAGGTGCCATAGTTCTCTTCTGAGTGTCCGCTCACAAAGGCATCACTGGCAATGAGATAACCGATCAGCTAGCTAAAGAAGGATGCTCTTCCAATAATCACCCTATCAAGTACTCAGACCTCCAGATTGAATCCAAAACCAATAATCAACAGTGCTTCCATGCCACACACAAAAGAAGAATCGCAACACAAGGAATAATGTTATTATCTAGAGTATTATTTATTAGTATTATTGTAATTTTGTAATATATTTGTAATATATAATTTTGTAAGCGATTGTTAGTATTATATTAGATAAATCGTATTAATTCAATAAGCATTTAGACAATGGACAATATTGATAGATCCTATATGAATACTATTCAAGTCTGTTTTTTAGGAGAAGTCTGTTTTTTCAGACTTTTTTTTATGAGAAATCACTTGTGTGAAAGCATATTACTACCAGACCTATGCTGAAACACAGTTTTGTATTATTTTGTATCTGAGCCTGTTGAAACTATTGAATAAAGATTTTGATGATTAAACTATGTTGACCTGTTCTATCTAACTTACCAGATTAGGGACAGGAAGCGCTTTCTTCACCACAGTATTAGACCGATCCTCTACCTTTATAGAGGAAATGTTCATCCATATTCTGTTCTTATACAGGAATCATATTGAAAACAAGTGCTTTCGGAAACTGAAGGATTATTTGCATTACTAATTTGATTTCCGAATTTAATGAAGACAATTTTGATAATAAATTCTATTTAAAGGAAGAATTAAAGAAATTTGAGTTTGCTGTCAATTTGGCTCCAAATTGCTGACATTTTGCTATAGGGTTAAGACTGTCTTCTGAATAAATATGAATATTGGCCAATCTAAAAAAAAATACAAGTAGTTTATGTTAGTGAATAAACTATATAATAAATAAGATTTTCAATATATACAATGTATGTACAGGATTAAATAAGGTCGGAGCCGCATTGGATTTGTGTAGAGTCAAGGGGAACAAAAAAGTCTAATACTATTTTGTAATGTTCGCAATAGTTAACAAGATATTAATTACTAAAAATGGCCGAATATTGGTCTTTTACAATTTTTTTCTCAAATACTATCAATTTTACAAAAAACCTATAAGAAATAAAAATTATTTATTTTTTTCTCATAGAACTCTAAGAATTTTTTCAGAATTTTTTATCAACTTTTAATGTATTTTCTTATTTTTATTATCATGAAAAAATACGGTATTAAAAAATTCTGAAAAAATTCTCAGAACTTTACTGAGAAGAAAATAAACAATTTTTGTTTAGCCTCAACGGCAATTCTGCTTGATCGTTATCCATTACTCATTATTTATTACTTTTTTTCAGTAAGTATAAACGCATAATTGTTACTTTTCGAAGTAACGTTTCTAACTTAAACAACCTTATAGCGTTTAATTAGTTAACGTTACCGTTATAAAAAAATTGCAACATTATCATCAAATTGTTTATTATAAAAAGTAACAGCAAAGTAACTAAAAAGTAATAACATTTGCCAATCCTGATTTTATATTCAATATAGTAAACTTCAAAACACAAGCAATCATGATTTATTACCATTATTATATACAACTATGCAAGTATATAGTTTATAAATTTATAATTTATTATAAATACTTGTATAGCTTGTATATAGTAATAGTAATGAAGTATCAATGGCGTGTGTTGCGATATTCATCGAATTATAAACTTTAATTAATTTTATTCTATGATGATCATAAAATGTAATTGCGTGTATTATGAAAATATTACAATGTATTACAAAAATAATGTTATAATTATAACGCCTGTAAGTATTGCACACTTTCTTATCCAGAGAAGACAAACTTCTTGAATAAGCTCCCATTTTTAACAGTATCCGATATAGCAGCGTTCTCTGAAACGGAATTACCTACATTTCACCCGTCCGTTGCGGTTACCATGGTAATTGTGTGAACGCCAAACAAATTTCTGTCACATAGAATAATATTGTTGATCATTGTTGATCTAACAATATTAGACAATCTGTGCTGAATGTGACACAATGAGAGCACATCCAGCATGGGTCGACAAGGTGCAAGAAAAATCAGATCAATGGTAAAACTCAAATAGATTGATAGTTGTCTCTCAATAATCATAAATTCATCTTTTCATAAATCTGCTGAATAAAAATTAGAGGAATAAAGAAATGTTACAATACATGAAGCACGATTTACTTTATCAAGCCTATAAGACAAGCAGATAACATGCATAAGATATCTAAAAGACGTCATTTAGATATCTTATACAACATATATAATAATGTTATCAGGGAATTAATTAAAATTAACAATATATACAATATTAATTGTGTAATTTGTTAGTCGTTTATATATGAATGGAAAATATATTTTTGATTTTATATTTTGTTTGTGTTTCATAAAAGCCTATTCTACAATGTGCTCTCTGTTTTCTGTTCTTGTTTTTTACCTTCTGCTTTTTTCTGCAATCGTTTTATCGACAATTGTATTTCTTCTTTCGGAGTTCATTAACTTTTATCTCGGACGATATAAAACAAAAAACTGGATAAGAAGCAAAAAGACGAGGTGCAAAAAAATAACAAAAAGCAAGACAGGAAACAAAAAGCACAGAACAGGCTAAAGGCTTAAAAGTCTCCATTAAGATAAGCACTGTTTCTTTTCATATATTTTAATGTTTATTGCCGCTTATTACAAATATATATAATAAAGTGATGTTTTATTTCAGTATATATGATCTTTGCTTCAATCCAGATGGTACACAATTAGTTGTTGCCTCTGGTAATCAGGTTCTTGTATATGAGACCAATGATGGTGCTTTGATTCAACCATTAAAGGGTGATTATCTGAAGACTTTAACAATTAAAATATATTCTATATTTTTCTAATATATTGTCTTTTCTTATAGGGCATAAGGACACAGTATATTGTGTATGTTATGCAAAAGATGGCAAGAAGTTTGCATCAGGAGGTGCAGATAAAAGTGTCATCATTTGGACTTCTAAGCTGGAAGGGATTTTAAAATATTCGTAGGTTGCGTATTTATAACTTTAATAAATATGAACCTTTGATAGATTCCATAATTTTTCTTTGCTTAGACATAATGAAGCTGTACAGTCGATGCATTTTAATCCCGTCTCACATCAGCTTCTCAGCTGTTCGCTCTCAGATATCGCCTTTTGGTCTGTGGAACAGAAAGCTGTGCAGAAACATAAGTCTGGGGGAAGAGTCAATTGCTGTGCGTGGACAAGAGATGGACAATACTTAGCTCTTGGTCTTGCAAATGGATATGTATCCATAAGAAACAAAGTATTTTACTCATTTCGTCTATATAATTTTTTAAATTTTATGTAATTAAATATTAATGTGCTTTTAAATATCTTCAATGTTAAATATAATAAATATTTTTAATATATTTAGTAAAATATATGTATAACGTGTCTTTAGATTATTTTAAATTATCTAATCTAACGTAAATTCATTTATATTTTGTATATTTTTCAGAATGGTGAGGAAAAAACACGCATTGAACGGCAAATTGGAGTACCAATTTGGAGTTTATCATGGAATCCTTTACAGTACCTACAATCTTATAAAAATTAAAGATATAATTATTACATCTAATTAAGAGACAGAAGAAATAAGAACATTTTATTGATATTTACTTAGGGACGATGCTATGGATGTTCTTTGCATTGCTGAATGGAATGGAGTCATCTCATTTTACACTATCGGTGGGGAAGCTATCAGAAGAGAGAGATCATTCGGTTTTACACCACTTAAAATCACTCACTTCCCGGAAGGCCAATATCTTCTCATTTGCGGTAGTAATAAACAATGTCTGTTGATGACATACGATGGCATACAGCTAGTTAATGTAGGTGGTACCTTTTCGTCGTGGGTATGGAGCTGTGCCGTTCATCCAACTGCCTCACATATTGTAAGTTATGAAATATTGTTTGCGGTATTACTTATCTTAATGATTTGTTATTGAACGATTATTTACAGGCACTCGGTGCCCAAGACGGAACAATTACATATCTACAACTATCTTGGAACATCGTGCACGGTTTATACGGCGATAGATATGCATATAGGGAGAACATGACTGACGTGATAATACAGCATTTGATTACGAATCAGAAAGTTCGAATTAAATGTAAAGATCTGGTGAGTATAATACTAAAAAAATTGTGTAAATAATTAAATAACTTAAAAATAAAAGATACAATTACTTTTATTACTTTCAAATGCATATATCTATTTCAGGTATGCCGAATTGCAGTGTATCGGAACAGATTAGCTGTGCAATTACCCGAACGCGTAATCATTTACGAACCGTCCGGTACCGGCGATGGAATGCATTATAGAATACGAGACAAACTTAATCAGACGTTGAACTGCAATCTGTTAGTTGTTACGTCGAATCATTTAGTTTTGTGCCTGGAAAGACGTCTGCAGAGTCTCTCGTTCGCCGGAATAATAGAAAGAGAATGGATACTCGATGGACTTATCACTTACATCAAAGTAGCAGGCGGTCCCGCCGGACAGGAATGTTTAATAGCTGGTAAATTTCGATAAAAAAGATCCTGCACTAATTATAAAAAATATATGGAATTATAAATATATGAAAAAATATGATATAAATATATGAAAAATTGAATTCTGGTGAAATGAATTAATTTATGAATTAGTTAACGATTTAGTTTTTCACATATAATGTAGTTTATAATGTGATAAATAAAAGATGCTATAGACATAAGGATAATTTAATAATGGATAATTTTTTTATCTATAATCACAAATGTGCTCTGTTAGCACAAGTTAAGTTTTAGCAAAAACTCTATTAAACCTTGTATCTACGATATTTTTTCTTGTTTCACTTCATTATAAGCTCTACATCATATGTGAAAACTAACTTATTTCATCAGGACCCAATTTTCTACATAATTAGTGCGAGATCTTTTATTGTCTTATTATAGTACATCAACATTTGTAACATAAGTTAATATTAGGATTGAAGAGCGGACACGTAATGAAGATATATCTTGACAATCCTTTTCCCGCGCACATCGCGAAAGTTGAGGATGCCGTGAGGTGCTTGGATATCAGCTCTTTAAAGGAGAAAATGGCAGTAGTCAGCGAAGCTGGTATCCTATCAGTCTTCGATTTGTGCACCGGCGAGAAACTACAAGAATTCCAAAATGTCAACAGCGTCGCGTTCAACATTGCCTTCGAGGATATCATGTGTTTCGCGGGCAACAATTATCTTGCGATAAAAGTTGCGAATTTTTCCGAGTACAGGCAGAAGTTCTCCGGTTTTGTCGTAGGACACAATGGCTCAAAGCTGTACTGCTTGAACGGGTCGTCCATCATGACGTTGGAGGTAAGTCATAACATTAAGCAAAATAGCAAACTGTATTTTGTATGATATTATCCTTTAATATTTGCAGGTGCCATTGTCGTTGTTTATGTACCAATATATAGATATTGGATTGTACAACCACGCTTATGACATAGCATGCTTAGGCGTGGCCGAATCAGACTGGCTTGCCTTGGGGACAGCGTGTCTTGACAATCTAGAGTTAAACATCGCATATTCGGCGTTCGCGCGAATAAAGAAACTGCGTTATATAGAAATTGTGTCCGAAGTGGAAGAGAAATTAAAATCGGGTGAATGGGGACGGGAGGCTTGCATGGCTACTGCCGCAGCCGCTATGGGAAAACTTCGCGACGCAGCAAAGCTCTATCAGAAAGCCGGTTTGCAACAATACGCTCTGGATATGTATTCCGACTTACGAATGTTTGACATCGCTCAGGAATTCATCGCCTCCGGCAACACGCAGGTGCGTTTATAATCAACATTTTAAAGATTAGCACCTAAAAAATGTAATAAAGTTAAATATCGATGAAACAGAATAATAAATGAGTAGATAATATTTATCAAACATTGGGTTTAACATTTCATTTGGGTCTTCAGGATCGTACGATATTATTGCGACGGCGAGCGGAATGGGCGAAAAGCTTGGGTGAGCCGCGCGCTGCAGCCGAGATGTTCCTCTCCGCGGGAGACATCGATCGTGCCATCAGTATTATCGCTGAATACGGTTGGATCGACATGCTAATCAAAGTAGGCAGGCAATTGGATAAGGCGGATAGAGACAACCTATCTATGATCGCCAAGAAACTTAAGCAACTGGGTGCTTCGCATGGCGCAGCGGAGATTTTCAGCCGGCTGGGAGATGATCCTGATGTTGCAGACGTGCTTGTGGATGCACAAGCGTGGCCCGAGGCCTTCGAACTCGCGGAAAGGAATCCGAAGTTAAGGTCACGAATATACGGACCGTACGCACGATGGTTAGCCGAGACAGGACGATTTTCCGAGGCTCAAGAAGGTACGGATACGCACAGTGTCGGAGATTTAATTATTACTCAGCATTTAATATCTATTACAGCATTCCAAATGGCGGGACAACCAGAAGAATCCATACTTGTACTCACGATGCTAGCTAACAACGCTGTGATAGAGAAAAGATTTTGCGACGCCTCCTACTTTTATTGGCTCCTGTCGCAGTTGAGTTTGGATTTGTCTAAGAGCGTAGAAGAGATAAAAACAATGTTTCTCAATTATTCCGACAAGGCGGATATTTATTATGCGTATCACGAAGTATTCAAGTATCTGGTATAATCTCAATACGTTAAATGTGGCATTTTCTCCATTTATTCTTCCTTCCATCCAATAACATTAATGTATTCTAGGAGGAACCTTTTACATCTCTGATGCCAGAAGCGTTATTCAATATTTCAAGATATTTACTCATGAAGACGCAAAATATGCGACTAGATGGCATTTCGAAGATGACGATAATGTACTGTCTAATGAAACAAGCACGAATATTGGGAGCTAACAAGCTGGTTATGCAAATATTGGACCAATTACGATCGATGAAGATTCCTGAAAATCTTTTGGCGCAAGTAGAAACGTCGACTCTAATCGCCAGATCTTATCCGTATCGTGATCCGGAAGAATTATTGCCTCTATGCTACAAATGCTCCACCTTCAATCCGTTATTACCGACGAATAATGTCTCTGGTAGTAATTGCACGCAATGCGGTTTAAAATTTCAACATTCCTTCGTTATGTTTGGTAAATAGCGGATTACAATCTGTAAAAGTTTAAATTCATTCTAGAGCAGCTGACTGGTAAACCAATATTCATTTACAGAAATTCTGCCATTAGTTGAGTTTGAATTGGAGGATGACATCACGGATGAGGAAGCGGAGAAATTGATAGAGGAACCGTTACCTTCCTCCGATGATCTCACAATTAGCGATCAATTGACCATAACTTCCAATGAAGCTGATCTCTTCACTGTCCGTTTATTGAAATACGAGGTATAATTAACACTGAATGTACAATTGCACAAAGCGTTCATTTGATTAAAAAAAAAAATTATCTATCACAGGAAAAATCTACTAATTCTACGGTAACTGTTGGAAGAGGGGTATTGAAAAGTATGGATCCGTCTACAGTGATAATTATTAAATGGCCTAAACCCTTTAAGACTAGATACTTTAGGAATCTTTTACCCGATCTCCAGATCAGCTTGTGCAAGTGCTGTTTAAAAGTAAGTTATGAAAACGCAATTTAAAAAAAATCAAGCTTTACCGAATCTTGTTCTGTATGACTGTATAATATTTCAGTTGTTTCATTCGGATGACTACGAGCTAGCGTTGTTACGACACGGGCATTGCCCGTTCTGTCGGACGCCGAACGTGACTGCTTGAATAAAGTTGAGATAATGTGAAATTAGATATTTGTTATAGATCAGACGTACATATTGAATTGTTGAAAATATTTTAGAAATGTTTTAATCGCGCGAAATAAAAATGTTTTAGAAATATTTCAATCTTTCTATTTAGGATTAGATCTTGTACAGCACTGATGTGGCATATATATTATAATTTGTTTTTTAAATGCGAAACCTTTTGCGTTATTTTTTCTATTTACTACTACGATTGTACGATTCAAATAAATAAAACAAAAGTACCTCACAGACGTTGTACAGTTAAAGGAACAGTAAATCCGAGGGTTCGGCAACGTGCTAATTATGGTGATCATTTGAGTACATATATTCCGTTACCGGCATTCCCTTGAGAGCCAGAATATCTAGAAATCAGTCGCACTTCCAGACATGATCAGTATACTCTTGGTCGGCTATTTTACTCTCGTATTTGTCATAAGTGTTCAGACCATTAATTTGGATCAGCCCTTAAGAGATAATGCTTTGGAGATCAAATCGTTTAATTCCCATTCCAATCATCGGGGAAAGTGTAAGTTCATTTAAAAAGTAATGAATGTCATTTAAATATGTACATTTGAAACGACGTATCTCTCTTGATGTATCTTCGTTCAGTCTTCCCGCTATTCAGCGTCGTGCGTTTCGCTAACTCCGAGTGCTTGTCGAGCATCGATCAACTTAATGGCACGTGCTTCACAAGACGAGAGTGTATGAATTTCGGGGGTAACCCGTCGGGATCGTGCGCTAACAGATTGGGCACTTGTTGCATATGTAAGTAGCATAACAGAAATATGAATTATAAAATAAACTATAATTTATAATAAATCATAATTACAAATTACAATTTCTTAATTATAAAATAAATTGATATATTTCAACAGTTCAAAAGTCTTGCGGCTCCACCACCAACATGAACAACACATATTTCGTAAGTCCGAGATATCCTATCACTTATCGAGGTGGAGAACGTTGCTCGATCACAGTGCAACGTTGTAATCCTAATATATGTCAGGTAACGTCCACACTATGCATTAATTTCAGTAAGTTACAGTCTTTAAATGTCCCATGTTTGCAGTTGCGACTGGATTTTCTGGAGGCTACCTGGGCCCAGCCAAATGCTACTGGATTTTGCGATTTAGACGTGTTTCTCGTATCAGGAGGTTCATCTACAGTGCCCAGAATATGCGGGGAAAACACTAATCAGCATGGTAAATAAAACGATGATTTGTACAAATTTTCAGGTTGAGGAAAGTAGATTAAATTAAATTCGTTATCAGTATACGTTGACTTTAACGGAGCAACGCCAATCACGATATCCGTCGACACCAACGCGGATTTTGCGTTCGATCGACGCTGGAATATAAGGATCCAGCAAATAGCGTGCGATTCTGTATGCAGAGGTACACAAGCATTTTTATTATATCATTGCCTTGAGATACTTGAATAATTGTCTCCCGCCTCCGTTTTAGCTCCTAATGGATGCTTACAATATTACAATATTCTCTCCGGCACTGTAATGAGCTTTAACTTTGGCACAACAGAAAATGTCCGAGGTACATGTCAGTCAAACGTCACAGTGAACTCTTCGCATTTAGACCATTCATTTAAAACTATAAATGAACGATCTAAACTAAGAGTTGTTTCAGCTCCTCAGATTGGAACGCGACAGATGGTGAATCATCGTTATGGCGTATGCGTTAGAATGGCTTTGGGATATTGCACTATTGAGTGGTCGGAAGTCGATAATCTCTCCTTTTCCGTTTCTGGAGACACGGGATCGTTTGATCCAAACATAATAGGTATATCAATTATTTTTCCTTGAAAATTTATAAATCTGTATAAATCTAATGAGAATTATTGATCGAACATACTTTGTAAAATTCCATCGCAGAACATCTTGCTATTTATCGGCGTTTAATTATTATATGTATCAACAGGCACACCCTTGGTAGCAGAATCTGGAGCTAGCTGTACCACCGATTTCGTAATTATACCCGATCCGCAAGAAAATGGCGTTTTCGATAATACAGATAGATTTTGCGGAAATGGATTTATAACTAAAACATGTAGGTAATCATAACGCCACGTTATACATTTTATAGAGATACTAAATATTTTTTCACTGAATTTCTAGCGGACTTGAAGCCATTCGTACTTTACGTCGTTACAAATGGTGATGAAATGCAAGAGGCCCAAAATAAAGGCTTCGCACTTTCATTTCGTCAGCTGCCTTGCGCAGTTTAAATATTGTATAAATATATTTTCCATATATTATTATATAAATATTTTTTCTGATCGAAAGTAGGTAATATTATTTTACCATATCGTTAATTGTATAAGTATCATTTATTTGTAAATAAATAACTCTATACACACGTGTGAAAATCAATTATTATCTACTCAAATTTACACTACCAGAATGTGCATCAACTTGCTCCTTCATAGCGTTATACCAAACGTCGATGTTCGTATGGGTCTTCAAATCTTGGAAAGCTTCACAGCCTTCAATACTCTTCAAAATACCATATATCGCTAAATCGGATAAATCAGGCTTGTTGCCGCCCATGAATGTAGTGCCACGTGCCTTGATGCTACGCAACCAGTAATTTGCCTCATCATACAACGATTGTCGCACATCATTTTTTAGATGGTGCCTCTTCTTAAGTCTCTTCCCTATTAACCACATTGCCATCGCGCCTACATTCACTATTAACAGTCGCTCCCACGTTGGGAAATATTCTTCCCATTTACCAACCTAAATGAAAAAAATTTTGTAATCTCATTTATGTAATCGTTCTGGTATATATTTTCTAAATCACCTTTCATAAGATAGTATTCGCAATCGATTCTTATATTCAAGATCGTCTTAAGATCTCACGCACCAATCAGAGGGCTGTATTAGCATCTTAAGACATTACTTAAGACGATCTTGAAATAAGAACGGACTATGAATATCAGCCATAGATTCACTTACTTCCGAGAACCAATTAAAAGTTTTGTAGGATTCATCGAGTGTTCTATAGACGTTTGGCGACAGAGTGTGGACAAATACGTCATCTGCCCACTTCCTCCACTTACGTTCTTCGCTAAACATATAAAAAAATGATAAAATATTATAAGTGTGATAAATTAAAAAATTTGCTACAATAATGGATTCACATTTTGTAAAAGCGGAAATAAACTTTAATTAAAATTAGAGTGAAAAAGGAGAACTATGTTATTATAATATTTAAGTTTAGAGCTAATTTATTTTGTTTTTACCAAATGTGAGTTAACCCACTATTGCAGCAATTATCAAATTGTGCACATCAGACTTCACGTACATAATATCGTCCATTGCTCTGTCTTTTGGAAGTTGGTTATTGAACATGAGGAAATACTTATTTATGATTTCGTATTTGAATTTGCCAGTTTCGTCATGCATGCCTATACTTGGATAATAATCAACAAACTCTTCAATCTTTTGTGACCTATCATATAGATGGGAGGCAAGAAGTGACACTATCATGGAACTGTCTTTTAAAGGCTGATAGCCTCCTTCGAGTTGGGTCAAAAGGATTGGAACTTTCTTATATGAAGACCATCCAATTTCTTTTCGGAGTACTGGATCTACCTCCACAACATCATAAGATATCCCATAATAATCCAAGAATGCTCTAACCTGAAACATAATTCCATTCAGATTAACTTAACAGATTAGTTTATTATCCAGAAAATAAGCTGACATTATTTTAATAGCTAGCATCATTTTAATATCAAAATAACATTAAAATGATGATAAATAACATAAATTTGTTGAGTAAATATCTATATTAAATTAAATTTATATTAAATATGTTATATTAAAATATCAATATTACTCTGTTAATATAGACAGAATTATTAACTTTTTATAATTAAAGAAATATTAAAAGAAAGGAAAAAAAATTAAGGATAAAAATTATACACAGGTATAGATTCTGCTACCTAAAATTTCTAAAATTTTACTTACCTTACAGCAGAAAGGACAAGTCTGATACTGGAATAACGTAAGTTTCAAACCGGTGGTGTCCCCCGAGTACACAATCTGAGCAAGACAAATGCGATTAGATTAATGCAAGACGCAACATCCAATCTCTCACAGAACGATTAATCAGGATACCTTCCGGGACGGAGTGACAGGCGGCTTGTGCTCGAGCAATACAGTATCCAACTCCGTTCCCTCCAGAGCGATGTTCTTTCGAGTTTCGTTGATCCTGTAATATGCATAACCTGCACCCACTGCGACGCCGGTAGCCGCGCTGATCAGACCGAATTTTACCAAGGCTTGTTTCTCCCGCGACAGCCCTATAACTGCCCCGTTCATGGAGAATGATCTCAGGGTGCCATTCTGGCTGGCGAAGTAGCACTTGTTCAAAAACTTTGCCCTTTCCGTAAACCGGGCGAGGTTGCGGATCGCAGCCATTTTTAGGTTATAAGATAAACGCAAGGCGCATTATGCAAATATGAAGACTGCTATGTGCAGCTGTGTGCCTGTGTGCGTATGTATGTACACATTTGTTTATGCGTTATATGTATGCGAGAGCGTATATAAATGGCAGCCGTAGATTATTTATATTGTACATACATTATTATTGTGAATTATTTTTTATTATATTATAAAATATAATTTATATACCTATTATTATTGTATTATTATTATTATTATTATTACTACTGTTATTTACTGTATTTATTGTTGTGTTATAGATTATTATTGCGCAAACGCGCGCATGATTGGAACAAAAATTCGTAGCGTTCTTCAATAGGTGGCGTTTGAACACGTGATTCGTTTCACGTGTGGCGTGGCTGAAACATATGACATTCACAATCTGACAGGTGATGTGATGTGTTTCAATCAACGCGTTTCTCCAAGCGATTTATGTGTGGGTTCGCCAATTCTAAAATGTGTTTACATTAAATAAGTAAAAATGGAGGAAAATAAGGTGCATTTTCGTCATTTGATGCTGTTTTATTTCCGGAAAAGGAAAAACGCTGCACAAACAGCAAAAAAGATATGTGCCATTTACGGAAATGGTACCGTAGCTGAGAGTACTGTTCGCAAGTGGTTTGCTCGATTCAGAAGTGGTAATTTCGATCTGGAGGACCGAGAACGTTCCGGTAGGCCTGCAGTCGTTGACGACGATCAAATCGTAACGTTAATTGAAAATAATCCACGTAACACGACACGGGACATTGCAGAGATACTTCACATATCTCATATGAGTGTCGTGAGGCATTTGGAGACACTCGGATATGTGAATCGCTACGATGTTTGGGTGCCTCACGACTTAACGGAAAGAAATTTAATGGATCGCATTTCGGTCAGCGATTCTTTACTCAAACGTAATGAAAACGATCCATTTTTGGAACGGACGATCACGGGCGATGAAAAATGGATCGTTTATAACAATGTGCAGGAACGAAAAAGGTCGTGGGGAAAACGAAATGAGACATTAACTAGTCCGAAAGATGATCTGCATCCAAAGAAGGTGATGCTGTGCATCTGGTGGGACTGGAAGGGTGTTGTGTATTACGAGCTTCTTCCACACAACCAGCCGTTGAATTCGGATAAGTACTGTTCCCAATTGGATCAATTGAAGGCAGCAATCGATGAAAAGCGACCGGAATTGGCCAATCAAAAGGGTGTCGTCTTCCATCAGCACAATGCCAGATCTCACATCTCCCTGCAAAGCCGGCAGAAATTGGTGCAGCTTGGCTGGGATGTCCTACCTCATCCACCATATTCACCTGACTTAGCACCTTCAGATTACCATTTATTCCGAGCTCTACAGAAGTCTCTTAATGGAAAGAGCTTCAATTCCCTGGAAGATTGTAAAAACCACCTAGACCAGTTTATCGCTGAGAAAGATACCAAGTTCTGGGAGAATGGAATCATGAAACTGCCTGAAAGATGGCAAAAGGTAGTGGAGCAGAATGGCACATATGTTGAATAAATTTATGTACAAATGTCTAAACATTGTCTTTGAATTTCACTTGACAACTCTGGTGAAAATTTTTCTTATAATTTTTATACGAATTGGAACATTTTTCAGAAATATTCAGAATAAATACTCAGATATATTTGGAAAGTTTACATATTCTCTCAGAATTTTTCATACATGTGAATTCTGAAATATTCTGAGATTTCTCATCCTCTAATTTCTAAAAAATATTTTCAAATTTTTTATATTTTATAACATTTTCATCAGAAATTATACTTACAAAAAATCTTATGCTATTTCATAATTAACATATATGAAAAATTCTGAAAAAAAATGTAGATTTTCTGAGAAATGTTCCAATTCGTATAAAAAAATGTGAAAAAGTTATAAAATTATATAGAAAAATTCCGAGAAAAATTTTCACCAGATAAAGTGCTATAAACTTTTGTTCCAATCCAGTATATTATTTAAAAATGTATTTATTAAAATACATACTTGCTTTCCAATTTAAACGAAAATAATATTATAGATTTATATACATATAGTTTTATTAATCATCCTGATTTTAATTAATGTACATATAATATTCATAATATATAGCTGATGACATATAGATAAATGTGTCATTAAACATTTTATAAAAAATATGTTCTCTAATGTGTGTAAATAGCACTATTACTCTATCCTTTTTATATTAAATATCCTGGCAATTTCGTCAGATAATCCACTAAATAGATACAATTCGAGCTACACATTTAAAAACTTATAGATTACAAATATAAACGTGCGCTTCTACAATATGTTTATAAATTTATATTAAATATAAA
>NW_017305987.1:1000696-1019836 GCF_001594115.1 Trachymyrmex septentrionalis | reverse complement strand
ATATATATATATTTCTTCTGATCGTGTTACTTTTTATCAAATAATTTTATATATTTTAACGTTTCATCTTGTCAAGGATTGGCACAACCATATCAAAGGACGGTCGCTTGCCTGGATCCTCATTCATACAAATTCGAATAAGCTTTGCGAGATGCGGAGAGATGCCCGGCGGAATGCTTACGCGTAAATCTTCCAGGGCGATCTAAAATTAATTATCAATCTTTATTTAATGCTCAAATGAAGATCGCTATATATAAAACAACGAGACATTTCTTGTTAAAGTATTCTTACAGGAGGAAGAGAGAGGGAATCTTGTATCGTAATTTCTAATTTTGAGAATAAGAGTATTACTCACCTTCATGCCACATTCCATAGGCGATAGATCCGCAAATGGTACTTCTCTGGTCGCCAATTCCCACAGAAGAACGGCGAAGCTCCACATGTCACTCGCTTCGTGATTGATGTCCGCCGGACGTTTGCTCAAAGCTTCCGGCGACATCCATGCCGGTTCATAAATTCGCCCGACTTCTTGGAAGGAAAATTTCGCATCGGCCATATTTACACGAGCTGTTAGATCCTCATCGATCTGATATTGAAATTGAATGTAACGTGTTAAGATAAATATAGACTTTATGCGTTCAAATTTAGACTGCATAGTTGGAAAATTTGTGTATTAATTTAATATACGAGATGAATATGTTAGAAAGTAACACAAATATTATGTAAAAAATGAATACAGTTTAACATTGACACAATTTGTAAGCAATCGTGGAAGCATATTTTTTCAGTAAAATTAATATTTATATGATATATTAAATTAATACGTATTTTATTAATTCCTCTTACAATTTTATGTTTTAAAACATTATTTTTACGTTACTTATTCACTTACTCATAAATTATGTTATTTTATTACTAAGAAGTGTTTAATATCAATTTTACGCAAAATATTTTAATAACATAATTATATTATGTTAAATTAACATTCAAGTATGTTAAAATTTCAATACAAAATTTTGACAAGAACTTTAGTAGATCATTTCCTATGCAAATACAAAATGTTTCTTGTATATCCAGATATTTAATTACTTATGTAATTACTGACTATCCATAACTCACCATTATGTGTTTACTGTTGAGGTGAAATCTGCATCTATTCTGCCGATCTAAACCGTGAAGGAATGCCATAGCTCTGGCGACGTCGAGGGCTAATCGTAGAGCACGCGCCGTGTCTACGACGACACCCGTCCCGCCGTGCAGAAGTCTATGCAAGCTGCCCCGCGCCATGTATTGGGAGACGGTCGCCAATTGCGGGGGCTGATTCACGCAGCCAAGGACCGGCAGAACGTTCGGATGTGAGAAGATTCTCAGCTTTGGGAACTCCTCGTTGAAATCCCTGGAGATGCGCGTGGTACACTCGCGGATATTTAATATCTTGGCAACGATATCATTGTTTTGCCATCGACCTCTCCAAGTTTCGCCACTCGGTGTGCTCGCGAGGTGCATATGAAGGGACAAATCTGCCATACTGATTCCTTTGTATCTCGAAAGAGTCGCGTCACCTGGAAAATATTATAAAGAAAATGAAATGTATTCCCGACATTTGTCGCTTTTTAGGAATTTAAAAAACAAACTTACGGCTCCTGGTCTTTAAGCCTAACCAACTCTGATCTTTGAACTGTATCTTCTTCAAATCTTGTCCATACTCCATTGCTAAATCTAATGAAACAAACAATTAGATTAATTGGACTCTTGCAATCAAACAAAAATAATAAAAAGAAAAGAGTATGAATTAAGACATGGATATTAATACGCAAATATGTATATTTGAAATATGTAATACAAACGCCTCAGTAACTTTTGTATTGCACTTTGAATATACTTGCGCATTAATATTTGCATTCACTCTTATTATTTATTTCTTTCCCATATTTCTTTCTTTTTATTGTTTTTCTAATGAAACAAGAAATATATTCTAAGAACTAATTCAGAATGCACAAACTTTTACGTACCATGCAATCTCTTGGCCACGACACCTCTGGCTTTATCAAGAGGGGTGTCACCGTCTTTGTTAGCGATAGATACGAGAGCACCCGCTGCGACCAATTCTTCCGCAACCGCCTGATCTCCCCAGAAACAAGCGTAGTGCAAGGCAGTGTTTCCATGTTCATTTGTGACGTTTACGTCGGCACGATTTCTAAGCAACTGCAAATAATTATATTTTTAAATTGATAATCTTAATCCTCTGTCTCTTTGCAATCATATTTTTACTTCTTTCCGTCCAAAAATTTACTATTTTAAGCTCTCAAAAAATATGGAAAATCTAGAGTTACCTTTCAACATTTCTATGACATTATCAAATAATTTTTTAACAAGATATTTTAGGAAAAAACTGGACCTTCCCTTATTTTAGGATTTAAGAGTAAAATTTCGCTTATACGAGAGATTGTGGATGGAGAGTTAAATAAAACAATGTTATTAAATCCTTTCATTACCAGCTGTACTATTTCTTTGTGTCCATGTGCTGAGGCTAGATGCAATGGTGTATCATCTCCTCTGTTGGTGGCATTAATGCGTGCCCCTCTAGTAACTAACAACTCTGCCAATTTTAAGTGGCCTTCTTTAGCACACCAGTGAAGTGGACTAAATCCATGATCATCTCTGTATACAGATTGACATGTTCAAAGACAATGAAACATTTTGCAACAAGAATTTAAGATATTAAAATTTAATTATTGTATTACAAACATTTGTAGTCAAACGCGAGTAGTTTCTTGAAATATCACCCCAAAAAAAAAAAACAAGATTCGAAGTATCACAAACAAAACACTGCGGTGAATACTTCCCATTTAATGACACAATTAAGTATCATTCTATCTTTCTTGACATTCAGTGAATAATAAAGATAGAACGACACTTGTGTCAGCTTGTTACCAAATGAAAATCACCCATACATGTCTATTCAATTATTTTGATAATCAAACTCTATTTTTAATTGTTTCCTGGACTATCCAGGGGACTTTTCATAAAGAATACTCGTTACAGAATTATCGGATCATCCAGCCAGCCTAATTATAGAGTCAGAGAAAACCGCGACGTCCGGCGGGACGAGTCATTTCCAAAAAAGGAGTTCTGGAGTAGTTACCCCTGATTCATGTCATGCTCCGTGTCATCCAGCCAGACGCGGACTTGCATAGCGTTGCCTTCGCGACACCATTGAAATATATCCTCCATTTTCACGCCGTTATCATGAACCGGGGCCGTAAACACACAACAGGCGACGTCGCGAGCGAGCTATATCAAGTCGTTCCTGCTCCGAAATGACCAGCCGTCATACGCTAAATATAGCCATGTTCCTGACACTAACACCAGCGTGGCAACCTCATTATTCACCGCGTGCGTACGTTTAATTGCGGCGTTCTCTTCTAAAAGGAAGGAAATCGAATCACAGATCACCTCCTGGTGTCAATCGGAAACACGCATCTCTCGCGGATTCGACGCGGCTTTCGAAAGTCGCGTGAGATTGCGTGCCGATTCCTGCGGGTGACCATATACGAACCGACGGCGAGACACACACGGAAGAGACGGCCTACACCAGTGGTGGGCGGACACCGTCATCCCCCTTCGCGCCGCGTCCCGACGAGTTGACATGAGTATCTAAAGCACACATGTATCTGATGAACACTGATGAGGGAACGTCTCCCACAAGACGCCGTCTAGGTCCGTCCATATCCGCCGCAACCTCATGGCGTAGCTCATGCTACGTTTAAAAACCCCCGTCGGTAAAACCTATCATTTATCTCTCACGTCTTCCTCCTCTTTCCCGAGTCCACGCGCCTGCGTCCGTCTCATTTTTTGATACAGCAGCCTCTGGAACACTGTGAACTGGCAACTATCTTGTATCTCTATAGCGACCAGCGACGCGCGAGGAGTCAGCAAAAATGACGACAGGTGGGCGCCCGACAGCGATCGCGAACAGATGATTGCCGGCTGTCCAAGAGTATTGTCCACGTCGACATGGATGAAAGTCTGGAGCGTTGCGTGAAGTCCCTCGAAGAGAACACGGAAGATGTGCGCGATGAAGCTCGACGAGCGTTGCTGAGTATCTGCCGGAATGTGTTGAGATCGCCGAATAATTACAGGTCCCGCGAACTGCGCCTCGACGACGAGGTCGTCGTCGAGAAGCTTCTGCCGGCTATAGGTGCTCTGGAGTGTCTGTTCGACGTCGGCTACATCGAGGTCTGTACTCGGTTAAGATCTCGAAGTTTTCAGGATTTTTATCTCTTGATTATTGTCACTGAAACAGCAACATCATGCTATATGCAAACAGTAACATTAAATCAATATTGGCTGCTTTCCTTTTAAGAGGAAAGTCACCGTCGACACAAATGGATTGTTTTATCTTTCAGTGCTTTCTATTTAGTGACACAAGTCAATAACAGCAGTATTCTATATTTCTTGACATTCAATGAATAACAAAGATATAATGGCATTTGTTAACTTGGATCATTAAATGGAAAGCATCCTTTGTTATTCGTTAAATGCTGAGAAGATAAAACGTTTGTGTCGACTGTGTCTGTTAAAGGGAGAACAGCCATTATAATTTTCCAACAATATAAATGTAATATAACATGTAATATACGTAACAGTTGGCTGTGTTCAGCAGAAATAGCAGCTTTGCAATTTGTAAGATTCTGTGTTATGGGAATGATAAAAAAAGTTGATAGAAAAATCTTATAATTTTGAAAATAGAATCTGATCCGCGAATTCACTAATTTGAATCATATTTAATAGGAATCTGTACAAATTTTATAGAACCCAATAAAATACAATAGCATTCTGATCAATTGTAATGCTTGCAAGGTCGACAATAGAAAATATAAACTTATAGAAAATGATACAAATTGATAAAAATCTTATCATTCTTCATCGTTCCCTATCAACTTTTTTTATCATACCCTTTTTTTATTAGATCTAAATGTATAACTAATTATTTTAAAAAATTTTATAACAATTAGGCAAAGCTGCTTTTTCTACTGAATGTAGCCATCATTGAGTAAGAAATTATAACATTGATGTAATGTTACTGTTAATTTTGTTATATAGTAATATTCAGTGGGATTATAAAAATTAATTATTGTATACATTTAAATTTGAATATTATTGACATTTATCGAAGTCCTTGCTAAACTGTCAATTGTATGCAATAGGATGGAGAACGCATATTCTTACCACGAAATGCATCCCTCTTGAAGCTCCAGAGTTTGTCGAGACTGTTGTGTACTGCGACAGAAAGCAGTCCTATTACCGACGATGTTAACAAGAGTTCTACAGCGCAGAAAACATTCTTCGATAGAATCGTTGGACATTTTCGTGATGTTCTGTACTACGAAGATCCGAATTTACAAAAAAAGGCCAAAAGAGTTGTACCTGTGGTACAATTAGAAATTACGACAATGACGAAGATGAGGGATTTACAAAAGTAATTTAATCCTATCTATGTCTAATCCTATCTATTTTTATCTTCTTTGATAAAACTTATCTTTATATACTTACTCTTTTATCTGACATTTGCAGATCTTTTAAATTAGAGAATGCTGAAGCTACCTCTTCACAATTCGAGACAGAATTAATAGCTAAAGATTTATTTCTGATCGAGCTTCTACGCTGGTTTAAGTATGAATTTTTTAAATGGGTCAACAATCCAAAGTGTCCCACGTGCTTCACTGAATGTACATACGAAAATGTGATACATTCTATAAATCCTCATTGCTCAAGGATAGAGTTATATAGGTATAAAATTCTTTTTGATAAAATCTTTGTGAACATTTTTTTTTAGATTTTCTTCATACAATTTTTCAGAATTTTTGTGTAATTTTATAACTTTTTAAAAAATTTCTCAGATTTTTTTATAGAAATTGAAACACTTTTCAGAGGGGCTTTACTTCTGAAAGTCTTCTTAGAATTTTTCATTATGAATATTCTGAAATATTCTAAGTTTCTTATGATTTCTCATTTTATGAGAAATAATTTTGTAACTTATCCAAAGAAAACTTATACAATAAACAAGTTTAAGATATTTTTTCAGAAATCTTCATAAATTTAAAGTATAACAATAAATTCTTAAAAATATTATGAGAAAATATTAGAATTGTTTTCATCAAATAATCATATATTGTGTGCAACTTTGCAATATTACTATGGCGTTAATTCAACTGTAGATGCCAAAAGTGCAATGTAGTTGTCGAATTTCCTCGTTATACGCATCCAGAGCCACTGCTGACTCTGAGACGCGGTCGCTGCGGGGAATGGGCTAATGTCTTCACCCTTTTATGCCGATCGTTAGGCTACGATGCGCGATTTATATGCGACGAAACAGATCATGTTTGGACAGAGGTAGATCGAATTATCATTTATTAATTTCGTAGTACATTTGTAACCGTAACGTAACTTGTTTCTTTATTTTCACAGATATGGTCGGCATCGAACAAGAGATGGATTCATGTAGACCCGTGTGAAAACATCATAGACAAGCCATTAATGTACGAAAAGGGATGGCAAAAAAAGTTGACATACATAATAGCCTATTCCAGAGATGAGGTGCAGGATGTTACGTGGCGTTATACGCGAGACCAAGAAGCCGTCATGAAGAGGCGAAAAACTTGTGCCGAACAGAGTTTAATACATTTACTCCAATCGTTGACTTACCAGCGGCAAAACTCCGCCAATTACAGTAGCGCACGTAGAGAGTATGTTGTTAAACGAAAACTATCGGAGCTCGCTGATATGCTGTACATTCCAAATTCGCAGAAGGACTCCGACGAAGAGGTCTACGAGGGGCGAACCTCGGGTTCTCTTATGTGGAGATTGACACGAGGTGAAATTACGCAGGTGTGGATATACTCAAATTTGGAATCAGTGCAAATCAAACTTTGAGACATCGTAGCATAAATACTTAAAAAGATTTATGTTCTTTTCAAGTATAAATTATTCAAGTAGAATTCGTATGACATCCCTTGGTGAAAATTTTTCTTAGAATTTTTCATATAATTTTTCAGAATTTCTATATAATTTTATAACTTTCTCACACTTTTTTATACGAATTGGAGCATTTTTCAGAAAATCTACATCTTTTCTCAGAATTTTTCATTAATGTTAATTATGAAATATCGTAAGATTTTTAAGATTTTTTGTAAGTATAATTTCTGATGAAATGTTATAAAATCTAAAAAATTTAATACTTTTTAAAAATTATGGGATAAGACATTTCAGAATATTTCACTTGTATGAAAAATGCTGAGAAAAGATGTAAATTTTCCAAATATTTCTGAGTATTTTTGAAAAATGTTCCAATTCGTATAAAAATTATGAGAAAAATTTTCAGGGATGTCTTTATCAATTTCACGTTTTGAAATAGTTATCCAATAAACTAATAGTACTACGCCAATGTATAATTTTTTATCCAACAATGTAACTGTTACATGCATATATGTGTTATATTACATTTATATTGTTGAGTGGGAAATCATAATATTGACAACATTACTGTTAATTTATGTTTACTGGATATTATCAGAAATTACTTAAATATTAAATGCATTTTATTAGGCCGACACGGAGAAGAGTTACATTTGGGACATTTCAAAATACGGAGAAACGTTCGAACTGCGGTACAACATAGTTAAAGATCTATATCACGTTGTGCGTAATAATGGTACCATTCTGGAAGAGAAATCTGGATGGCTGGAAGGGATGAACACCATAGAGGGTGGAGTCTTCCGTAAAGTGGAGAACGATTGGAAGATGGTTTATTTGACGCGATCCCAGCAGGCAAAACGTGGAAGTGTTAAATGGACTTTTGAAATCCCGAATTCCAAATTGTGTCTAGAGACATTGACTCTAAAAGCTAAGTCGGAGGTGTTTCAAAATGCCACGGTATCCTGGGAGATCGAAGCCATTTTCGATGACGACAGAGTAATTCCAATATCCGTTCCAAATTGCAATAACTTTCACACGGAAGAAGTGAGAAAGGCGGTACGAATAAACGTAATCGTAACGTTGTCCGGTGGACAAGGTCAAGAAGCTTGGCAGCACGCTCAACTCTTTCGACAGAGTCTGGATAATACCGAGGAGCCGTCTATGATAATTAATATTCAATTGAAAAATCGTTCCGTATGATTCTAAGCGAGCTTATACGCGCTCGTTGATTATTCAACTTTCGTAGATCGAATTATTTATGTGATCTTTCTTTGTCGCGATGAGATTTATGTTGTATAAAATATAGCATTGTTTTGGATAATATACAACTCTCATCTTTCATAAGGATATGTATGGATAAAGACTTGTATTGTTGGCACTCAGTTAGATACGATTCGATTGGACACGAGCCACTCGTAGCGCTTGAGATTAGAAAGTCCCTAGGCACTTGGCCACTGTGATTGGTAGTGTTCAATCGAGCTGTGATCAATTGGGATTCTTCCGACTTGTATATAACATTAATCAAATCAATATCAAATCTCTGCATAAATTATGTAGATTATAATTTTGTGCAAAGGAGGATCATGAAATTTTCTGGATATATGTGCGAGGTGTTTTTTATACTTGCTCGTTTACACCAGAAATATGAAGTTATTTAATAGCTTAATTCTTTTAGATATTTTTGTTTTATATATAATTATCAGATATTGTTATAAACAAGATATATTAAAGATAATATTTTCATATTAATAAAAAACACGTCATGCACGATATATTTTCAAAAATATGAAAGAACTGGATTAAAATTGATTATTTAATAATAATTTAATGTTTTTACTTTTAATTAAAATTTAATTATAATTTACATATTTTAATTTTGATATTAATTGCAACTTATTTCAATATAATTCTTGAATTTATCTTTTTTACTTTTGTTTTGTCTGTTATTGTTTTTATTCATAAAATTTATTTAGTGCGGAGTAAATGCATATGGATGGTACATTTACATACTTCAACAAAATAAATAAAATCTTAGAAAAACATTAAAAAAAGGAACTTTTTTATATATCTTAAATTTCTAAAAGAGGTATAATAAAATTGAAAACGAATGTAGAATATATTAAATAAGGAATAATTACCTTTCCAGCAGTATCGCATCATACAAAGCAAAATTAGGCCGACCTCGATTAAATTTCAGCTTAATTAAAACGGCGGAATTACAATTGTAGTAAAATGTACTAATTGAATCATTTGTTATCTTTCGTGTAATTCTTTTTCTTCATATATAACGCAATAAAACATCAATAATTTTATTCGAATTAACGTAATAACTAATATAAATTAGTCAATTAACTAATGATAAATGATTTTATCACGCAATTAAGTTAATCGTAGTCTACTTGAAAAAATCGAACTCGACAATTTCTTTACTAACCAACTACCAACCAACGAGCGGCAAACTTCAGCGCGAGCGTCCGATTTCCCTATAGAGAGATTTTTTTTCGCAGTTCGCACTCGGTCGAATCGCGTCGTTGCGTTCGAGGCTTGAGGGCAAATCCGAGTTTCCGAAGTGCGTTGCGCCCGCGCGTGGTAGTTGGCATTTATCGCGGAGTCGTCGCGCTCGTCGGTCGGTGGAGATTCGCCGGATTCGTTGGACGGTGTTCACGGAGTGGCGTGTCGAGAGGCGAGGTTAACGGCGAATGGCGCGTGCCCTTCACGGAAAAATCGATCGGATCCAGGTGGACTTGGCGTAGTTGACTTCGGCTACGTTCATGCCGTCGCGTGACCGTCGCCGTAACGTACGTACGCCGTAGAGGCGGCCGTGGTGAGAGTCGAGAGAGCGCGCGCGAGGGACGAGGGTGGGGCGGGCGAGGAAGGGAGTTTTGGCCGATGGCGGCTGTCAACTCGCGGATCTCAGCCCTCGCACGGACGGTACTTGTCGACGTCGGTATCGCGGTGACCATTCACGCCTCGCCCGGGCTGAAAATAGCCGGCGTTCGCTCGCGTTGAAATACGCGCGAGCAGGATTTACGAGAGTACGCGAGTGAACGGATAAATCATCTTATATGACATCGGGCAAGGAAACAATGGGGTAAGTGAAGCTCCGGCCCGCCTGGCCTGGCCCTTGCTTCCTCTCCTCTCCTTCCCTTCTCCGTCCTCTATTCCTCTCTTCGCCACTTTCCTTTTAAGGACGTGCGACGGACCGCGTAAGCCGCATCGCGTTAACCGCGTGCCGGAACGCCGCGCCGGATTTCGCGCGTATGACAGAATTAATCTTCTCCCTCCGCCCTCTGAAATACGCGCGTGTTAAGTGCCGCGCCTGTCGCCGGCATCCCCGTCGACCCCGTTGTCGTGCGTGCACGCACCGCTCTGTGCTGCGCCGCGCCGCGCCGCATCGCATCGTGCCGCACCGCGATCGGCACCGAAGATGCGGAAGAGACGGAGATCCGGCCCCCCTCGGTGCGACGTAGAGCTGCGTCTCTTCCTCGACTCGTTCGCCGGCCTGATTGACACTGATGCGTATCCGGATAAGACCGAGAGAGCGGGATGCACCCGTTTTCTTTTCCTTTTTTTCTCTCCTTTGCAAGAAATTGTGATTCTTTCGTAGAACGCTACTTCCGTCACGCGACGTCCACCAATAAGAAAGTAGATAGATTTTAGCAGAAATTAACAGAAATTTTGAATCACGCTCGAAAGCTGAGAATTTTGGTTTTAAATATTCACGATATTTTTCTATGTGAGATTTATGTACGAGAACACGAATCTGATTTTTTTACATCTGATTTTTGTCCGCGACGCGGATTATTCAAAGTCGGCGTTATTAAATGAATATCTCGCATTTTATTTATAAAAAATTAATGTATTGAAAAGAGAGGTTTTTACTCGTTTTTAGTAATATATTATTGATAAAACATCGAGTGAAATTAAATTTTATTTGCTAATATTAAATATAAATATTAGATATAATGTCGTTTGTCTTTCTACGAATTTTGTTTTACATATTTCTATCTCTTTTCATAATTTTATACCACAATTCTGTACAGTACGTTTTCAAATATGCACTCGCATTAACTAGGTCGGTTAAAAATAGATGCTTTGTATCATATATGGAAGAGCGCATACACACTCCTCTATTATTGTTCAAATTGATTACAGTGAACAACCAATTTTCATGTGCAAAGCGCACGTGTTTCACATTGATCCCAAGACCAAACGGTCTTGGGTACCAGCGTCGTCGGCAGCAATATCAGTATCATTCTTTTACGATTCGACCAGGAGTTTATACAGAATAATTTCAATTGAAGGAGCAAAGGTAATTAAGAGTTGTGTTCACTAGAAAAAAGTTTGGTAATAATAATAAATCAAGCTTAAATGATAGTTCGAAATTCAGTGAAATAATTTCAATCAAATGTTTCATTATTATATTAATCAAATTATTAATATTAATCAAAATCAACTAAATATTTTTTTGCTTTTTTAATCAAATATTGCATTAACAGATTGCTACAAATTCCTCATCTTAAAATTCCATTACTTTTTCCTGACTTCCAGACAAAATTTCATGATTTTTCTTGATGTTTTTTCTTGATAATATTTTGAATTTTTTTATGGTTTTGTCCTGATTTAAAAATCAAATATTTTCTTGAGAGTGCAATTTAACATAATAATGGAAATTAGTATTAATTGTCAAATACTTGCATTTAATTGGTTGATAGTACAATATTTTAAACTGCAGATATGATGTATCAAATTTCTTTAAAAGTGAACATTTTAATTTTTTAGAAAATTTTCCGATGTTTCCTTGATTTCCCTGATATTTTCCTGATTTCCCTGATCAATTTTGGCAATTCTGGTTAATACAAAACAACATTCGGCTATTTAAACAAAATAATATTTGGCTATTACCAGACTTTTTTAATAGAATAGAAATTGGATGACCTTATATGAAGTACTTTATTCTTTTTTTTTTCTTCAGCCTGTCATTAATAGCACAATTACTCCAAACATGACTTTTACCAAGACATCACAGAAATTTGGTCAGTGGTCGGACGTCAGGGCGAATACCGTGTACGGCTTGGGCTTTGCCTCTGAAGCTGAATTAGGAAAGGTTTGTAATTGCAATTGCTTACGATTTACAAGCGAAGAGCTTCATATATCAAACTCTCAGAAGAGATCGTTTGTTAACAGTTCATCGAGAAGTTTCATGAGGTGAAAGAGGCCACAAAGCTCGCCAGTGCCAAGTTACAGTCTAACAGTTCTTCGGTTACTCCGGCCACCAGCGCGAATGTCAGTCCAATTACGTCCCGATCAGGCATGCCGTCGTCAGAACAGGATCTCATAGACCCACCGAACTCGTCGATGATTAACTCCAACGTGTCATCGTCGAACACCTCAAACCCGAATGCCAATATGATTTCCGCTCAGAACAGTGTATCTTCGGTAAGCAGCAGTCCTTTACCTGGTAGTTGTCAGAATAAAGTGGACGACGAATTGAAAAACGCAGTCCATTCAAGATCACAGAGTGTTTCTCAGAGTACAGAAAGTCCGCAACATCAAGGGAAATCGGCGCAATTGAGCTCATCACAAAGTGGACAGTCGGGCGAGGTGCAGCTCAAGTATGAGAACGACAGGCTGAAACTTGCTCTAGCTCAAAGTTCTGCTAATGCTAAAAAATGGGAGGTACGATCTGGAAGAATATTCTTTTATAATTCTAAATAATAATATATATATAAATAATAAAATACTATAACTAATGTGTTATTGCAGGTTGAATTGACTACTCTTAAAACTAATAATGCAAGATTAACGAGCGCGTTACAGGAGTCCACAGCCAACGTTGATGAATGGAAGAGGCAGCTACAGTTGTACAAAGAAGAAAATGCCAAAATAAAACTTAAATATGCTGATTTGGAAGCCGGTAAGATCGCGGAAGGAAATAGCGAAGCGCTAAGATTGAGAGTCGAAGCATTGGAAAGTGAGCTGAGAACGCGAAACGAAGAAATCAAAGCTCTGACTATGGCCACCAAAAATAAGGATTTTGTGGTATGTACAGAATTTGCTGAAGCCTGATCGATATTCGTATTTACATTGACATTTTATTAAGTTTGGTTAACAAATATTTTTTTTGTTTCGCAAGGTTCTACAAAAGGAGAATGCAGAACTCCGCGAGATGTTGAATGTAGTTCATGAACAATTAGAACTTGCGTTGAGTGCAAACAAAGTTCAAAAACAAAATTTGGATACGTTAAACGCCAGATTAGCTGGCTATATACAGGATCTGGTAACTGTACATCGAGAAATCACAAACACGTTGCAAACTTAAGTTTGCACCATAGGGAAAACCTAAGAATGCCTCTCTTAGGTCTTTTGTATTTATTATAAGCGCGATGTACGAATGGATATAGATTAATAACAAAGAGAGAAGTTCCGAGAACAAAGTAAAATCGAATGCAGATTAATCGAGCAGAAAAATTATAGAATACTGAGATAATTGTCTCGAAAATAGTACACTGCAGAAGAGATTGCTCCTTGAACATGTATTTTAATTGACTCGACTTGATCTATTTAAAGCTTTTTTTTTTAAGGATAAGTTTTGTGCCATAATTATGCTATTGTTATATTGAATAGGACACTGACTTTACCATCTGCTTTATTCTTTCTACATGTCCATATGGAGCATAGATGTATGATTTTAGAAATTATGTTGAATTTGCATTTTTGATTTTATCTTTCTAAAAACACAACGGTTAGTTATGTTTTTTACTAGAATTTCTTACTATAAAAGAAATTCCTTGTGATCTCTTAAACAAGATCTGAAGAATTTTAAGAAACTGATTTAATATTCATCTTGATATTTTTTCATGAATATTGCATTGAAAGATTTTTGCATTATTCATGGTCTACGAAATGTGATTACTTTCTCTTCTCTCACAACAGTTATATTATTAGACTCTCATTCTACATAAACATAATAATAACTTAACAGCACGTACAGTTATTATGTGGACTTTCCCATTCCAGATATGTAATAATTTAATAGTTATTATAAAACTGTAGTACTTTCATAATCTATAATACATTATCATAGTACATTTATAATTTTATTTTTGCTAGTAGTTCTCAAAACCTGAAAATACGATTTCTTTTTATTGTCTATTTTTCCATATATAGTCTATTTTAACTCTATCGAAATTAAATCTTACATATATTTCGTAGAATATGTGAATAAAAAACTCATTCTCGACGAATGAATTTATTGACAAGTGACTTAATAGAAAACCGAATGGGAGTCTAGTGATTTAAGAAGCGTAGAATTCAAACCGTGTCACATGTCGACCAGGTACTGATAGATACGGGTAACACATAAGGGAGATATTTGCGAATGTTAGGACGCACTTAAATAATTTAAATATTTTGTACTACAATAGAAAGTCTTTAGTGTTCCCTTGATTTTGAAGTGATACACACAAGAGCTCAAAGATTCTACTGTAATAAATGATATATAAATTGTTTAAACCTGCTCAAGTATTAAAATGTATTAATCTCTCTATGGATAATACAGGGTGTCTAAAAATATACAGTCAAACTTACATTATTAAATAACATTATTAAAGTGGTCGAACATGTGAAGGAAGTTTATATTCAATCTCTGTCCAAAGATACCTTATAATAAATTATAAGAGATTAACAGTTCCCTAGTAAAATTCATTGCTTTTATAATTCTTTAGACATGTCGCTAATTGAGAAACAAGGACATGTCCGTTATTATTTATACTTCCGCATAAACGGAAAATTATATTTCTTTAATTAAGACATTACAAAGCTTCAACAAACTTATATAAAGTAGAGCAGACAAGTATAGAGTGCTTGTATACATATATAAATAGAAAAGAAATATCGACAATAAGAGAAATCAATTTCAAGCAATTTATATATAGGAAGAAAAAAATGTTATATTGATACCCTTTTATATTTCTTTTATCTATAATTGTTCTAATCTATTTTATGGATTAAATTTACTATTTTATAATAATATAATAGCATCTTTGTGTTACTTTTTTACTTTTTCTACTAAGATTTCAATTTTAAAACAATTTAGATGTAAGACGACAATGACAAATACAAAAGTTTTGCAGTTTTTAGAAAACGTTTGCATAATGTAGATCGACTAAGTGAATACAATGTCTTCTCTGGAAAGTCGTTTAAGAATTATTGCTTCATCATATGTATAAAACTATCTTCGAATTTTCGTGTGTCTAACTGATTGATGATGTGCGGAACACTCATTGGCGTATGAAACAGCATGTCTGTGATAATTTTTATCTTGATAAATATGTTTTTCTTTGCTCTTGTGAATTAAATAATTATTTTGCACTTTTCTTTTTATTCAAGTGAATTATATTGTATGCACAAAAAAACTTTCGACTTTTCACAATATCTACTGCTATGATCTTATGAAATTTCATATGTATGGCTTTTTCTGTCATGTTAAATGGAAGAGGATATTTCAGATGGTAAAGTTAGATGTCTCACTCTGTAAAAGATGCAATACAATTATTGTTGAATTTGTCGTATGCGAGCACCAGTCTTATGTATAAAATACAGTAGAACGGCGACTGTCCCAAGTGCGTGTTCGTGAGAGAGATGTTTCCATAAAAGCGTTCCTGCGAATATCCATCTGGATAAAAGAAAGCACAACAAAGAAAACGATATTCTTCCAACAAAAAGATTACCGATATCAGTATGACAAATATAATACTACTTCCTTGAACGCATTATCTGATATTAAAGTACGCATCCTCCGCCTCTCACAACTACTACGTTACAATGCGAACATATATAGTATATGTAGAGAGAAAATAATTTCAGGTCTCGCAGTTTTTCCTCTTGACTATGAATTCTTTGAACTAAGCGGCTGATTAAAGAATTTGTAGATAAAAGAGAATGCAATGAATCTGGAATATTTTGTACATACATTTGTTTCAATTTTTGAATCCTGCAGTACTCGTGCACTATGCCATTGCAAAATTTATTATCTCCATTTATTATCTATCCTTTATATGCTCCACGCTTATCAATGATCGCATTAATTTTGCATCAAATCGCAATCGCTAGATTATAACATATTTTAATTACAAAGATATTTGTAATTAAAGATATTTATTACAAAGTATTAAAAGATATTTGTTGCGATTCACATGAAGCTTGAGATTATATACAATATAAGTAGTACTGGAGGGTTTAAAGCAATGTTATATTTATCTCAACGGAATTATATATGATCTTGTTATTAGAAAGAGAATTTACGTTTTTGTAAGGAATTATACATATATTTTTTAGTTTATATTTAAATTACAGATATTATCTCTTAATATAAGATTTTTCGCTAAGAATTTTTTTGTTATCCTTATTTCTTTTGTATTTAATATGTATGTCTATATTTAATGTTTTTCTACTGGAATAACCGTTACTCATAGCATCGGTTCTCGTTAATTTATATTCTCGGATGATCGACGTTGTACTGTACAATGTAGGGATAGTTTGTTTTTTCATGACATATACTCTGAAGCTAAATAATTGTCGCATGAACGCGCGCATTTATAATTAAGTCATTAAATATATGCACTTATGTATCGAGTCCAGTGAAGAAAATATGTAGTAATTTTTTATTGCGTTTTGATCGCAGATTTACTTGATCTTTTGCAGTTCGTTTTTTATATAGAAAATTTGTTGAATGCATGTTTGTTATATTTTTTCTTGTATGAGTATCGGAACATGTATTATTATTATTGTTGCTGAAAGAGGATTACTATTGTCACTGCTATTGTTGCTACTTCTACTACTTGCGATTATGATACTATTATTAAGTGACTCTTAATCTACTATTACTATCGCTCAAATCTCTTTCTCCCTATACATCTATTATTGATATCTTCATTATGTATTATTGCAAGTGGCATTGTCGTTAGAGATATTTTAATTATCGATATTGCAAATACATTGTATTAATTGCGCCTGCAAAAATGTTTAATAGTTAGATACATAAAACATATCAAGAACGTCACACGTTTAGTATAACATGCGTTTCTCGAATTTATCCTTTTCTTTTTTACTTTCATTCCCTTATAACAAATTACAGTTATCCATGAACATAATTAACAATGTCTACGCATTTAATGTTAATGACGTTTAGTAAAACTCCAATTGTGTAGCAAAATTAATTAATTTCATTATATATTATATTTGTATTGTTCTTGCAATTCTCTTTATTATCGTTAATTTATAGGGATCTAAAATGTCTGACACGCACTGTATAGAATCATTAATGATAGATGGTTTTGATTGTACAAGGTGATTATTGGCGATGTGATTAGATAATTTTGGAAAAAAAATTAATAAAAAATGCAGTATAAAATTTTTCTGCATAAAGTTTTCTAAGAAAACTTTTTGAAAAATTAAGAAATTAATTTTTTCTTTTACATTTGCAGTTTTCATCGATATTACCACCGATTACGTAAATTTATTTTAATAGTAATCAAGAAAATTTGAATAAACATTTATTCTATTTAAAAAAATAGAATCTTGATAATAAATAACACATTTGACAATTTTAATTACTCTTTGTTATTTTTTTAAGTTGAGAAGATGTTGAATCTTTTTTGAAGATATGAAGAGAAGAATCTTTTTATTCATATTTTGATTGCTTCAGCAAAATAATGACTGAAAGAACTAATTGTGTGAAATTGATTACAAAGATATAACTGAAATTTTAAAATTAAACGGTTACTTTAAATAATTTTCGTCAAAGAAAAATATCTCGACGATATTGAGATTAAGATTACATATCGCAACACCTTGTATAGTCGAAAAATAGAAAATAAGTAAGATAGCATCGTACGCGTGTACGGTTTGAAAATATGTATAAGATGGTTCCTTTGCTACGCACAATGCGAAATCATCAAGATCTGTTTTGATGTATTTGATGAAGGCTTTTCAGTATTGTATGTTAATTTTTTTTATAAATCCTTATACGGTATGTTGAAAATATACATTTTACTGTTAAGACGATGTATCATATTCTGCAAAATGTGAAAAATTCATTATCAGGATATTCGTGATTACGAATGATTACAGCATTCAGCTCACGCATCCTTCGCTGTACTACAATTGTACAGCGTGGACATGTAAGGGAACGATTCATACAAGGAATCTGAAAGAAATCTCTCAAAGTGGCAAAGGTGATAAATCTAGACAAATTTTTAGTAGATAATCTAGATAAGAGACAAGTGCAAGATGCTAGGGAATGCACTTTTTAATGGAAAAAGTATTGGGAGATGGATTTTTCATTTGAGGAATTGGAAACGGAAGCCTCGCTTGCCATATGTAATCTTAATAAAACATTTTCAGACGGCTTCTCGGTGTTTTCCTTCTACTGTAAGTTATAAACTCCAAGTATTAATTTCAATACAAAAATTAATAATGTTTTTTCGCCGCAATATATTAAAATATATTTACAATAACGAATAGAAATTTTACAAGAATATCATTAATTCTACAGTACATTTTTTTAACATAACCGATTCATTGATGCAAAAGTTACTTTATCGTGAATACTTTCTTAAATAATAATCCTTGTACTGGATATCATATGAATTCATCAATTCCTCTGGAATGCGTCATAAAAATCTGATTGCAGTGTTGGGTGAATAGATTTACAAGTATGAATGTTATGCAGTATGACGACATCATTCACACTGATGGGGAATAAATATATATAAGAATAAAAAAAACAAAGTTCTGTACGTTACACAAATCTTTGGCTTGGATACGTTAAATGCACTGATAATAATTAAAGTTTAAATTAAAGTTATATTAAAAATTTGCTTGAGATCAATTGGTTTGTCATTAATCAATTTAGCATAACTGATACTTATCTACGTATCTACGTTTGTTAAAGATGTAATCTTGTTTTTAACTAATAACCCCTGACGTTACAATACGTTTATTTATAGTTCGGTCTCATTCTGTAGTTCACAGGAAAACGCGTAACTTCCGAGGCACTCTGTACGTGCTGATTTCGTCACGCATTCTACGTGTAAAAGAACGTCACGATCTGTTCTCATTGAATCAAGGATTATGAATCATATTCTTCGTGAGTAACAT
>NW_017305987.1:980153-1000596 GCF_001594115.1 Trachymyrmex septentrionalis | reverse complement strand
AAGAACGTCACGATCTGTTCTCATTGAATCAAGGATTATGAATCATATACTTCGTGAGTAACATTCATGAAAAAAATGAAGGAAATACGTAATAAATGACATTCTGAATTTGATGAAACTACATAGGCAAATTGGATATGATAAATAAATTTGTATCCACTCATTCTTCTCTTATTTAAAAAAGACGAAGCTAACAATCAATATGATTTTATGTAAAATAATAAGTTACAAAACAAAGCAAAATTTTCTCATAAAATCTTTCAAATTTTATAACATAGAATATTTTTTTTTTAAACTGTACCTTAATAAATCGTCCTATATATATATAATCCTTTTCATATATAATGTAATCTTTTTTTATAAAAAAAAAGAAAATTATAAACACAACGGTTTTAAAAACTTTATAAAATTTATATCTGTTTAAAGTTAAAAATAAACATAATAAAAGAACTTCGATAAGTTATCATGTAACATGATTATTATTTCCAATTCGTGTAAATTAAAATTATAGATAATACGTTTATAAATCAATAATGAAATATAGTTCTGTGACATATACAGTCTAATGATGTAATATGTAATATGACGAGCTTTTGATATTTTATATAGATATTGTTTTCATTGCAGTTTTATCGATCTCGTATATGGCATCAATTCGACGGTTCACTCGCCATCTTTTGGCTTGCCACAGGATGCGTTCTCCACGTCATTATTCGATGCGCTACGTCGACAACCCCACCAGAACTGACCAGCACACAGTCTCTCTCTCTCTCCTCAATTCTGTCCTTAATATTACCGCTGTCAGAACGTTCCCACCCAGTGTCAGCGAAACATTCACATCCGTGTAGATCGTGACGAAGAATCGAAAGTTAGTATTCTGCGCAAATTGTAAGTGAAGCTATAAACAATATAACATAAATGTAGATTAAAATAAATCATAATCTCTCTAATTAGCTGGTGCGTGAAAACTATTATTGCAGCTAATATAACATTCTTTAAAAAAATATGTTGAGAGACTAATATATTATATATTTTATAAAAATATAAAAGTATTATCAGTTTGCATTGAAGTGATATGTGAGACTTCCATCGTGTAGCTAGTTCAACTAATTGTTCAAGGCATTGCTCGTCAAGTGATTGCAGTATATTAATCATACTACAATTGTTTGACCTCAATAATCTTGGATTGTTAAATTTTAAATATGATTCAATTGTAATCAGTAAAGAAAAATACAGATTAATTTAATAGTGTAATCAGTACCTTATAGACGCGATCCTGTTGATATTGTGAATTTAATTAATATTTAACAAATTATTCATTTTCCTACAGGCAATTCCACATAAAGTTTAAAAAGCTTGATACCAAAAATTTCGTGATTTTGGGAACTTTAGGAAATTTATAGACAGTATATTTGTCTTATAAGACATAATTAAAGACATGATTAAAGTTTGCTAAATTATTTAATTATTATCATTTCACGAACAATTAAAATCGATACTGAAAACTTTTTGCACATATTGAATTATTTTTCTTAAAAACATATATCTGTGCTTGTGTTCTCTTCTTCTCTAAGCAAAAAGACGTTATTAAGTTCGCATGAATCATTGTGAGAACTAAAGATTGAATAAGAAACGAAAGCCACTTCCGCCGTCGTTGGCAATTATATTAATGGGTTACATATATATATGTATGTATCGCGAACTTTAAACTTTTCCTGTTAGAGTTATGTAGTTCGTTAATTATTAATATTTCGTGTTGTGAAACCAGTCATCAATAATGACCCGAACAATCGGTATCGATTTCGTGCTTCTTGCATTAGATCTATTTCCTGCCATCGTATTGCTTCGCGAAAACGATGGCTTGGCAAAGATTATACATATACCTCCAAGGACATAAGTTCTTGAAGGTAAAAATCAATAGTTATTGCGATCAATTAACAAAACGAAAGAACAAGTAAATAAAATTCAAGTTGAAATAATTTCATTAATTTAACATGATTATTATTGTTGTAACAATTTAATTTATTACACGGGATCATTATTCAATACCAAGAATAAGAGAAGTATGAACAATATTAATATTCACGGCTCGATAATTCGAATAATTAGGAACTATTTCGCGGCGGTGTTTCGCATTTGAAGACCACGTGAGAATTAAGAGTACCGGTACCGGTCTGTTCCGCGTTGTGTCATGCAATTCCGGGTTTCATCCGCCAGCAAGAATACCGAATCGTTTAATGCTTTCGCGGTCGGCAGACACAAACGCGTATTCGCCCCCACCAACAAATTCCTTTCCTCTTCTCTCTCTGCCGTGCTCGACGAAAGAGGCTCTCGGTGACGAGAACGCTGGTTGCGAGCCGTTAGTTAGTCGGCCACCAGAACCGATACCGTTCTCCAGGAAAGCACATCGTTGTCGAAAGAGGTATAAAGCAAGCCACACCCCGAGTGTCACTTCGCTGATCCAATCGATATGATCTTGCCGTATTCTACAAATCGTGTCCTCCTCTTCATAAATCATGCGAAGTGATACAACAGATTCTCAATAATCATCTAGCAACAGGCAAATGTATACAGGGTCTTACTCGATGAGATCATCGTCGCAAACGTGAAACGTATCTGAAATGAGTCAAGGACATAAGCACCGTGTCATCAAATCGCGTGTTTGCACGCATTATTCGTGATAGATGGGAATAGTGTAGATGAGAATTATCATCGCAGATCGTCACTTTTAACTTAATAACAATTATGAGTTTTATATTAAAGGCGCGCCACAATTATAAGAATATAACGTAAAGGATTTTAGTTAAACCATAAAAAAAAAATCGTCTGCATTTTCTAGAGTTTTTAGATTAATTATATATTAGCATTATAATAAATAATGATTAATAATCTAGTATTTAAAAATTAGATCTGAGATTGAAAAGAGAAAATTATTAAAATCATTCATATAATGTATAAAAATAAAATAACCAAATATTTGCCTTCTAAAATAGTACTGATAATATCGAAGATTTTTTAACAATCCTAAGTTCTTAATTTTTTTATTTAAATAAAATATGTATAAAAAATGCTTTCAGATAATCAGCAAGATGGCAGCTAGTCAGTATTATCACATACAGGTAATTCATAGTTAATATCTCATAACTTCGCAATAAAAGTCTCGCAATAATGACTGAACAAGATGAATCATCTCATTTTATGCTGTTTTAGTTTCTTATCCATCTATTATAAGAATTGTTTATTATAAATATACAATTCTTATAATTTTTGCAGCTTGTTTCTAAACTCAGAAAGACAAAGGATGACATTTAATTGAATTGCTAACAATATGAAAAATTGCTATTATCTGATAAAAAAAATCAAGTTTAAATCTTAATAAGAATAAAAAAATCATATAGATAACATTAACATATCTAACTCTAATTAATTTTAATATAATTAATAAACTTGATGCATGTTCAATTTTATTCATTGAGGTGTGTTGATAATTGTTTCAAACAAGATAATAGAATGATACAAAATTAAATACGTTTTCTAGTGCACACCCACCGTGTATCCGGCTGATCCTTTCGATGCCGAAGCAGATGCCAGTCTATTACGATCTGCAATGAAGGGTTTCGGGACTGATGAGCAGGCCATATTGGACGTCTTGGCTCATCGCGGTATCGTACAGCGACTAGAAATTGCCGACAAATTTAAGACAATGTACGGCAAGGATCTCATTTCCGAGTTGAAGTCAGAGTTGTCCGGAAACTTTGAGAAAGCCATCTTGGCTCTAATGACGCCTCTTCCCGAGTATTACGCCAAGGAGTTGCATGATGCTATTTCCGGCATGGGCACCGACGAGGGTGCACTCATCGAAGTCCTTGCATCCCTGAGCAACTACGGTATCAAGACTATATCGGCTGTTTACAAGGACCGTAAGTTTCAACGCAGCATATTTTGCGGAATCGATTTTGCCTCCTATAAGTCAACACCGCCTTATTCTGTATAGAACAGGAATTTCATTTAAAAAAGAATATTTTTCACTTTCTATACTGAAAAAGATTTATTAAATCTTGATACATATTTCTTTAAATGTTACTAACAACAAGTCATTTATTTACAATAAATAAATATTTACTAAAAAAAAATCAAATGGGTTTTTAATCAAATAAATATATGTTTACATTTAGTAAATATTTACTCAGAACTATTCAAACAGATATTTATTAAAATTTAGTTTTTTTCCAGTGTAGTTCTGCTCGATTCTAAATCATACACAGTTTATGAATTATGAATATATTTTCAATTTATATTCCTAGTGTACGACAAAGAGCTGGAAGACGATCTCAAAAGCGATACCTCCGGTTATTTCAAGAGGCTTTTAGTATCGTTGTCTTGCGTGAGTAACAATTGAAAATTGATGTATAATTTTTCGCAACTGTTCTGTCAGTTTTTCTCTATTCTCTAATTAACGATCAGGCCAGTAGAGACGAGAGTCCAGACGTCGACGAGGAGGCCGCACGTCAGGATGCCGAGAGGCTTCAAGCCGCGGGTGAGGGACAATGGGGCACCGACGAAAGCACTTTCAACGCAATTCTCATTACTAAGAGTTTTCCACAATTGCGACGGATCTTTAAAGAATACGAGCACCTCACCGGAGACACCTTGAAGCATGCTATCAAGCGAGAATTCTCTGGTTCTGTCGAAGATGGCTACTTAGCTGTGGGTAAGAAATTAAATACAATAATTTACTTATTATTTATTTAGCAAGTTATTCGTTACTATTAATCTATTTATTCTTTTTTTTTCATATATGTATATGTATATTTTTTTCATTGTTCTAAAATGGTCTTCTTTCAGTGAAATGCGCCTCCGATAAAACTGCTTATTTCGCGGAAAGATTGTACAAAGCTATGCGCGGAATGGGCACGAACGATTCGACATTGATACGCATCATTGTGACACGATCAGAGATTGATCTGGGCGACATTAAGGATGCCTATGAGAGACTTTACGGAAAATCTCTTGCGGAAGCTATCGACGTAAGTATAACACGTTAATTTCTTAAACAATTTTACGCTATTTATTGCATCCATTACGTTTGCTCTCTTTATTGTATTTTATTTCTGTAGCAGTAAAATTAATAAGAGATAAAGAAACGCAATAATATAATATATTGCAATGCAAACAAAAATACAAAAAATAATATTAATAATAGAAATACATTTAAACAAAATATTTTTAATGAAAAATTCTTCAGTAAATACAAAGTTATAATTTTGTTCCTTGATTTACATAGATTTGATCGAAATCCAATTTAATTCCAGCGCTTCAATTCTACGCTTTCATTCACTTAATACAACAATGCTTTATCTCCAATCGAAATGTTAAATTACACATTCACATAATTCCTTCACATCTGCATACTTATATGCATCAGCAATCACTAAACTACAATAAAATAATCAACTATATACAATATAATATATAATATAATTAATCTATTAACTCACATATACACTATATCTCTTAGCATTCCGTAAAACTTTCCATAAATTTCAGGACGACTGTTCAGGCGACTACAAGAGACTTTTGCTTGCCCTTGTCGGATGAAAATATTTCAATCTTGCAACAGACCCTTTGTTGAAAATTATACTTCAATGTCGCGGAGATTATATAGCGCTTCATTGTATTCTGCAAAGATTTTGATTAATTTAATTTCTTACGTTTTGTTGGCTGTTAATGGTGAATATGGTTTTACTCGAGTTATAGATGTTTTGCACTTGATCGGAGTGATGCTACAATACGTGTGTAAAAAATGAATTACAAAATAATATAGAAATGAATTACAAAATAATATAGAAAATCTGTACATCAAAACTGTACACGAGTCTCTGTGAAGATTGATTGAAAATCGATTTATTGATTGTATATTAGTAAATTATAATTATTAATTTAAACGCAAATTTGTTTTTCACTGTACTAATTCTATTAATTAGTCCATGCTATTTTTGACTGCATGCATGCCTCTGTATATTATAGTTGTATGTATTATTATAAATACATGAACATCACGATTTACCTTAAAATAAAATGTTTAGCTTTAATTTTCCTACATTCTTTTTTGCATTTACAGAATGACTGCGGCGACGACTTTAAACGGCTTCTCATCGCGCTATTGAATTAATGAGTTTGAGGAGAGAATTATTTTCGTTACTAAAAAATCAGATATTTAACACAATTGTCAATAATCCAAAAGCATGTAAATGTAATGCATACATTTATCTCTAATAAACGTATATATTTGCAATTCTCAACTCGTTTTACTGATAATACGAAAAAATATCTGTTTTTTTTTTCCAGAACGATTGCACCGCCGAGTGGAAAAGATTATTGATAGCAATGTTGAATTAAAGAGTATATCTATAATATCATGCGAAATAATTATAACAAAGAAAAATATTTGAAATAATACAGTATAATAAATGTATATTTTAATATACTTAAATTATTAATATAAATAAATATAACATTAAATAAATATGTATATATATTTTTTTATTTAATATCTATACAGACCTACAAGATTACAAAAATACAATGTAATGTTATAATAAACACAGAACCAATTACACAGGTTGCCACAGAAAATAAATTTTAAAATTCCCTGACTTTTTCAGATTTTCCAGATGAAAATAGAAAATTTTCCATGAGTAATATAAAATATGTAAATTTTAACATTTAGACTCAAGGAAAGTCACTAGTTTATATTATTAAAAACAACGCAAAAAAAGCTTAATAGTACAGTATATTTGGACGCAAATTTAAGCCACAGCAAAAAATAAATCAGTTTTGGAAAAAAAGAATGCAGTTACGATGAAAAAAAGGATCAAATAAAAATATAAATAAATAAAATATAAATTTTAATTATTTTATTAAAATCGTTTAAAGTGCACAAGTTTTGAACGTATTTGACTATAAATGTCAGATATAAAAAATTATAACAATTATTTGGAATAGGAGCAGTTTCAGGGAATTATGAAATTTCGAAATTCCAGATGTTTTTTTCATTTTCCCCTGATTTTTCTCGGTTTCAAGGACTAATTCCCTGACTTCTCCCGATTTTCCAGGTCTGTCCTGAATAAAATACAAAATAAGAGATTTGTTTTATATTATATTAGATAAAAATAAAACTTAAACATTATATATCAATGCGATACAAAAATAAAAGAAGTATACATAGTGTTTTATTTTGATGCATTCTGACAAAAGAAATTCAATATAAACATCGCCCAAAATTTACATTTCTTAACATTAATCGGTATCGGTATTCGTTCTTAAATTTCCTGAATATTCGCTGGTCCACACACACACATACCACACACAGTGAATTTTAATTATTTTAAATTAACGTATTTTTGCTTAAAGTTAACATAATTGAACGATTACGTTTACTTTGAAAATTAAAATGCAAGAAATAAAAATATACAACGTAAAATTATGGAAGATGTGAAAAACATCTGTTATTAACAATTTATCATAACGTAGTTGAAGAAAATATCCAAATCTACAGCAATATCGAGCTTCTGTGTTCTTATATAGAGATTCTGTGTTCGGTATGTTTCTCATATCATAGTCACAATAGGTAGTGCATCATTTTTCACCTTTTTAAGAAACAATTTTGACAAATTGTTTTCGATATACTCCATCTTGTCATGTAGCTTAGTCTGGATACAACCCAATTTTATTTTAGTGATTGGGAGTTTCATTATTTTTCCATAAATCTCGAAGCAAACGTGAAACTTATCTTTATCAATGTTTATATCATATATATGCAAGCAAATTTCAACATCTACTTCATTTGAAATGTCCTCTCCAAAGCAAATAGGTGGCGGATTTCGAGCTAAAAATATATATTCTATTTATTGAAATACGACAACGACAATGTATATTTTAATTTGTGCAATCAGATATTACCTGAAATTGTCTCGTTAATAATTGCAAAGTTGTTGTATGTGATTGTAAGTGAAAACCCATAATCCTTTTCTAAATAACTTGCATTTACGCATACTATAATATATAGAAATATAGTATTAAAATAGAATATAATATTAAATAATTGTTATAATATGGACTACAAATAATTATGTACTTACACTTTCCATCCATAGAGACTACATCCCACTGTAATTGCTGACAGCATCCACAATTATATTCAATACATTCGCAACCATTATCGTACATTTTTATAATATATTCATCTAGAAAATAAAAATTACTTAGCCTTTATGCTATAAATTTTATAAATACTTTATAAATATTTTTATACATTTTACAAGCATCAACTAATGAGGAATTTTTGCATAATTTATAAATTTTTAATCAAACCAATTATGAAAATAAATTAAATAAGAGAAATTTTACTTTTTGCAGATCCAAAACAATTTTAATATTTAAATATTTCTATGTGAATTTATATATAATACATATCTGAATACACAAGGTTTCACGTTAAATACAGTAAAATTTGATTAAACAAATTTTAATTAATGTATAATTAAAAATATTCCAAGGTATATTACTGAAATGTATATCTATATTTAATATATATATATATACTGTGTGTTTCGTCCAATGGAAATATTGTCGGTGTTATCTCATCTTGACCTGTTGCTTTCGCGACTCCCGTACAGAATAATATTCCGATAAAAGTAATATTCATAAATTTAACGTGACGTAATCGTTCCATGTTTTTTTTAGCTTTGCTTTCTAACAATAGATCAGGCAGACGTTGAATCTTATTAGAGATACTTTTCTGTAGTTCCGAATAGCGATCTTCTACCTCTTAGATCACAAATTTTCGATTGACGAATTCCACTACTCTTCTGTTGATACTTGCTCATACTAAGAAATACCGCTCCTATAAATACTATACTTTTGTTTAAAAAAATGGAGGATGTGTTCTTTTCAACTTCTCAAACCATTCATCTTTTCTCCTTTTCTCTCCCCGTTGGAGAGAAAAGGAGATAGGATAAATATAGTGCAATAAGTACAGCTAAAAAGAACAGACCAATTGAAGCCTGCCATTGTTCATCGACCAGGGGAAATCCCGCCAAAATTGAAGTAGCTCCGTCCATAAAGTGTAACGAATATAGATCGCGCATGCATTTCAAATTGTTTTGAACATCACTATGTCCTGCTTTAAAAAGAGAAAAAAAGACCTTAATCAGACTTGAATAAATTTGGCCTTTCTTTGTATTGTAATATATCATTTATCAGATATGCAAAAGAAAAAGAAAAACACTGCTTATGCATGTAATTCGAATATGAGTTCGATTAATGGCTTTCCATCAATGTAGATTAGTTTATTTAATTTCAGTTTACTTATTATCTCTTTTTATTTTTTCTAAGCTCTATTTCTACCAATGTAAATTAAAGATCATTTATACTGACCGTAATCTGTGAGAATTGACCAATCATAATCGATGATTCCTCTCTCATTCGACTGTACTTGAATTATTTATACAGATTACGTCCATGATCCTTAACTTTAATCTACTGTTTAATTTATTGTTTATTCCTTTCTAATTCTCAAGAAGAGTAGAACATGAAAGTTAAATCCATTAAATTAAATCAAGATTAAAGTTAATTTATTGATAGAAATAGATAAAAAATTATAAAAAGTAGAAAAATAAGTTGAACCGAGATTAAAATTAATCTAGAATATCAAGAACTTGATTTTTAGTGATTGATCCATCAATTGTTACCGAAAATCTGATAATCTAAAAATTTTATAATTAAACAACTGTTCTTTGTAGGATGCATTTAAAAATTGAATACATGTATAATTAAATAAATGTTAGAGAAAAGTAAAAAAGTTTAGTAACAAATTTGCAATATGAAAGAAAAAAGTAAATTTTAATAATTCATTGTTTAAACAATATTAATATAACATAACATTTATTTGCGGAAAAAAAATATATTTGCTAATTAAAAAAATATAATTTAATTAATAATGTGATTTTTGTATCAAATAAATATACTTACATTTAGTAAATATTCGATTGACAAATAAATTAAAATGTACTAAATTTTAATAAATAAATATTTATTAAAAGTCTAATACATTTGTCTCTCTGTGTGCAGATACACAATCCGTTTTATCGTTTTACATATGAAGTTTGCGCGAGACGCGATCATATAAAGCGCTGTTATCGGCCATTTTCCGATGTTCGGATATTCAAGTTTCCAATTGAAGTCTATACTTTATAATTTATAATGCAGTTGTAATTACTTTTTTATTTTGTGTATATACATTTCTATATATCATAAATATATCACAATTATATATATTTTCCTTTAAAATAAGAGGAAATAAAGAGTAAAACGTGCTACGAGAGTAGAGAGAGAGAGAGAGAGAGAGAGTGAGAGTACAATAAAGCCGAATAGAGTGCGACAGAAAAAATCGCGGGAATCGCCGTTGTTGAAGATTGAAGCCGCGATACTGCGATCGTACTGGATCGCATGCATGACTGCATGACGCGCCGAGAACATAGACGAGATCAGATTATGAGGGATCAGAGGGCGGCGGTCGAGGAGGAATCGTCAACAGTAACGACAACATCAACGACACTGGCAGCAGCATTAGCAGCATCACGAAAGTCATGAAACGGCAGCAACAGCAGCGGCGGCAGCAGCTATCACGACGACGACTGCCATCTTGAGTGTGACGCGCAACTCAGAGGTCGTGGGCTCCACCAGTGACGAAGCCACTGGAGTTTTGACGTGGCTGCTACGTACCTGCCCGACTGCCCACTCCGATTGCAGCAAACTTGGTGACGAGAAATACGTAACTGGTAAGTGCCCCAGCTGGAGAATAATAACAATCGGACCGTGGACCAAGCGCGCGGCTTCTCGCGCACCGCGACGATCGCGCGTGCGAGACGGAGAAACGGTCGCGCGTCCACCGTTGCTTGCATTGCGTTTCGCTCTTTCTGCGTTAGCTCGTGGCCGCGCGACGCATACGCGCGTTTTACGCTCGTCTGCTACGCTTAACGTGATGCCGCGAAATATGGCGACCCGACGGCCCAGAGAGAGAGAGACCGAGACCGCGCGCATCCGCGTAAGTTCCGGACGGTCGACACGAGGTGGGTCGCGCGATTCTGCTCCCTTTGCCCTGATCCTGACATCCGTCATCTGGGGGAGGGGTATCATCGCGGGTTACGCGCGAGCATTTCCTAGGTATGTGCGGGAACGAGGGTTACCCTTGCCGTTTATCCGAGTGGCAATCCTCTTCGTCGTTTCCTGTCGAGTGGGAGAGAGATAGAAAGAAACAGTACCTCGAGCGCGTGTTTATTGTCCCCTCCCTCTTCCCTCTCAGTCTTATTTTTAGCTCCGCTTATGTAAATGACGCAGTAGCAGTCATCTCATTTGTTGGCGGGAAGTTTAAATGACTTGCGTTCCGCTAATCGAAAGCTCCACCAATTCAAAGATTTTGTTGTGTCATTTGTGTCGTTCAAATGTGTACTTGTGAATCAATGTAATTATTGTACTTTTGATGGGATATGACATTGTGTTCTTCCCTCTTGAACATATCGTAAATGTTTGTATTATATACAGTGTTTCTTATGTTGCAGAGCTCGCGAGGTAGTCGGGCTATGGAAAGTATGGTCGAGGAAAATGGATCAACCGTCGATCCGTTGTCTGTACAGGGCTCCCAGAGCGACGCAGCACCAGCAATCGCAACCTCGGTACAATCTATCGATAGAATACATCAGCAGCAAACTCATCACCTGGTAGCTTCTACCAGCATTGTGCAACTGACACTACCCTCGTCAGGAACAACACAGGTATACAGGAGGCTCTCCTGTGTATCTATGTCTGAGAATTTGTCTTTAGTTTATTCCGGAGCATATGCATACCGTTTATTTGTCCTTTTACTATTGTTATTGTTTCTCTGTAATGCAAATGCAATTTAGACATCCGGTCTTGCATAATGCTGGTTGCATCTTGGGAATGCAAAGGCCTTCCCAAGATCACTCATCCTTAGATTGTAGGACGTTGGGAGTACTTTCTGTGAATATGACATTGTCAAAGATATACATAAGTTTTGGGTTTCAAGTTCCATGAATAATAAGTTCCCACCTTTCTCATAGCACACAAACGATAATGTACATTATTCCTTTAATAGTTAATTATTACAATGGATATTGGTTGATGGTAAATACCTATTTTGTATGTATAAGGAATAATGATCACGTGTCTTACAATTTAATGATATAATTGTCTTGACTGTTCATAATATTTAACACTTCGTTTAATCTTTGCACAGGTGCAATCGGTCATACAACCCAATCAACAGTCCGTGATACAGACCGCCACAAACATACAACCCGTCGCAATCTCCAAAGGAAACGTTATTCTGGTTAGCAAACCCAACTCCGTTATACAAACTGCACAAGGCAGTTTACAGACGCTTCAAGTGAGTCATATGTATTACTTTTTATAACGCCTTTGCCTAAAGATCGTCCAGATGTCTGCATTGTTATCAATACGCGCAAATGTGTGACGCAGTTATTAATTTATCATTGAAATTTGAATACTATTTGTTAAGGTGGTGGAAACTGGTAGTGACGATAGTTTCTCAGACGAAGATTCACCCAAGAAGAGGAATATTCTAACCAGACGACCGTCTTACAGAAAGATTCTCAACGATTTAGGCGGAGGAGAAATTACAGGTAAGACATGACGTTTCTACTTAAATAATAAAGCTTGTCTCTAAATGTGATAGATATTCTATTGTGCAATAGAAATTTAGGTCGCGATATAGAGAATATTAATCGTGTAATCGCTGGTTTCCGCGATTCGAATTAATACCATTCGCGTAATTTTGTTTAACATTTCGCTGCGAATAAAATAAATGTTAAAGATAAATATTTGCACTCGCTCTTATGCCCATTTCCAACAACATAAATTAATTTTAATCTCGGTTCAATTTACTCTTCGTCTTTTTCTAATCTTTAGAACTAGAATAAGATGAAGAGTAAGTTGAATCGAGATTAAAGTTAATCTACTTTGATGAAAATGAGCATTAATCACATAAAACGTTCACGTGCATGTCAGTTCATATAAGTTAAAGATACAAAATCTATAATAATTTGCATATTTGTATCTTGAAGTTGTATAAAGAATTTGAACTGTAAGATCATCTTTATTTTAATACTACTGAAATTAATGTGAATGTCCTTTTTTCTCTTTTTAATAATATATTACCTAATTTTGTCCCTCAAATATATTAGCACAGGTACGGTATAATGAATATTTATTGCGTTGAAGCTTTCCAAGCTTTTATGGTTTCAACCGCAAATAAGTAATATAAGCTCTTTTAAGATATAATGAGTTTTAGCGCGTGATGAAATGAGACTTGTATTACATTTTTATATACAATACTATACAATAGTACTATACAATAGAGGTATATAAGAGAAGTATGCCATACCAAGCCCGTATAATACTATACAGCAATGCGACTGTAAATTAACTTTAAAAGCAGAGACATAGGAGATTATTAAAATTAGGAAGAAATTTTGGGAGAGGGTTTGCACAGATCGTTCCTTTCTGATTCCATTACCTTAATATTATAATACATTGAAAAAGAAATTTATTTGGAATAGTAAAGTTAAGTGATAAACGCAATCGCCCACCTTTGTGTATTCGAAAAAAATAATTTTTCAACGATTCGGCGAATGCACACTCACGTCCACCACGATATATTATGGAGCATACATTATTATTGTAATTATCGCTTCGACATTTATTTGATTAATCCTCATGTATACAGGATATATTAGAAGGTAAGTGCAATTGACAGCCATATTAGAAATAAATGTTGAAAAAAAATATTTAATGAAAAAAAAACATTGTATATAACAAAATTTTACGTTTCTCTTAAAAATTATTATAAATTAAAAATGGGCAAATAACCATTAATCTTTATATCTTTATCGAATTAATTTTTTGAACAAATTCTATTGCATGAAATCCACTCCTTTTTTAATACATCCTATATATTCTTATTATAATTTAACTGTGGAAGAGAAAATATGTTGTCAAATATATTAATAATCATACAATAAATCGTTTTCACAAAAACTTCATAGACTTCTATTTTATTTGTGGAACAATCAGTCATTCACGCAAAATTAATTGTTATTTTTATCTTACTTCTATCTGGAATTTAGTTATCTTTTCGTTTAACATTTAAGAGCTTATTTTCAATAAATGTTTCTCAGCTACTTTCTATTTCCTTTTTGTATGAGCTGACTGCACGCAGCGCAATGATAAATATATGTCGTATAATCAGCAGCCAGAAAGGAAATAGTTTAACAAATTGTAGTTACATGATGAAATTTCATTGTTTTTTTTTCATATTTATCTATATTACAATTTTACTTTCTGGGTGCAGATAATTGCAAATAATTTAGAATATATTTATTCAATGTTATCGATAAGGACATTGTATAAATTTGGTAAAGATAAAAAGAAAAAGCGAAAGTGATACATTGTATATAAAATGACGCGCGCACACGCACACGCACACGCGCGCGTGCACACACACACGCACACACACACACATACACACACACACATTAGCGACACCGGTTACGAGCTAATTAATGGGGATTTGGGTTGATTCGGTGTTACAGACGGTCGTTTGCCCCCCTTAGAATCATCCTCCGAGTGTGATTCTAACGTGGACAGTGAAGTGTCTTCCCATTCGCTCCATTATCAAACAGGTTGGTTACTTTATCTCCTTTTACGTATCTTTCCTGGCTGTATTACATTCCATAGGCTGTCCATATACGTAGTTCTTGTATTCTTTATACCGAGGGAGATGATGTTAGAGGAGTACTTAATGAGAAAGAAGGACAAGAAAAAAAAGAACTTGAAATCAAGGTTCATTCGCATTTACTATTTGCCTTCCATCCCTGTGTGTACTGCCTAACGTTGTATATCATTTTTCACGATACTCGCTTGGTGTGGCATTCTTGCTTATGGGATATCGATATAGACTTATCATTCGGATCATTCGACGAAAAAGAAAAAAGCGCCGAAAAACTCAAATAATTTTTTCTTGTACGAGGAACATTATATCATTATGTATCACGCATCTAAAGTCTCTTTCAACGCAAATGCATTATCATTTCTAGTGCGTTATCGATGCACGGTATTGTTATCATTAGTTGGAGGATATTTTTTTCTTTTTTTTTTTTAGAACATATTTACATTTCCAAAATTATTTGTTTTACAGTAATTCCTGCCGGTACTATTCAAATTGCGACCCAAGGGGAGGGAGTTCCGGGGCTTCACACGTTAACTATGAGCAATGCGGCGACAGCGGGTGGAGCTATAGTGCAGTATGCACAGGGCCAGGACACTCAATTTTTTGTCCCAGGTGTGCTTTTGCATCATTTCCTATCAGAGATTCTAAGAAAGTTATCAATTTTTTTTGTTTCTATTATATATTACAATATTGTATCGTGATTATACATTATTGTAGTATATATACTGTTTATATAGATATAGACGTAATAATTATTCTTCGAAGAGGCATCTGCATATATTGCATGAATCGACATATGTTAATATTATTACTATTTGTAGATTTGCAATAATATATCAATTAATAGTACAATTTGATCTATTTTCTAACTATACGTCCTTTTGATAAATACAATAATTCTTAACAAATAAAATAAAGCTAGTAAAAAATAGAGAATTATGATGCACGTAACGTAAAAATTTGGAGAGTGCAGTCTCTTGCAATGTTACAGCTTATACAGGTCACGGAGTAGTAGTGGAAGATGCGGCACGAAAGAGAGAGTTAAGGTTGCTTAAGAACAGGTGAGTGATAAGAATAGATCTATCACATGCAGATTATATCCTTACTTATATAGATATAATAGAATTTTCTTATTCTATATAAAAATGAGAAAAGATTAAATCCCTTTAATGACGAAGAATATTCTTATCTCTATTTTTAATGTGTACAGAGAGGCGGCACGTGAATGTAGAAGAAAGAAGAAAGAATATATAAAGTGCTTAGAAAATCGTGTCGCGGTGCTGGAGAATAGAAATCAGACGCTAATCGACGAACTGAAATCGTTAAAAGAATTATATCAGCAGAAAACCGACTGAGATTGGTGTTTAAAACCTGCGCGACAGTGTATCAAAACTATTATCCAGTCGATGAACCTGTACATGTCTTGTTTGTGTACATTATCCTAAATGTTGCTAGGGGTAAGCGATGGTGATGTACATGCATTCTTATAGATATTTCTCTGTAACATACTGTATTTAAGTACGAATACGAAGGCTTGTGAAACTTGCTGTTACTAAAGCGGGAAGCCAAAGTTATATGAGACATGGAGGCAGCAAACACGTAGGCAATATTTCGTATATCAGTCTCTATTTTGGATAAACACAACGCGTGATTCACTTAGAATCTGCGTACTCGAAATTTCGACCTTATAGACTGGAACAGTTAGATCGCATTAATAACATAACTGGCAAATGATATTCGTGTTTGTTTAGCATCACTGTCTAACGACCGTTTGTACTAGATGAAGGCGTGTCTTGCTTCATTATGACATGCTGCAGTTCATTTCTCTAATCTAATATATACATATAGACAAAAAATATATATATGAAAGCGTTTACGCTAACCGAAAATAGCGTAATAACCGAAATTTTCGACTATCTATATAAAAAGTTTAGTGTAAATATCTCAACAAAACGTACCGTGGCTTACAATTGTGTACAACAAATAATATTTGAAACATTTGTGATTCATAGATATCCGTTTCTCATACACACAGCTTAGAAAATATAATTTATCTAGAAAATATATATTATTTTTCAAAAAAATTTTAATTTTTCTTATGAAAGATAACATTTCGCAAGGTTGTTTTATTATTGTATATATATTAAGCGCAATCACGTTTCTATAACGATTGGGGATTAATTATCTGTATAACAGATGATGATGCAATCGTAAGAAAATTGAAACAAAAATTATTTGTTTAATGAGCGTTGTACAATACTGCGTTGCGTTTCCTATTGATATAAATAATATATTTGTTTCCTGCGTGTAAAAACCGTGCCATGGCGAGACGCGCTTCCATCTACCGTAAATAGGTCTTAATATACGATTTGTCGCAAAATGGAATCATACATGTCTAGTTTCACAAAAGAAAATTGGGAAGCAACATTGAAAATGATGTGCTTCTAATGAAGGCGCTTTAAAATTGAACGCTTTGTAAGAGTCTCTTGGCATCGACGTAGAGAAAAAAAATTATAAAAGTAGTTACACATTTGAGTGATACGAGAAAAAAAAGAAAAAAGATACCTCTCATTCTCCTAATCGCCTCTTTCGTTTGCTGTATAAACGTGCATACAGGACGTTATTACGTCGCTTTTAAAACGAGTAAAATAATCCTGTTTTACGTCTCGTCAAAATGCCCCGTTCATTAAACGCTGGACAACACAACTTGTAAAATATGAATGTAATATACATCTGGAGTGCCTTGAAGCTTTATGATACTTGTGATATACATATACATATGTTGGATACTAAAGAACGCTCAACATATGCATATGTATGTATATACGTATGAAGGAAATTATGTTGTAGGTAAATATGGGTAGATATATATATATATATAATATTTTTAAAGTATATTATTAATATAGTTTTATGTACTTGACACACGCAACTCTATCACAAGAATTGTATTATTTTTGGGGACTCGTGTCCCCACGTAATCTCATTATCGTCGAGTCGAAAACCAATTACTGACACATACTGACACTACGCAATGTATTGTGAACAATACGCGTGGTTTTACCATGAAAAGATAACGTTAAAGACCCAAATAAAGAGCATAATTTTTTTAACAAAAGTCGTTGCAGTTGATGACGTATTGTGAATTTCAGTTGGTCACACTATTGACGCAAATAATCTTGAATTTATCGTATGGCGCATTATCGCAAAAAAAAAAGATATCTACTGACACATTTTCTAATGCATACAGTGATATGAAAATTATTTATAACAAAGTAGTACGTACCCAGAAATTCGACGTTGGACGCGCATCGTTTAGAATTTCATATTTTACCAGTCCATCTCAATTATTCGTAGTTTTGTAATGCTAACGTGCATAATGAACATTGTCAATTTATGAAACATTGCTTAAAAAAAAGAACAAAAGAAAACAGAATGAAAGAACCATTAGAGATAATAAATGTGCCGTATCCTTTACATGTGCATTTCATTTGTCACTGCATTATTCAAATTTTTGATACTTGTGTTGAATATTCATTTTCACTTCGCTTACCTACTAGATTTAGGGGCCGATTATGTAATTCTTAACAGTCGTTGATGCCATTGTACAGCTTTTTTACTCTATGTAATATCTGCAATGACATCAATGACTGTCGTTAAGAGTTACAGAATCGACCCCTTAAAGTGCCTTCTTCTGTTTTCCGAGAGTAGTACAAGTGCATATTTTAATTTACTTTATGTACCTCCTTCATTAAATGTTATCTACAAGTAGGATTTATTCCATATTAAAGAAATCTGGTGCAATATCAAGTGCATTTTCTAAGTATGAGCTTTTATTGCTTCATTTGCTTCTACAATTCGATGAATTACTAGTCAACTGTTGACTTTCAATTCCATAATACATATCTTAATAAGCATCGATTTAATTCTTTTTTTTTAATTGTATGAGAAAAAGTATATTTTATTTCTTATTATACATATAAGGTTTATTCAGAAAAAAATAAACTGTACATCTTTAATATTTATACAAACACAAGGTGTATATTGATTGTAATACAGTAATATTATGTTATAAAGTATTGTGTATATGTACAAGAGTGTATCAGAGAATAATGAGACAGATTTAATTTTTAATAAAATATTTATTTAATCTTTCAATTTTCGAATATATTTCCCTTGCACTGCAATGCATTTGTCTCATTTTTTTTGCTATATTTAAAAGTAGAAGTGATTCATTAATTGTAAGGTATATATATTATTTTTGTAATTATTTTGAATTAATTTTTAATTCCATAATTAAGTCAAAACATAAGTAAAAAAGTTTTTCGAATCAAATGATCCTTGTCCATATATTGTACGTCATTACTTTGGTAATATTGGGTGGATCCATATATATTCGTTCGGTTTTTGAAGGCTAAAATGAAACAAGTTTTTTTCATACAAAGGATGAATTTTAATCAATAATATATTCTCCGTTTTTGTTGATGACCTCTTGCCATCTTTCCAACAATTTCATTATTCCGCTCTCATAGAAGGTCTGGGGCTTAGAGGCGAAAAATCGGTCGAGGTACGTTTTCACAGCTGTCTGATCAGCGAACGATTTCCCGTTGAGGGAGTTTTGCAGGGACCGGAACAAGTGATAGTCGGATGGCGCAAGGTCTGGTGAATACGGTGGGTGAGGCAAAACATCCCAGCCAAGTTGCACTAATTTTTGCTGAATGATTATTGCGGTGTGGGGTCTGGCGTTGTCATGGTGGAATATGACACCTTTGCGATTGATCAGTTCTGGACGTTTCTGTCGCAATGCTTGATTCAATTTCGTTAGCTGCGTGCAGTAGATCTTCGAAGTTTTTCTCTGAGGAAGCAGCTCAAGCTCGTAAAACAGCACACCACGATGATCCCACCATATGGATAGCAAAATCTTCTTCGGATGCAGGCCGGCCTTCGGGGTGGCATTCGGCGGCTCGCCAGCGGTTCCCCACGATCTCTTGCGCACTATGTTGTCATAGATGATCCACTTTTCGTCGCCAGTCACTATTCGTTTGAGAAACGGGTCGCTTTCGTGCCGCTTCAGAAGTGAATTGCAGATGGATATGCGGTTGGCCAGGTTCTCCTCGGTCAGCTTGTGCGGCACCCAAACATCGAGGCGGGACACGTAGCCAAGCTGTTGCAAATGCCTTTGTACGGTTCCATAACCTATTTTAAGTGTCTCCGCAATCTCTCGCACCTTTAGCGTCCGGTCTTGCTCAACCAGTGCCTTGATATCATTCGAATCAACCTCGGTGGGCCGACCGCTGCGGGGTCCATCTTCAAGACTCGTATCTCCGGAACGAAATTTGGCAAACCATTTCTGAGCGGCACGTTTTGTTAAGGCATCGTCCCCGTATACGCTGCATATCTTTCGGTGGGCCTCCGCAGCTCGCTTGCCTTTCTTGAAGTAATAAAGCAAAATGTGCCGAAAATGCACCTTATTCTCCGACATGTTCACAGGTCTATAGCACAAACAAAACTAATGCCAATGAAACCAAATTTGACAGATGAAAAGAGCGGACTGTCACCTTTCCAAAACATATTTGGATTGCCCGATTAGGCAACCAGAACCGGAGATATTCGGAA
>NW_017305987.1:978559-979693 GCF_001594115.1 Trachymyrmex septentrionalis | reverse complement strand
TTTGATTTCGACATCCTTGCTTTTTTCATTCTTGGCGATGCAGGAGTTTTCCGGTGCATGGATTGCCGCTTAGTTTCAACATCGTATTGGAATATCCAGGTTTCATCGCAAGTGATGATGTTTTCCATCAATTCAGGCTCTTCATCTAACCTCTCAAGAAAATCTGAGCAGATCTGTTGACGGACGAGCTTTTGGTCAGGGGTCAAATTTTTTGGGACCAACTTCGCACAGACTTTCTTCATGTTTAATTCGTCATGTAAAATTTTTCTGACAGTTTCTTTATCGGCGTTTACAGTCTCAGCAATCATCCGAATGCTCATACGACGATCTCCGCGCACAATTTCATTGATTTTGGTCACTGTTTGCGGAGTTGAAACAGAGACAGGTCGACCTGGACGTTGGTCATCTTCGGTGCTCTCTCGGCCTTCAGAAAACCGTTTATACCATTCGAAAACACGCGCACGAGATAGAGAATTCTCACCATAGGCCTCTTTCAACAACTTATAGCACTCAGTCGGAGTTTTTTTTAATTTAACGAGAAATTTCACATTGATCCGTTGCTCGTGTTTTTCGTCACACATTGTTATCGGCACGAGAAAAAAACAAGTTCGTTTCTAACCTCTATAGAAAAAATACTACTACTGCGACAAAAACGTGTTTTCGTACTGGAATAGTAGACACTTCCAGCTATCCAACGCTGCATTCGTTTCCCACCCTACCCCTCTAGGACGCCTTCTGCGCGCGCAGTCTCATTATTTAATAGCCAGACCTCGTATTCGGAAAAAATTTGTACTAACAAAAACCGAACGAATATATGGATTCACCCAATAGCTGCTCTTAGGGAATCAAGCGTGTTATGGGGATATTGATTAATCTCCCGTTCAACACATATGTCAACTTATACTCGTAACACATCGGTCAATAAGTCCCCGGTCTAGCAAAGAAAACACAAGTGTTACATAAAAATTCGAATTTATTCATCAATATAGTTTCCTTTTAAGGCAATACAATCAGTCCAACGCCTTTCCAAACGTTCGATGCCGGTTTTGTAGAACGATTTTGGCTGACCCTCAAAATACGCATCAGTTTCGGCGATGACCTCCTCATCCGATCGAAATTTCTTCCCAGCGAGCA
>NW_017305987.1:958966-977414 GCF_001594115.1 Trachymyrmex septentrionalis | reverse complement strand
AGCTGCTCCCGCACCCACCGTATTCGCCAGATTTGGCCCCCAGCGACTATTTCCTATTCGCTGAGCTCAAAAAAATGCTCGCTGGGAAGAAATTTCGATCGGATGAGGAGGTCATCGCCGAAACTGATGCGTATTTTGAGGGTCAGCCAAAATCGTTCTACAAAACCGGCATCGAACGTTTGGAAAGGCGTTGGACTGATTGTATTGCCTTAAAAGGAAACTATATTGATGAATAAATTCGAATTTTTATGTAACACTTGTGTTTTCTTTGCTAGACCGGGGACTTATTGACCGATGTGTTATCTTACAACTAACACAATATATGGTGCTAATATCAGTATACTTTCCTTACAATTAATGTACTTAAACAAGGTACGAAGCGACATGTTAACAACTTATGCTAAGTGAAGAGCAGCCAAGTCACGCTTGAGACCCGTAATGACATCCCTAATAAGGACAGAACAAATAATATGTTTGCGACAGTCCGGGTTAACTTCAATTTGTGCTAATAATTTCAGGATTAAATCATATTTCTCTGAAACTGAGTAGTTTTGGAGATTATCATAAATCCAAGAAAATGGATTCCCATTTTCATGATAACCTAAGTTTTGGAGAATCGTAAACCCAGTTGGATTTTGCATTATCGAAAATACTCTTGTTGTTGCAGGACTTTGTGACAATGAACGAAGTATGTGTCCTTAAATACTTGACGCATCATACATATACTTACATCACATCATCAAATTTGCACTATTATTCTTATCTAGATCTCCATAAGCTAATCTCTGTTCCTCTGTAAAATATAACATAAATTAGTAGTTTCTGACAGTAATATTTTTCAAAAGAGAATTTTTTTATTTACTTCAGTTGGTAGTGCATGTAGAAATAATCATGAGACAAAATTTTAAAAATTTTATCCTGTTCAGAAATAGACATATCATCCTGTTATTTAGATTTATGTATAATACATTAAGATATGTGATTATATATTTATGATTCTTACCATTTATTTAACAGGATGAAGAATTTATCTTGACTTCATAAGTCTGCAAAACAAATATTAGCATAATTAATTTATATGTTTAACCTATTTTGATAAATAAAAATTAAAATAAATTCCTTCAGTTGGTAGTGCATGTACAAATATAATCATGATTTCATACTCAATTAAACTCATCATGTTAGTAATACCAAGGATTTCTAAATACAAAAAATATTTGAAAGATATCAGGAGATTCATTGTGAATCTCAAAATAAGATGAAATTAGAAAAGCAAAGTGAGCAAATTCACTATTAATCAATTAAATTATGAATATTCTAGTAAATTTGTTCACTTTTGTAATTTTCATCTCATTTCAAGATACACAATCGACTTCCAGAATACATAAGTATAAAAAATATATATACTAAAATATACACATGCAGTCAAATGATTTAAACACACGATATATCAAACTGTAAATAGAACTTCTTGAATTCCGACAGGAAAAAAGCTTTATCTCGGATAGAGAAAGAATTAACAAATCTCATTTGAATAATTCGGCCAATTAATCATTGGTTAACTTTTTCTTTGTCCGAGATCTTAGAATAATTTCTAGCAATGTGAATATCATAATTACAGACTCTCTAAAGTAGGTCTTAAGTTTAGTTTAAGTATAATGACTTTTTTATTTTTTAAATAGATGGATGTTAATAATAAGTACAACTCCAGTTTAATAATGAAAATTAAAGTCTACTGCCAAAATATATATTGGATTAAAACAAACGATTGCATGGATACATGTGGATTACAAATTGCGGCGAGCATGATTTGAGAGATCTATATTCAATGTGTAATCAGTATTTTAACTACGATCACAGGTGTTAAAAATTCATTGATTATAAGATTCTTTCATGTGTTAAAAGTTTAATTTTCTTACCTCTTGCAATTTCTCGTTCGACGCATAAACGTCGAATCCACCTTGACTCGGCTTCTTCTTCTTCTGAGTATGTAAATCAGAATAAATAGCGTTCGTCGATGAATTGACAATGATTCCGGCCACAGTCGAGGGGAAAGTATTTGCCTGAAACAGGACAAGACGGAACGCCGCCTGCCGTGAAGCGAGAGGAACTATACTACAGTGCACATATAAAAGCTTAAACACAATAGGCACAGGCAATAGGCATATAGAACAGGGAATAACAAGCTGTCCAATCAGAGCTATATAATATTGAACTTACACACCAGAGCTCTGATTGACTCGTTTTTCACTGTTGCTTGTGCCTATTGCCTATACTTATTGTGTTTAAAGCTTAACAAAGGCTGTGGTTGATTTGACCATAGAACTTATAGTAATGGAAGAGGAAAAACCTTCCAGCAAACAAGAATAGATTAAAATGGATTGAAATTTTTTTCTATCCAAATGTGTGTGTGTGTATTTTAAATAGCGAATACTTTTTTGGATTTAATTGGATTCAATTAGATTCAATTAGATTCAATTAGATTGAAAAACTGTATTTTCTATTCAAAATTTTGAATTGAACAGTATTCACAATGCACAAAAAAAGCTAATATTATTTTTAGATTAAAAGGCATAAAGATATACTCCATGCAATTCCTATAAATAAATAAAAATGCATTCAGGATTGAAAAGCATTTATTTTAACATTTGTGAATCAATATTTCTGAAAATCTGAATCCATTTCAATTCATTTTAATCCATTCTCGTTTGCTGGGCTATCCAACCAATGAGTGGAAAGTATGAGCAAGACTCAAAAACAGAAAATGTATATTTCTGTCCTGCTCAGTAACTTTTCTTTTTTCTGCGCATGTGCAAAAGAATATATAATAGAAGAAGATAGAAAGATATTTCTGTCCTTTAGAGTCCTCTTGCTCACAGCTTGACTTCCGTATTTCCCTTCCATCACTATAAGTTCTATAGTCTCATAGTTCACCCTACTGTCTACATGACAGATTTTCTAATCTCATTAACTACTTTTCCTGCTGAACGGAGCAATTTTGTTATGAATGGTATAATCGGAAAAGAATCAGGAGATACTAAAGAGACTATCGATCGCGTCTAATGGAATTTCGTAAAGTCACTAGATAACAAAGTATCGCGATGAGAAAATTTACTAAATTAGCATTTGGAGCCGAAATGGCGTCGAATAGTTCAGATAGTGCATTTTATGTAACTTCCTATACATTAGTAGCGTTTTTGACCAGAGCGGATGTGTTCCCATTTGGATTGGATAATGTTCTAGTATTGGTTGATGTTACATATTCCACTAATAAGAGAGCCTACAACGTCATTAATCCAATCTAGGTTGGTGCAACTCTGATCGGATCGAATATGCTATAAGTACAATCCTAATCTGATTCTGTTATAACTTTATATACGTTTATGACTTTGTGCATCAACGAGATACTATTAAAGACCCTCGGTGTTTATAGAAATTTGCGTCCCTGTTAAAATTTAAATGATTAAGAGTAAGTTATATAGCACAGAAAGATTGCAGCAATGTTGCAGCAATATTTTTTGTAAGATTACAATGTTACAGCAATATTACAAAATGTTGCTGCAACGCTGCTGCAACATTGCTGCAATGATAAAATATCCGCTTTTAGAAATATTGCGGCTCAATATTACAATATAATATATTTAATAATATTTTGTTATGATGTAAATGGCGGTAATTCGCGGTACTTTGTTATCTAGTGACTTTAGGAATTTCTGTGACCTGAATCTATATTTCGGTCAAATAAATGATATTTAAATATTTAATTAAATGTGTTTTTGGAAAACTCACAAATGTGTTTTTAATGCTTCATAACTCTTTATACGAAATACAAACAATTCCATGTATAAACATTGTTGAATTTAGATCCGGCTGATTATTTCGGTCAAGTACATGGTTCAAAAAAATTCATTAATTATAATTAATAGAATGACTCACAAATCTTTTTAATTGCACTTCAAAATTCTTCATACGAAATACAAATGATGTAAAATAAATTTTACAACCGGAGACCTTTAAGAAGCGTTAAAAATTTCATAATCAAAAATTAAAAAGGAAACAGCACAAAAGTTATAGAATAAATAATATACTAATTCTTGAATCTTTTAATAATTACTACAATAGCAATATAATAGAATATAATAATTTTTTGTGATCGAAAAATTCAGAAAATATATAAAAAGAAAATTGATTAATTGAAAATAAATTAAAAATGATTAAATTATGATGAAATTAATAATAATAATATTATTAATACGTTTTATATTAAAAATATATAAAAACATTAATTGCACTCTTTTGCAGAAGTTGTGCAATAGTAAAGCGGTGTACTGCACGATTCATCAAATTATTTCAAATAAATTACAAACGTTAATGAGGATTCTTCTTGGAAAAGAATATAAGAATAAAAAATATACTTTTTTCTATGGTAGAAATTATGTAAGACGTAGTACAGTCAAAATAACAAACGTTGGAATGTATCTATTAGTGATGGAAGCAACGACGATCTTGGTGTCATCGATAATTTCGAAGTTTTATTCAAGGACTGGTTTTGACATATTGACGTATTTAAATTAATATATCGTCGAACTAAACTATTTAATTGCAAATAAGATAAAAAGCCATTCTGATTACGAAATTGAAGTTTCGTAAACTGAAGCATACAAAACAAAATATATTTTTGTAATAAAAAATTGCTTTATCATATATAAAAAAATAAATTTTTTAAATCTTTTTAACAATAGAAAACTAATTTGTAAATTTTTTTAATACAATTATAGAAAAACGAGACTAATAACGAGAATAATAACGTCAGTTATTTTATTTTAATCAAGCTTATCATTTTTTCAGTTCCAGGAGCCATGTTTTAAACAGATGACGTAATTCGTACTTTGCATAAAAAAGAAGATTTATTTATATTTTATTTTTATGCTATTTGAAAAATAACAAACGGATGCGAAGTTTTAAATTATGAGGCAACACGACGGAACACGCAGGAAACGCGACGGAACTGAAAAAAATCTCAGATTCGCACGCGATTGAAAAAAAATCTTTTGTCCTTCATTACGTTAAATATCGCCGGTTCTTCGTTTAAATTAAGCACAGTTGACTTGTACCAAAATTTGATCTTATTCTTCAAAATCTATGTCTTTTAAAATGCAAGCGTACGCGCAAATAGCATTAATTCTATAATAATCAAGTTTCAAAGGACTATTTTTGTAGTATATAAATTCACATAGAATCATACAAGCATTTAAGATCCAGCTAGACTGTTTAAGACATTAATTTTTATAATTTCTGCTTTCAAACATGCTTAATGCAAGCACACCGCGCCATCCATTAAATTTGCAAATCATATTTGCATGGTTCTCAATCGTTGTTAAATATCAAATATACCTTTAATGAAATGCGCAACCTTTTCCATGAAATGTCTTACTACTGTTTAATCTACAGCTAATCTGATGATCGATAGAAGCCTGACCTTTCGAAGTGGACATTTATCTATGATCACGAAATTTGAGAACTAACGCATACATACCGGTAATAATTATTAGTTAATAGCGCTAAAGTTTGTACGCAATTTATTAAGGTGTAGGAAGATCGACGCAATTCACACTTTTCTTGAAAATGGTTATTCTCTCTCCTTTATTTTTTCCATAATAGAATAAAGATTAAGATTTAATCTAAATTTCCGTACTACATAGAAGAGATATCGATTAAATTTAGGAATATATTTAATGGAGTCTGCCAAAAAGTTTTTTTTTTGTTTGAACAAATTAAATCAATTTATCAAGGTTCACGAAGGTCTTTTGTCTAAGAGAAATGTTGTTTACAAGATCAATTGTCTTGATTGCGATGCTTCCTATGTTGGACAAAATTATTAGGGAGAAAATTACAAATTAGGGCTACGTTCCAAAACTTTCTTTCCGAGGAAAATTTTACTCAAAATATATAGTACACATAACGTATATACTATAGCATATAAAGTAAAATCAATTTTTCACATATGATATTTTAATTATTTATATAATTGTAGGTTAAGTTTTCATCACTCAGCTTACTAACTTGGTAAGTGTTGTGGCTTACCTCGCTACATATATAGCACGATTATATGAATCAAATATCGATTTATCATCTTCAGCTTTGAAAAATGGACGATGTACCCTAAGAAAAGTGGATGTTGTATATAGTTTACATCCATTTTATCAGAGCGCAGTAGTGCGCGGTAGCATTTTGCAATTACAGGTTTTCATGGCTTTCAGGTTTTCTAGGCCGTCATATCCTCTCTCAAGAGTTTCTCTTTGATATCATACTTGTCAATAGCCTAGTTTCCACCAAAAGTTTAATCCGGATCAGAATGTAAGAACCAATCAAACCTACAGTTCAGTATTCTCCTGTTACAGTCGAACAACAAGGGAATGCTTGATTGTACAGGGTGCGACACGGGAACCTATAGTATTTCAAATCGCTACTGCAACTACAAAAAAAAAGTAAGGGGAGGGGGAGCGCGAGCGCGTGATAGTCTGATCTGCCACATTTCGTTTTCCAGTATTCGTTCGTCGCGATGAGTGAGTGGAAGACAGAACACCGTGCATTCGCGGTCGAGATGTTTTTTAAAAGTCAGGAATCCTATATAACTACCATACGCGCATTTCGAAAACGTTTTTCAATTCAGCCGCATAAACCAGTACCAACCGAAGTAACAGTGCGTTCGTGGGTTAAAAATTTTCGCCAGAAAGGTGTCGTGAATAAAATAAAGCCACCAGGTCCCAAAAAAAACGTTCGAACTCCTGAAAACATCGAGCGCGTACGCATCGCTTTGAAAAAAAGCCCGCAAAGATCTCTTCGAAAGCATGCGGCTAGCTTGAATTTAAATGAACGTACGATACGACGCATCCTACACGAAGACCTACACTTCCATCCCTACAAGATGTTAGTGACTCAACAACTGTTGGCCACCGATTACGGCACCAGATTAGAATTTTGTGAACGCATGCTCGAAGAAATCAACGGTGGTGAGTTTCCTTTAGACAAAGTTTTGTTCACGGACGAAGCGCATTTTTATCTTCACGGTGATGTTAATACGCAAAATATGTGCTACTGGAGTGATGAGAATCCGCGTATAATTCAAGAGAAACCGCTACACTCCCCTAAGATAACCGTCTGGATGGGCGTGGCTTCGTACGGTGTTGTTGGTCCGTTTGTTTTTGAAGAAACTGTTAACGGTGAGCGCTACCGGCGGATGATTCAGGAGTCTCTTATACCGGAACTGCGACGAAAACGCAAACTGTCGGTAACATGGTTTCAACAAGATGACGCCATGTGCCACACCGCAGCTGAAACTATGCAGTTGCTACGCAAACATTTTCAAAATCGAATAATCTCTCGCGGGTGTGATTTCATCTGGCCATCTCACTCTCCGGACTTGTCCTGTTGCGATTTCTTTTTATGGGGGTACCTGAAGTCCAAAGTATACGCAAACAAGCCAAGGGACCTGGCACAACTCCGAGCCAACATTGTGGAAGAATCAGCGAAAATTACCACCGTTATGACAAAAAAAGTTATCGAAAATTTCAAAAACAGAATCGAGAATTGTGTAAAAAATAAGGGTGGGCATTTATGCGATGTAATTTTTAAGACAAAGTGATACGCTTATAATCTTTTATGCCGAATACAAATTTGTGAAATAACGAATAAATTCATTAAAAAAAATTTCTGTACGATAATTTGTTGAAGAGTTATAGCGATTTTAAATACTATAGGTTCCCGTGTCGCACCCTGTAGTTGGTTGGTTCTTACATTCTGATCCGGATTAAACCCTCGGTGGAAACTAGGCCAATAATAAATATATATGGATCATATTATTAAATAGCATGCAAGTATCTACCATTTCGTAAAGAACTGATAAAAACGCTCGATGTTATGTATAAATTTTTGTTGCCAAATCAGTTCAATATGATGTGAATCCGGATCAATGATGTTATAACTTCGATCCAATCAATCATATTTAATTATTGAAACAATTAATAAAATTTATTATTATAATTATTATATTATATTATTATATTATTAATTATTATTATATTATACAATTATTTTAATTATTTTTAGTAAGTGATTCTCCTACCTAGATGTATCTATTCCACATTTACAATTCAGATTAGTCCTCTGTTTCCGCGCAAATACGAGTAATGTGGACGCTCATTCTTAAGCGAAGAGCACAAACTTTTATATAACGCATAAAACATGAGGCATAAGAAAATCGACCAATCAGAGTCCTTTATTTCACGTAAAGGAAGGAAATAAAGCTCTTTGATTGGTTCATTTTCTTATGCATTACGTGTTATGCGTTATGCAAGAGTCTGTGCTTCCCGCTTTAATCGAACTGATTGTGAGCGCGTTGTTAATGACCCATAGTACAGACTCTTGCATAACACATAATGCATAGTGCATAAGGAAATCAATTAATCAGAATCTTTCCTTTCCTCTCATTCCGGAAAAGAAGAATTTCGAGTGGTTGATTCCCTTATGCACTATGCGTTATGCGTTATGCGTTATGTAACATGCATTCTACAATAAGCTATTAGTCATAAATCAGAATCAGTTAGAAACTGGAAATTGACCAATCACAGTCGTCAACTTCTAACTTCTGTTTTATGAGTAATGACTTATTGTAGAATGGCCATAAGAGTTTGTGCTGCGGTCATAATGCTGTAAGCGTGAATCGGACCTCGGCCATATAAAGTGTTTCATTCTCAAGAATGCGCAGTCGTCTTCAACATGAATAGCTGTTCTTTGATTAATCAAAATTTTATCCAAAATTTAAGATAAGCATTTGATTGGTTGTTCTAATTTATAACAAATATTTGATTGGTTATCCTAATTTAGGAATTCTTCCGGCCATTATGCGCAATAAAATACTTTATATTTATATCATGATTTACTTTGTATGAGGTCTTTTTTATTGCTGCATTCTGAAATAAGTGAAGTGAAACAAATGTATATTTAGATTTGTTGCGTCGCATGCTCTAACATGCTCTAACATGCTCTAAAGTGCTCCTACTATAGCATTTACTTACTCTAACGTGCTCGTTAAAGTGAGTAGGAGTTATAGCAGCACATTGGAGCATATGATGCGAACAATTCTATTATTTCACTTCAACTCATTGCACTGTGTATACAGTTCAGAAAGTGCAGCAATAAAAATCATAGGGGCATTGTGCTCCGCACAATAAAAGAAAACAGAGAACAGAGGATAAGAATTTCAACCTATCAGAAATCATGTATTGTGGAATACAGTTTTTGATAGATTGAAATTCTTATTCTCTGTTCTCTGTCTCCTGTTCCTTTTATTATGCGGAGCCTCTTATTGTGCAAAGCCCCTACCTATAATTCCATCAGAGTACAGATGAGTAAGATGAGTGCTGATGATGAGTACAGATGACCGAATGCAGCGTCGATTATTCATGGATGGTTGTAATGACAAAATATGGAATTATCTTAAAATGACTCATTGAGTTTACTTTGAGGTGTTGATCAGATGTTAAATATCTTGAGTAAATCTTGAGTCACACTTGAATTTCTAACCTCTATAAAGTCTTCAACAAGTGTGGTTGACGAGAATGAGTGATCATAACCGAGATTGTGACAATAGAAGTGACAACTGACAGGTCGATGCAATACGGACAATTAACGCACATTCTTTCAAAGAGAAAATTTAGCTCACATTCCGGATTCCCTGCAATAAACCTGGTATCCGAATATTCTCGAAACTAAAACAAAGACATTGCATGCCAATGTCACGTGCGAGGTGGGACGGAGAGAGGTTCTTTTCACAAGCAACGTGCTCACATGTAATTTTCCCCGTGAGAACGAGTTCAATTAGATAAGAACCTGTTCGTTTTCTTCTCGACACAGTTCACATCGAGATCACTTGGAGAATATGAGTTTTTGATCTTTTATACTTTTATCTGTTTGAGGGTCCAGATGTGAATGTTGTGATTCTGATTTTAAGCTAATTGTTTGGCATGAATAGTTTCATGTATTATTTACTGTTACTAATGTCCGTCGATTTTGCTAGCATTCTGATTATGTAAAGAAGAAGGCGATAAGTGTATTTTCTTTTAATTCTTACAATACAAGATATAATTTGGTGCCTCATCTGTCCAAACATGGATCACTAGAATCCACCGGTTTTTTTCATCTATTTAGAATCGAATTTAAAAAATCTCTAAAAATTCACCAACATATTTTCAATTTTTTAGAATAAATATTGAAACTTTATTTTGGAAAGTAATAAAATATAGTATAATTTATAATTACCGAAAGACTCAAAAAAACTTGCACAAATAAGAATCGGTGATCCGACTTTGTAAAGCTTGTTCTACAATATGCGTTTTGTTTCCTGTTTCTTGCTTTTTACTACTTATTGTATCTTGCCTTTTTATTTCTTATCTTGTTTTTCGTTTTCTATTGCTCGAGGTAAACGTTAACAAACTTCAGAAGAAACAGAAAACACATATCAAGAAATATAATTGTTGATAAAACGATCATAAAGAGAAAAAAAGCAAAAGATAAAAAGTAAGAAACAGGAAACAAAGAGCACATTCTAGAACAACCATAAGGGTTAATTATTGATTTCTGTTCCTGCACTAGACTTCTAGAACTCTTTCTTGCTTTAAACAAATATCAAACTGTAGTACATACATCTATCTCACTTTAAGTTCCAAAAGTGTACTCTAGTTCAGCCATAAAAAATAGACCTTATATTTCTTGCATGCTTTAACATGAATTAAAATTCTTCAGGGCGAGAACGAATAGATTAATGTAGAAGTGTGATTAATGGCGAATTCAATTGGAAGCACTAGCGGATACTAAACCTGAGTGCACTGGTGCGTACTAAACCTGTTTAATTTGAGTATAAAAATAAAATGTAAATATTTTGAATTATGAAATACATATTTTATCTAATAGTACAATAAAATGTATTGAGTATTTTACGATTTAATTAGTTTTTGTATGTTTATTTATAAACATAATTCTTATAATACGACTTTAATTTTGGAAAATCTTTTTTGTTAGGTCTTTAGCCACAATTTATCATCAACGAACAGAATTGTTCGTGCATGTCATGCACTTCCGGGGAAGATATTTGGTACGTACGACCGATAGAATTTCTACACTAAGGGAATTATAACCTGAGGTGACAACTGTGAAAGTTGAAATAAAGTGAAATTGACTTTTAAATTTGTTCCCTGATTTTCTCATCAAATTTAGTACGGCCGGTGTTTTTTTTGTGCATAGTTTTATTCTGTCTTAAAGGATTTGGTGATCTATAAAACCAATTCGGAGAAATTGGCAATCTACAATTGTTGGTAATTCCTGTTGGTTTAGGATCCTCTTAAAATCTTTTATAGTATGTACTTAGTTCTGTATACACATACAAATTGCATGTTTTTAAATACAATTATTCACATTAATCACATAAGTATATGAAATATTTAAAGCAGTATCTCATAGAGAAATATCAATCAAGAGCTTTTTTCCTCTGAAATTTTATAATTCTACTTTGAAAAAATTAAGGATCTGACTAAGGATGTGCGATCTCTGGATTGATTTGTTAAAAAAGAAGCGATGTTTTGCGAAGAGATAGGTTTAAAATAGTCTCTTTTAGTTAGAAAAATCAATTTCTCGCAAAATAGATCAGTTTAAAATCACTGTTGTCATTTAGAAAGATTGATCTTTTGAAAATTGGAACATTCCTAGATTGGACTGCATATATTCCATAAAATATATATATTGAATCAAATATTAGAAAAATATATAAACTAGCTATTAGATAGTAAGTTTTACTGTCGCATTATGAAATGTAATTCTGCATATGAATAATAAGAATACATGAATGCTATTGAAAGTCTATGTTATATTTGCAATGTAAGATTGTGATTAAATCTATATTTGATCTAAAACAGTCTTTCTACATAGTTTTTGAAATCCATGGACGTCCTAATAAATCATTTTAAATATTCATCTTTAGTATTATATCATATTTATAGTTTTTTGAAAATATTCCGAATGAAGTTTTATTTTGATTTCTTAACACATAGCCCTCCCTAAGTGAAATACAGTAGAATTCCATTTATATGAATATGTAGAGAGACAGGACAGTTCCAATAACCGAATAGTTTGAATAATAGAGGCTCAACAGATCTTCTCTACTAATATTTGTTCTGATAATAGGAGCTGATGTTTGATAAATTAACAAGCATACCGAAATCTTATTACCTGAACTAGGATCAGTTGTACTAGGATTTATATGTTTGAGCACAAATTTATTTTTATAAAAGTTCTTATAAATGGAGTTCTCTATTGTAGTGTTTTATTTTTTCTTTAAGCACAATAATTTGAAAATTGTTTATATAGAAATCTTTGCACCACCCTTTTTCTTTTAGTTACGAATTTTTTTTTTTTATTACAGTGCAAATAGAGAGAATGCCTCAAACGACCACTATCGAAACTCTTACTGTAACCAGACCACTTAAGGTAAGTTTAAAGCGTATTTTCTTTTTACTGCAGGCAAAAATTAATCATAAATTCCTATACTAATCTATATTTCTAAGATTTTGAAGTTAAAATTTATGTAAAATGTATAAGATTTGATTGTTTTTTCTATAAATTATCATCATATTGTATCTTACAGAATAGATAGTATCTCTAGTTGTGATACTTAAATTAAAAGCTTGATTTTAAAGTGTAATTAAAAAGGATCAAATTTTTATGGAAGGATAGTGTAAAGAAGCAATTATAAAATGATGATGCAGTGCAATTATTTATGACAATAGAATGACAGATTTATTTCTACAAAAACTTTTATAACTCCAATTTCAACTCCCACTAGAGTGTCTCAACAAAAAAAATGAGTTGTCCTGTAATTACAGAGAATTTAATGTGTGATGCATGCAGACAACTGCAATTTAATTCTTTTAATTAAATAAATCGTGACTATACCACTGTATTTTATACAATTTTTAAGCTAATTTTATATTAAATGTGCAATAAAAACATAAAATTTTTTTACATACTTTGCAAAAATAGATGTGTATTTCCCAGTAAGAGATACAGTGTAACACAGTGATTACATCATTATTATTTGCCAATGTTAAACAAAGATGAAATAATGTCTTATACTAATAAATTACTTATACTATCATTCAATAAGGTATGAATAATTGCATGCAAGGAATTATAGATAACTTGAAGGACATGATAGGTGCAGATAGATTGGATGGAATGAGAGAAAGGGAGATAGAGAAAATAAAAATAACCGAAGAGAAAGAAAGGGCGAAGGAAGAGCGGGAGAGCGCAGAGATTGGCGCTCGCGCGCACTGCGCCACGACCTTTAATGGGCGCTGATGGGCGCAGCCTCCCTGGAACCTGGAATCCGATTGCTTCCCTCCCCAATCCCAGTCACGGAGAGTCAGTCGTTCTCGCTTGAGACGCGGTTCCCTTTCTCTCTCTCTTTCTCCCTTTCCCTCCTTCTGTTCAAGTATTACTGTCATTAAAAATCGTTTACGTCGCGAAAGAGGGGAGGGGGCCACGACCCCGGTACACTGCCATCGATCTGCGATCCGTCCGCTTCGCGAGAAAGAGACGAAAAGGAGTATAAAAAAGAAGAGATAAAACAAAAAGGAGAGAAAACAACCCGTGCGGCGCGCGTTATAGGGGGTTGCCCTCGTCCGATAATACGTTGCGGGGTCCACCAGCGCGACGAAAGCCATTGACCCCCGAGCCCGTTAATCAACCCTTCTCCCCACCATCTATGAGACTTCACAATCATCGTGCGGAACCTTCGGCACAACGCGCATATCTTGGTGTCCTTTGATGAGAGAGTGCTAGAGGGTAGCCGCTCTGCGTCCCTTTCGCGAGTCACCGAGGATCACGAAGTCAAGAGAGTATCAAGAAGCAGACGATGTCTCGTGCGCGCAATCCGAAAAGAAGCGTGTCATCGTCGCGTGTACGTCTTTGAAGGAAACGTCGCGAAGGAAAAGCTCTTCCCTTGCCCTGACCGGTCGCCGCTGACTTGCGTGTGTTTCTCCACGAATTCGTGATCTCGGACTCGGAAGTGAAATGATTATGTATACAGTCGCCGAGGATCACATGGGCGACAACGAGATCGCGCTGGTTGCATGTTTCTTCGAGAGAGAGAGAGAGAGAGAGAGAGAAAGAGAGACATCTCTCCCCCACGATACCCTGATAGCGTTTAAGTGGCTACTGACAAAGTCGCTTTGTTGTATTCATGCTCGTCTTCTTGCAGGTGATCGCGTTTATATGCGGGATCATAGTGGTGCTGCTGATGATAATGGGCTTGGCGTCGACCGACTGGCTGATGGCTCTGGGATGGAGACAGGGCTTGTTCGCCCACTGCATCGAGGAAGGTGCCCCAACACCACTCCCCTTCAACATGCCCGATCCTCCGGGATGCTACGCAGCCAGGGACAGCGGTACCATTCCTTTCCTTGCTAAGCATCAAACTAGTGTCTGACTTGATTGTGTAATCTGAGGTTTTACCTTACAGCTTACATAAAGGCAGCTGCGGCTTTGTGCGTAGTGTGTCTTCTGACGGACATCGCTGCGACAATTCTCACTGGTTTGGGTTTGCGCACACAAGATCACAGGGACAAACATAAATATTATAGATTTGCAGTATTCTGCATGGGCATTGCACGTGAGTGTTACACGAGCGCTTTGTCTTTTTTTTTTTACTTTTTGTTTGGTATTTTTTATAACTACATCTCACGTCTGTATATGTGTTTCAGTGGTGTCCCTACTAATAGCACTGATCATATATCCCATATGCTTTGCAGCAGAATTGAATCTCGGTAAGCTTTTGCCACATCTCTCGTTTGATTTGATTAAATTAAAAGAAAAGGAAAGATGTAAGGATATACTGTTCTTCGTACTATTATCGAATTTATAAAGTATATTTAGTCTTAAATAATGTTTTAAGATGCTAATATAATTTTGCGATTGTGGCTTATGATGACTTAAGATGTACTTTAAGATTATGTTTATAAATACTGGCCATGGATGTAAGCAGAGAAAAACATATAATTTAAGTCGTGAAAAATTATGTAAATGTGGAAATCGTATCTACACAAGTCTTTTACGATTTACATTATATGTTTTTCTCTGTCTTATCCTATGTCCTATATCACTTTTTAAAATATAATCTTCATTTATTTGTATTGAACATCTTTGAATCAATTTTTACTTAATATAATTTCTATCTTTTTTTTTTTAGGAAACCGAACCAACTGGGAATTCGGTTGGGCGTACGGCGTCGGTTGGGGCGCGGTAATTTTCCTAGTTGGAGGAGCAGTATTGCTGTTGTGCGAGAAGGAAAGTGAAGAGATTTACTATAAGGAAAAGAAAACTGTTCGTGATGACATAGGAAGTGGCGGTTCCATGATTGGCATGGGACATCACGCTGGACGAAGTGGAACGCAGCTAGCCTAGTGGCATTGCTCCCTGCCCGATGTTGTTCTCTAGGTGATTCGTTTTATCTTTTTCTGCTCTCACAGTTCGACACATGCGCATACGAGAAGGTATACAAGCCTATGAATGGATTTTTGGTAGGGCATTTTTGGCTAAACACAAAAAAAATTACCCTACGGATTCTTCGATCAATCTAACTTGGATACACAAAGTATCAGCAGTTTAAATTGAATAATCTTTGTATGTTTTTATATAAATAACATATAAATAAGATAAGAAAACTTTAATTCTTTGTGAAGCTTCAATATAATTGAAGTTTTATTATTAAGATACTTAGTGGGAAGCGAAATGTATAATTTTATAATTTATCTAAATTTTTATACAAAATTTTTGGTTTGTATATACAAATCAAAGTTGGAGAAATTAGGAAGCAGTTTGTATTAGGTAATGCTTTATATTTGTTTAAAAGCTAGTCCGCTTTTTGAAGAGAATGAGTAATTTACGATATTTACAATAATTTAAACGTATCCATTAATATAAAGACCAATTTTTCTTAAGAAACAATCGATTCGAAAAATTGGTCGAAGAATTCGTCAGTCGGTTTTCATTGTTGTTCGGAAATATCTGAAGTAGATGTGATCTTCATTAGATGGGTGTGTATTCAAGTTACTATTAGTTTGATGTAGAATAACATTTTGTTAAAGAAGTACGCATTTCGATCTTCTTGTTTCTTATTTAAACGTCAATTTTTATACTGACAATTTTTTGTTTCTTATTTAAGATCAATCTTTATACTGACAATTTCGGGACCATTATTAGCTTGATTCGGTTTTCGTATTTCCTACATTTTGCATGATCTTGGACAATTTTATATACACACTTGTATAATATTTTTACTGTAATTTAAATTATAACACAATTTATAACGTGGCGACACATTATTAAATAAATTAAATTCGTAAGAATATATATCATACTCATCACCGAGTTTGAGAGATAACAATTCTAACATGAATTTTATGTTCTTTATCCGCGTAAATAATACACATACACAATTTGTATTCGATTTGTTTTTAAAGGAAATTTGAGTAGAACTCCATCTTTCTTTATAATTATTTTATATTTATTAGATAAAATGATTAGAAGGAACCAAATAGAGAAATGATTAAAGTTTATTTTATATTAAAGTTTATTTTATATATTAAATGAATAATATAATATTTCTCTTAGCTTTATCTCTAATATATTTGCAATTGAAAATTTTAAACTTTAGAGGCGCAGATATAAAAGCTTTAATTTTTCTTTAATTTCAAACAAATTTATTTTTAACAGCATTTTGAAGCTGTAACATTATGTATAAAGACATTGCCTAATAGGATAGTGCCCGATCAAATTTTTGATTCGTAAAATATCAGCTTTATATTGGGACTTTCCTCGATATTCCGGACACTATCTAATACACACGCAATACGATGTCGAATTTATTTTAGAATAATGATTTTCTTCGTTATTCCTCTTATAATTCATTTTCTTCTGACAAGCATATCACACGTTATATTTAGTTTCGTTAACCTGATTTTCATCTATACAGGTTATCCTAGAGAAAATATTACTCTATAGAGTATTATTGTTATTCAAGAGATAAATAAAATAATATTTTGAAAATGTTAGTAGATTATTAAAAATAGAAAGAGATTATTAACTTAGCCAAATTTGTTGAAAACGGATTTTGCAAAATGTTTGCTATACATTTTTTCGACAAATATCATTAGAAATATATAATTAAATTTGCTACCAGAATATGATTCTGCAGTGGATTAACTGTAGAAACTGAGTAGAATCTATCGTTTTCTAATCGTTTTCTAATTATTTCTTCTGGCAATTATCGAATTATGTTGGCAGATTTTGCTAACAATATGGATGTCAATTTATCGTAATATTTTTGGAATTAATTGACAAATTGTTAGCATGCTATCAACATTTTACTTAAAATTATCAAGTAAATGATGACTTTTATAAAAAAGGATAAATTATGAATATATAACATGTATGTGTAACATTATGTAATAAAAAATTAGTTTAGCAATTATTTTACTGACCATCTCTTTCATTAACTTTAAGGCTTGTAAACATATATTCTATTTTCTCTCTACATTATGCTAGCAAACATAAATCTGTTTGAAAGCATTCAAGTAATACCGTCCAACATATTTCTGCTGGGATAGCCTGTGCATTTATAATACGAAATTTTTAAATGTTTAAATAATTAAAGAAGAAATATTTACAAATTATTAGTCTATTATCAATATTTTTCCCTTATTTTCTTAAGCAATACAGGGACTGGAAAAAAATGATACACATGTAAATTATGTAAAATTATGTAAATCATAATAATCCAGGATAATAATCCTTCGAGAAAGTTTAAAAAGCTTTCTTTTTTTATTTTGCATATTCTTGCGCGAAAACAATTACAATTCCATGGAGACTTATTGTATAGTTATAATTGTTTTCAAGCAATTTTATGAGAGACTCCAAAATAATATATATGCTTACGTATCTTTTTCCAGTCGTCTTTTTAATTGTATATTATTAACATTTCTTGTCTTTTTATTATAGAAAAATTTTCAGAAAATAAAACTTTCTGTAAATGTATATATTATATAAGAGATACTAATAGTTTATTTTATATTAATTTTTATGCACACACACATACACATCATCTTTATTATTTTCTTCTTTTTCTTCCCTCTTTCTCTTTTTCTTTCACTTTATAATATAATCGACGCGTATATTACTAATATATACATATACATATTTATACTGAAATCTGCCACTTTTATTATGCATGTCATAAATTTTCGATATGCGTAGCGTGAGGGCACACACCATGAGGAAGGAATAATTTACTTAGTATTTACCGATTTGATACGAATCTAAGCTATATGTAAAGCGCTTT
>NW_017305987.1:926712-958866 GCF_001594115.1 Trachymyrmex septentrionalis | reverse complement strand
TATATATATATATATATATATATATAGCTTTACCACTTTATTGTTGTAATGGAGGTAAATTTTTTCTCATTTATGATAAAGGGCTTTATTGCGGACTGACAGCTCTTTAAGTATTAATCGTTTAAAACGATAGCGCATGGCTGAAGTGGCGTACAAGTCTCGTTTAAGTCTTACGAATCATTTGTGAGTGTTTTATTAGTTATTCATCAAAAACAAAGAGAAATGAGTGTGCGTTAACGTGATAGAGAACGGCTCGACTAAGGCTTATCATTATTACGTGTACCGATCGTTATTCTCATCTGTTTTATATTGTCAATAGCACTGATTACGAACAAAAGAGTAGCGTATGTATATGTGCATCAGAAGAAGAATATGGACTTCTGTGCAGCATGCATACCAAATGAGTTTCTTTCGAACGCTTGAAGGCGAAACTCTTACATTGCAATTCGAGGCGTAGCTATATCCATCATTCGTAGCGTATATTTTTGAACTTATTACCTCATCTTTTAAGTTAATTATAAAGCACAAGACACGTTTTTTAAATGCAGGATGGAACGGAGGCAGCTCGGGCAGATGTTATTTATTGCGTTATTTGCATTAGATACGTGTACGTATATGTGTATATATATATATATAATATATATAAATATATAGATATAATATTTTATAAGTACGTGTAGTTTATAGCGTTATCGCAGATGTAGCAATCTGATGCGTAAACAGTTTGCAGTATTTGACGAATACGGTCTACGTTGATGCATTTGAATTCCTCATCGCAATACGATTTCTATATGCTTTCGAAAGCAAATAGGTTCGTTGAAATATTTTCGGCCGACGCGATAAAAAAAAAAAGAAAAAATTGGAAGAAAAAAGAGAGATTCAAGAGACTAATTAAGAATTGAGTACAATGTTGTTACATTATATTCTGCTTATACAGTAGATTTTCTATTCTTTAACTGCTTAAACGACTTTACCGCGTATGTTGTAGTACTTTATAATATATAAGAAACAATATTGCGATACAAAGAGTTAGTAAGGAATTACAGAGTATATGTAACGAGTTCGTGATTTCTATACATCATATATATAAAACATGCACATAGCATATAAGACAATCCGTTATGTCACTCCTGCGTCTATGCTGCCTGTGTATGTGTAATTCTGTCGTCTATTTGCAAGAAGAAAAAGGGAAAAAGAAAACATACTTGGATTAATGAGACGAAAATCTGTTGTCTACAGTGAAACATATCGGAATAATCTTTTTTAATAAAATTAAATAAATAAACGATATAGATTAAGTATTTAAGATTTTCAAAATAGATTTCTCTACTAACTCTAATTAACTGCAGTATGTAAGTTTACATACTTAAGTATAAGTTTATATATAATATATGTAAGTTTAAATTGGAATCCCTCTCTGACTGCGCTAGCGTTTGCAAATTGTCGACAGAATCGCGATATAGTCACTACATTTGCCATTTTCTACTCTTGGCGATCAACTTTCAGTCGAATAGAATTGTATAACAATTCGTATAACAAAATGAAGACGTATCGTCGCTGACTTAATTACACGATTGTTTAGGCATGCATTTCGACAGTAACACAGCAGTTGTATAGTATTTTAAAGCATATACATATCGCACTACGTATATTATATGCCGTAATAAGTATACCATTACATATAACTATATATAGATCCTATATAAATTGATATATTATTTGTGCGCCATACTCCAATGTTAACGTATTGTATTGTACAAAGGACAAAATGTAACGTTAAAGCTATATACTGTGTATTTATGTATATGTGTTTAAAGTCCTTAGGCTTCTAAATTCATGTCAAATTTTATGATAAAATTCTATTTATAATTTTGTATGCTATGTATGTGATATACATGTATTTTAATTTTTTAAAATTGTTTTCTTTTAGTTAATTGAAATAATTAATTTAAAATAGTTTATAATAGGTTATATTCAATTTTAATTATATATCTTTTAAATATTTTTTGCGTTATATGATATAGAAAATTACAAATTGTCTAAAATTAGCTTGAGCACGATGAGTTTCATCTTGTTTCTCTTCAAATCTTTCCATTTTTTTTAGTTTTTTAAAATTTATTATTTTACATAATATTTTTTACGTTTTTCTTACATTTTTTCTCTACATATTTTTATTTGTTACAATTATTTTGAGTAATCAATTAATTTACACGAAAAAACTGATTCCAATAAAACTTTTTTTAGACATTTTGAAACATCAAGTTTTTCTTATAAATTTAAAGAACAAAAAAAAGCGCAAGTTATGTATTGCTTTTAAATTTCATTTATATGTACCAATTTCAAAGCAACGCTTAGGAAAGTATTTCTAAAAATTAAAAATTACTTTTAAAGCTTAAACTATCTTGCTCCATCGATTTTATTAATCTTTTTATTAGCAACTTTAGTTTAAAGTAGATTTCGAGCACGAAATAAAAATTCCCGCCATTCATCCGACCAATCAGACAAGTTTCATTCGCGACCGATAGGAGACTGGAGCGCTTTAGACATCGAGATTCCCATTGACTATTATTAGTGTATTCTTTTAGATGAATCCAATCAACATTTTAGATCTAGAAGAACATATCAATAGCAGCGAGCGATTACTCAACTGTTGAATCCGCCGAACGCAGCCATTCCTACCAATTCATGGAAACGCGTCGAACGTTACGCTACACACGTATGCGGCTGCGTATCTCGTATGCACGCGTCCGCGACCGTTAGAAAATTGCGCCATTTTTCTTTTTTGCAGTTACCGAGCGAGTTGAATTGTTTGGCGGTGGAGGAAGGCAGCCGCGCAATAACCGGACGGTACCGAAAGAGACGGCCGCGGGTGGTGGTGCGCGTGATCACATAGCGGGGTCTCAGGAGGATCTCACTGGAGACGAAAGGACGAGAGCGAGTTGGTTGTGCGGCCGCACAGAAACCGGGATACGACCGGTTGGTACGTACGTATCGTCCACGTGCGCGGACGTCCACGAAGGAGCACAACGGCGAACGAGTGAGCGTCTCTCACGCGCGAATTGTGAAGGCGGCGGGCAGCGGAGGATTGATCATCGATCGAAATAAACCGGAACGGGACCGTGTGTCCGTGAAACGGAGACGTCCCGTAAACGTCGTGATACCGTCGGCCGATCGGGCCGTCACTTTTTAAGCCGGGTGTCTCGTCCGTTTGAGAACGCGATCACTCGTGAGACAAAATGTCGGTGGACGCGCTCAGCGATTCCGAGCTTCGGACGAAGCTGATGGAGTACGGGTATCCGGTGGGACCGGTGACGCAGACGACCCGCAAGATACTCGCCAAGAAGTTAAAGAACCTCATGGAGGCCCGCGGCAGCGGCGGAGGGGCAGGAGGATCCCGGCATTCGTTAGCCGCCAGGTAAGCGTTCCTTTGAAAAGATGCACCGACACGAGTTTTCTTTCAGCATGTGTCACATTTATACACTTGAAGTTTGGAGTAAGCCCGAGATTTCGGCGAAAGAGCGGAGAGAGAGAAAAAAAACAGACAGAAAGGAAAGGTCGAGTAGAATCGAAAATAATGTTATGATTCTACTGAAGTTTCAAATTTGGCGACGTCGGCGTGCGATAACAATCTTTAATGTCACAGCTAAACGAAGCACGCGACGTAAGATTCTTTTCTCTGTAGCGTCAGAAAAGATCTATTTATTTATCTCGATTCTGAATGTAAGATGATGCATGGAGCAGCAATGTTTACATTCAGTTTTTGGCAATGTGTGATGCCATAACGTTTAGTTCGCAACACTAATTATTTATAAAATATAGCTGTTTTCTTTGCGACTGTTGCTATTCCTCGAATTAAATCTATGTTGTACTGTAGAAGTTAAAAAAAATTCATGGAGTTTTAACAGAAGGCCTGTTTTCAGCTGAATTTCTTATACAATTCAGATTCTCTTTTTTTTCTTATTATAGAAGATTAATTGTGCAAGAAATTTAGCTAACAAGAATAGATTTAGCGCTAATAAGATTTTAATTTAAATATATTTATAATCTATTTCTAAATATTTCTTATGCTTTTAATTGAATTCCAATATACTAGACAATTATATGTATATGTAGAATATATTTTGTATCTCCCTTTTGATATTATTGTTTTCTTCATCTATGCATTAGATATAGCAGCGACGACACAGACGACGATACAAACACGAATGTTGTTAAGAAGAAGAAGAGTACAAATCTGCGTCGGCAAACATTGGCAAATCCTATGCCTCCACCTTCGATTATTCCCCCTGATGTTGCGAGTGTTACAAAAAATCCAGTCAAGGAGAATTTGTCGCCACCACATTCTGAGTTCAAAGATCCTAATGTGACGAATTTTGACTCAAGCATGCCTTCTGTGACTCGTACAACTTCAAAAACTACATCGAGCAAATTTAACAAGACACAGAAAACTTATGTATCTGATGGTTTAGAAACTGGATCGGACTCGGATGTCGTGGAGGATGCTGGAAGTTCATATGGACGCTCATACGATAAGTATTTGTCCAATCCAAGCAGCAGACTGTATGATTCTCGAGTATACGATCGCGGGACTTTCGATTACGATCAGATATCTAAAACGAGGCCATCTTATGGATGGAAGGACAGCAAATACAATGTATCTCCTTTGAAGCCAAGCGTCTCTCCGATTCAATCCACAAAGGAAGACGTGAGTGGAAGGGACAATACGAATCAGAGGGATCTTCTTGCAAATTATGAAACTCCATTTTTATCAGAGTTTACAAGGAGACTCAGTTCACAATCTTTAATAAACACAAATACACCACCATCAACGTTGTCCAGCTTAAAAAGTAAGTGAATCTCTTAATATATACAATAAAGCCTAATATACTTTAATATGAGACACTTATTTTGAACCAAATGTTACGCTCGCACCTCTATAATTAATTAAAAAATTTTATTTGTAATTTTATTTATTTAGTTTATTTAGATCAAATTAATTATTAAAAAATATATCTGTTTAGTTCAAAATAAGAATTTTATATTATACTCATGTATTTAATTCGTGCGTTTATCTCACATAAAAACTTTTTATAACTTTAGATCCTACATTACGCCATACTTTGACTTCTGGTTTACCAGAAGTGAAAGAGAGAGATTCGAATGGTCACTTCTCTTCCTTAAGGAACATGTATTCGTCAACTCAGCTAAGGTATATATAAATTATTTTATTTGAATTATATGTAATGTATAATAATAAATATTATTTAGCTCGAGATATACTGCATCGTCCGCTGACAGGGTTCGAGATATTTTCAGTAGAGCGACATATAAACCGACGACAAATACAGACATGGAGAATGTACGAAATAATCAGAACATCGTATCGATGGGCCTCGTGGCAGTACTTGCCCTATTCTTTGTAGTTCTTGCAATAATATATTTGGGACTTGGTGGGGAAACCGAGACGCTTCCATCGCTTTCATCGGGTAGGTATGCCGAGATATAACTAGGAAAGATTTCAGAGACCGATAAACTTTCAAGGGAAGAGATTTCCTAGAAATATACGCTTGATTGTCACAAAGCACAATGTATATGCTTTTTTATCAAATCAATTTTGGCCTACAGAATGCAAGTTATTATATATTTATAACTAATTATTACTAACGTTAACGGCTAATAAAGTAATTGTCTCGAGCTTACTAAATTAAACGTACAAGAGAATGTCTTGAATTGTACTTTCTTTTTTCTATATATATATTTACATGTATAATAAAAATCAAATATCTCTTGAATTAATTTGGATATTTTATTTCCTCTTTTCCCGTTCTTTCAATGCATCTATATTCCAGTTTATTTCACCTATATTTGCGAATACGTTTTGTATCATTTAATTTAGACTATAATACGATGCTTATTTATATACAGAGATAAAATTTATGTGTAGCTCGGAAAAATATATCAATTGAATGGAAATATTATTCAAGTTTTTGTAGAACAGACAAATTTTAAAATTTAAGAATATGAGTTATTTGTCGCTATGTAAAAAAATAATTAAATTGATATATGATTTTAAATTTATTGTATCTTTTGTTCAATATATTTACTTTTTAGAATCATTGAATTTTCAATCATTATTTGTAACATTTAGACATTCTTTTTAATCTTCTATATACATAACAAATATAGTTTATTTTGAAGAATTGATTTGTTTGTATACAAGGGAGAAAGTAGTTTCATACGAGACTTTGATTTTTTTCAAATAAAGGATTGCCATTTTCATTTTCATTATTTTTCTTGCTTATATGGTTGTTTAAAAAAATGACAGTTTTTCGTTTGAAATAAACATAATTTGAAACTGCCTCATACAATTATTCCCATTTTTTCAATGTTATATAGATTAATGATTTATTTAGCTTATATATAGTTTCATATCACCTGTATTTATAGATAACAACATACCGCAATGTTTCTTTGATGGAGCTCTTGATCTTAAAGCGCCTGGAGTAAATTGTATAATGAAGGAAAATATAGAATCTGTGTTACAATTGTTAAGACATTTGCAACCCATTCTAACGGGAAAAACGATATCTAAAATATGCGAAAATTCGAATGAGAAACCATACTTGACTAATGCGGATATAGTGGAAATGTTTACGAGCGAGAAAGTGGTGGGTTGAGAACTAGAATTAATTTCGTTTAACGATTGTATATCAATAATTCTTCATTTCCAGACAAGCCTTGAGGTGAAGGAGGACTTGCATAGCGCGCAATTTTTAATCATTAAGAATCCGAAATGGGGCATTTCGCTTATCGATGTAAATGACGATAATGGAGCAACCATGGAAATATTGGATACTTTAGTAAATATATTCATCTATTTCTCTTTTTTAGGCGTAGAAATATATTATCGTATTAATACATTTGTTTAATTGTTACAGGATAAATTATTTTCCGCTCGTCTAAATGGAAAAATTGGAATGGCAATTTTAAATCCTGTGCTGCCAATGCAATGCCTTGTTAAGAACAAAATTTTTACCATCATTTCTTCTGCTCTTATAGTGGCAATCGGTAAAGTTCTAACAGATTGTTTATTTGAGAAAACTTCCTGAACCTTGTTCTATGTTATAAGATCCTATGTGCATGCCGTTAATATATGATGTATATATTCATAAGATTATTATTCACTACTTTTTTATGGTGTACTGTAAGCTATACTTTAAGTAAAGTAGTTTAAAATGATTCTCTATGCTTTGCCGATATAATTTTGTCTTTAATATATTGTCGTAAACTGAAATTACTTTGTAACGAGACATTTCTTTTTTTATATCCTGAAGTGCATCGAAAGATACATATTTTTCATATAGATATTAAATGTATAAAAAAAAGAAATACGTATTACAAAAAATTTACAAATAATTCGCAAAGTAATATCTGTTTACGATATTGCAATGCATACATAGACAGAACTACATGTATCGAAAGATTTGTACTAGTACCTGTGCATCTTCAGTCTCATTAACAGGTATCGGAATTTATAAATCGTACTTTTGGTACCTAAGATACAAGAAAAATATGGAGAGAGAAGTATTTAAGCTTGTTAGCGATATTATAAGTATCGTTGAGACACATCACCAAAATGCGTCCACGCAACCCGGCGCGCAGGAAACTTTCCTTGCTATTAATCATGTGCGAGATAATCTTATTCCACCAAAAGATCGTAAAAGAATGACCAGCCTTTGGGAAAAAGCAGTCAAGTTTCTAGATGAAAATGAATCCAGGTAAAAAAATCTTTTGTACGTCTTTATTTTATATCTTACAGTTATGTAACGGGATATGATCTTGATCTGTAGAATTCGAAGAGAAGTGCAGCAAGTGGCAGGTGAAGAGTTTCATGTCTGGCGATGGTTGCCAAATAATGCTTTGAATAAATCTCCTGTGCAAAACGCGGCTTTGGGTAAGAAACCGAAGGTCTGGCAAGGACAAGCGTTCGAAACGATGGAGGGGTCAGTTAATAGCTTGACTTGTTCGCCGACACCCTGCTTGAAAATCAGGCACATGTTTGATCCAGATATGTAAGTAATGCATGAGTGCGTCTATAATCTAAAATTGATTAATGATTTAAGTCACTTTTTACTACGATATAGCGAAACCGAAGACGACTGGGAAACGAGAGTGCAAGATGCCATCTTAGAGAAGTGTGGGGAGGGTGTAAAGATACTTCACATTCGAGTAGACATTGGTAGCCGTGAAGGTTGCGTTTATATGAAATGTATGTCGCAGGAAGATGCTGGCAAAGCTTACAGGGCATTACATGGTTGTTGGTTCGATGGTATGTGTAACAAAAACTATAATTCTTATTCTATAAACTTAATTCTCAAACACTGGCTGTTGGCGTCTCATGTGTACACAGAATTTCGCTAATATTATTGATAATGAATGATTTATTAAGACCGTACATGTGACCGTACAATATACAACAAATAAGAGTTTAATGCCTATTATGATCGAAGCTAGATCAGGCCTGTCCAATTTGAACTCCGGAACCAAAACGCAAAGCCGTCGACACAAAAAAATTCAATGTGGGTAAAATTGCGGAGACTGTAAAGTATTGATTCGCATCTAAGTGACGCTTATCAACAGTTCATAGTTCTTAAAATCTTATTCACATTGAATTTTTGTACATCGATGGCTTTGCGTTTTGGCTCCAGAGCTCAAATTGGACAGGCCTAATCTTAGATGCTTTTAAATAATTTCTATGTGAATTTATATACTAAATAGTCATTTAAACTATCGAAATGATTTTTCGGACTTATAAATATAATTAAACTACTATAGTAATATCACAAATTAAATTGATAAGCAATTTAATAATTTGACATCCTATTAAAAAGATGTTAATGTATTGAAAAACTGTAAATAAATTTATTAAATTATTAAATTGAGTATCAGTTTAATTTGTGATATTACTATAATAGTTTAATTGCGTTTATTCGAAAAATCATTTCGGCGCGCAGTTCAAATGACTACATCTTTAGCATATAAATTTACACAGAAATTATTTAAAAGTACTTAAGATCCAGTTTGGAGCTTTAATAGACATTAAACTCTTAATTATTGAAAAACTTATGAAACATAATATTAATGAAGAAGTGTTAAAGATATAGGCCTATATTCAAAACGCGCTTTTTATCTCTAAAATTCTATAGTATGCGTAACGTAAATTATAGCATGTTAGCGCGCTAACATCGTTGTAAGTACGTTCTGAATATGAGCCATAATATTAGTATATAATTTTTTCTTTTTAATAATATAATCCTTGTTGCAAACTTATGCCAACATTATGCTAATTTTATATTGATTTTAATGCATATACTGCAATGTACTTCAATGGACAATCTTTGAAGAATCAATTGTTTCACACCTCGGGCTGTGCTCCATTTGATGCTTACACATTGGCGAGTATCATTTGTCTTTGTTTAATATTTTATAAGTAGCAAGGATGAAGTGATTCCAAGAACGTTACAAGCATTAAGTGCTGGAATGTACCCCAGGTGCGCGAAAAAATTGATTCTTCAGAGAATCGCTTATCTTTATTTTAGGATTTACATTTTCTTTGCAGGTAATTTAGTGACTGTGAAGTACCTGAGATTAGAGCGTTATCACGAGCGATTTCCAGATGCCGCCCGCTGCGTGACGCCTCTCAAGCCAAGTAACAATCAACGATTATCCATGCAAGCGCATTACTGGCAGAGTCCGGCGGAAGCAAATTAAAAAATTCAGCAAAATAAAAACATTTTTGTTTGGACATTCTGACCGAGTGTGAGCTCTTGTGTTAAAAATCACACAATTATCCTGCTGATTAGAATTTGTGGAATCTGTCTACTTTTTATTTATTCCGTAACATACCTACGTGCTGTACAGCACAAATACATGTTGTAGGATTGAAGACATTTCTATTTTATAAGAGCATTTTTTTTAAATTTACTAACTTGTGTATTATATTCTACTTTGTATCTTTTATGAAACAAGACGGAAGACATACGTGTTTTTAATAGTTGAGTAATAATAATTATAATATTGATAACAGCACACAGTTAACATTAATATATGATTAAATATGCTTTTAAAGGGCTGTAAAAAATTTTTCATCTGAGTTTTATAGTATTTTCAAGTAGCAATATATATATGCGTAAGCATAACGTACATTGCATTCTCTATAGGCCTATCCAGATTAATTTAGCATCTACTACACGAAGCATACATGCAGAGAAATCGATTAGTCGTATATCTAATATGCAGAATGCGGCAGAATACAATTTCCTATACATTTTCGCGTGATCTGTATGTATGTCTACGCCATTATCATTAATGAAAATATTGATTCAGTTATTTAAGATTGTATTTTAACAATCCTTTTTTATAATCGCATAAGAGTTATTTTTTACAATATGTATCATAAAAATGTACAGTAAAAGTAAGATTAAAAGTAAGATTAAATCACTTTGTAAAAAGATATTAAGTTAAATAATAGAATGGAAACTGAATAACGTTGATTATTGTTTAAAGAGTAATAAAATTGCGGAAAAAATTAACGTATGCATTATAAAAAGGTTTAGAGTATATGTATTCACATACGCACACATTTATTATACTATAGTAAATTAAAGAATATACATTTATGGTAAAAATAAAATAAATTAGAAAATTGTACGTTATATATATTAAGTTCAATAATTACAGAGTTAATTGATATTGCCATCCGAGTTTCAAGATTCGCACCTGTAATGCGACATTAATTTTGTAATCTATAATTATCCCGAGATTATTTCGCAAACATTTATTAATTATTTAATTTATTCGACAATAGTTTACTGAGGGCGATATACTTATTTTAAAACTTTTTTTTATCATTTTTTATTGCATTTATTATCGAGCGTGCTATGGTTTTGATATTTACCGTAGAGGGCGTAAATTCACAGTAGGCGTTTTTGGACTTGTCATAATAAAATAGTGAATAATACGCAAACATAACCTGAAACCGCATCGCGAGAGAATTTAATTTATTACGGGTTATGCTTATTGATCGAAAGTGATTGCGCGAGGTGCGAGCTGTCAAAAGGACTGAAAATGAAGTATTCCACGTCGCCGCCAACAAGTCGGTGTCACTCGCCTGTTCCGACAGAATTCTCATCCTCGTTGCCGATGCCGATCGTTTACAGGTAACGTCACGGATATGCATCGTCTTATTTTGTTGTAATTTATAACTTAAATATTAACGTATCCACTTTCCATTCCATCATTTAACTTTATTATCTTTTCACAAAATGATTTGATCTCACATTGCATGCATTTTAGAATTGTTATTACTATAGTTTATCACTTTGTTTTAAGGTAAAAAAAAAAACGTAGTAAAGTGGCTTGATTAAATGACTTGTTATCTTGCAGACATAATTGTATGGGGGCGGCGACAAAAAGCTACAAATATCTGAGAAAATTGCTGAAGTTCGAACAGATGGATTTTGAGTTTGCTATGTGGCAGATGATCTATCTATTTGTAGCGCCACAAAAAGTATATAGAAACTTCCAAAACAGAAAACGTATGTTACATACCGATATATCAGATATACTAGTAGTATATATTTTAGTCTTACGATTTTTCCATTGGATTTTTGTAGAAACAAAATCGCATTTTGCAAGAGATGACCCTGCATTTTTAGTATTGGTCATGGGTTGTTTCTGCATATCTACTATCGGTTTAGGATTGATGCTGAATTTAAGAATATTTCAATTCATGAAGTTGTTGCTTTATATGATGTTCATTGATTATCTAGCTGTTGGATTGTTAATAGCAACGATATTTTGGTAAGCTAATTGTAAAGTTATACTGCTTTTTAAGATTACTGCTTTTTTATGACTATACTTTTTGTAAAAAAGAGATATTAATTAATGCTCTAAAATCAACTTATCCATTTCTACTAATGTAGAATAACTTTAATCTCGGTTTGATTTATTTTTTTCTAATGCCTGTTTCTATCAATGTAGACACAGACTTTTATAAATAGACTGCCAACTTCGCCTCCATGTTTGAAGACAGCGCTGGGCAGCGCCATATTTGAGTTCTCTCACTCACACATGTATAAATTACATGGATAAATTTACATGATACTCGTAGACAGGATACGTACATATGCATATGGAAACTAAAACAGACAGCTCAGAATCAGGTTTATCTCTTTCTATCAAATTGAGTCAGCAGTCTGTTTATATAAGTCTGTGAATGTAGATTAATTTTAATCTCGATTCAACTTATTCTTCATCTTTAATTTAAAGAAAAAAATGAAGAGTAGATTAAATTGAGATTAAAATTAATTCATATTAGTAGAAATTAACATTAATCAATTAAAGCTAGCTCAAGTTTTAATTCTATATATTTATTTATAGGTTTATAACAAATCGATATCTCAGGATAGACAGAACACAAGACGTTGAATGGGGCTATGCATTTGACATCCACTTAAATGCAGTGTTTCCTCCATTAGTTATACTTCACATTTTACAATTATTTCTATATAATGGTTGGATTTCACATATATTTTGTATCAAAGATGCACCATCAAATATTATTTAATGCATTTCATTTTTGCAGGTCTTATAAATAACGATACATTTTGGGGGCGATTCATTGGGAATACTTTTTGGTTTATATCTATTGGTTATTATATTTACATAACGTTCCTCGGTTACGCAAGTAAGAACGCAAAGTTTAAGTAGTCATCTCTTCTCTTTTTATTGTTTTAGATATGTTGATTGTTATTCTTATTTCAGGTATCGAAATACTCCATAAAACTCATTTGATATTGTCCACTCTACCTATAATGCTGCTGACATATATTACTACATTATGCGCCGGTATTAATATTAGTTATTTAGTTATAGAATTCTACCGTTATCGCGCTTTGTAAAATATTTTTATTATATCTGTATGAATGTCGGAATAATACTGGTTGTACAGTATAGAATTCTGGAATTGATAAAACAATGTCATCGTTCTACTGTGGAATCTCCCCTTGATTTTCGCTTTTATTTTATTATATATATTCTCCGTTTTTACTTGTTTCCTTATTCTACGATTTTGTTCTACATGGCAAGCAGATGGAGCAGCGGGGGAAAATGTCAAGAGAATTTCATTATACAGGTACTGTTTCCGAATAGATATTGAAGATATTTTTTCAACGTTATTGCTTGCATTTTAAGAATGATTTTACATAATATATTTATTTTTTCGCTTGTATTTTTAAGAGAACTATCGCTACGTTTTAAATGTAATCTGCTTAGCAGCGAGTATTTATTGCGAGAATTTTATTGTGATGCTTCTTAAATTCAAAATATCGCTGATACTAGTGTAGAGACCTACTAGTGTTTTAATTTGGAGACCTATAATAGCAAGTCTATTAGATCCTATACAGGTATTTATAATTTAATTTTATACATTTAAAATCGTCTTAAACGTTTTTCCAAAATGAGCTCATTTAAATGTAAGATTGGATTTTTTTTCAACAAATTTAAAACAATCTCAAAGAGGTCAATCTACGAATATTGCTTTATAAATACCGCTCTAAAATTGCGACAGCCAATTACTTTCTATAGTGTAATTGCTGGAAAAACGAGATATTAAGCCTGTTCTTTTTGGCTGAACTTTTGAACTAGTTCATCTTTCTTCCTTTTCTCTCCAGAAAAAAAGAAGAGGAAGGAAGATGAACGGATGCAAAAGTTTAGCCAAAAAGAACAGACCTAGGCTGCATTCGGTTTGTATCCTCACACGCTGTAAGCGCTCATACTTATAAACGTTTTTTGGTTTGTCAGGGCTCACATTAAATAAGTAAATTTATTTTGGCTATTAAGCGTTAAGCTTGGGCATGTAATTGATAATTGACCGTAAGTAATTCGCTTCTTATACATTAAAAATAAAAATTTATGAAATTTTAATAAATGTCTGTTTAAAATAGTATGAGACTTTTGCTTATAGCGAATAAAAATTATATTCAATAAAAAGTAATACTTTAAGTATTATTTCTTAAAATAAATATTTATATACTGTAAGCACAAATGTCCCATACTATTTAAACAAATATTACAATTTTGCAAATTTTTTTCAACATAACTTTTTTTGTCTTATAATCTCTTGTTTCCTTTCACTGAAGGTGCATTTAAATCGTACTTCATCAGGAGATAGAGATATCGTGTATATATTCCCAGTCTGTGTGCACCTTCTAAATCAACTAGAACTTTATCTGTTAATGTCATCTTTGTATGAGTAAATTCTTTTTCCTATTGGTGAAAATTTAAACATTTAGTTCCTTGATGAACAAAGTTCTTTTTTTATCAGCACAAAATCGGGAAACGTTTGTAGACGTTGTATACAAGTATATTACGAAAGTGTTAAAATATGTACGCAATCCAACACATTCGTTAAGCATTTCTCTAATCATAAAAAAACGTGCATGGATCTAACTTACTAGGGTTAAGATCGAACCCTATGCTCACCTTTATTTTAGCCAATAAGCGCTTATTTGTGCTTACGCTTTTGCTGCCCTATCTTGATGAAATCAGCATTCGTGAGCATGAGTATGACGTTACGGATGACATGAACGCATCTCTGAGTGCTTACACCGCCAAAGCGAACCATAGGTGCATTCAGAAGCACGATTGCTCACTGAGCGCTCAGTGAGCTCTTGCATTTGATTGGCATATTCCATTAGATCTAAAAATGTAGATCAAACAGGTAAAAGAGAGCTCATTGAGCTTTCAGTGAGCGATCGTGCTTCTGGATGCACCCAATGTAAATACTTATAAGCGCTTAAAGCATGTAAGCGTGCAAACCGAATATAACCATGGTATTGAAGGGTGGTTTCCTTTCTGTTGCACTTCTTGGTTCGTGTTCCATAATGAAACTAGCGCCATTTGCAGCGCGAGGGAGCATCGCCGAACTAATCGCTGCACTTCAAATCGTAGAATTTGGTGGAAGTTGATGTCAGTTCTTTGCGGTCGTTTTTATTCGGTTAGCGTTTTTTCTACATAAATAAAAATAGAAGGCAAGAATAAGTGCGCGTAATGAGCACACAAAGTTCTTCCGTGAAGTTAAAAGAGCTGCGTCTGCCGATCTCGAGGGTAAAGACAATTATGAAGAGCTCGCCTAGCGTTGATACCGTCGGCCAGGACGGTTTGTTCTTGGTCACAAAAGCCACGGTAAGATTTGGAGGTTAGATAGGACGTTCCTAAAGGTCTATCACGATTCATTAATTTATTAAATAAATAATGACCAATTGGCGACGCAAAGGTTTCCCGAGCGTTCTTAGTGACGAGATTTACAGCGTAAAGCAGACAAACTAAAGTGATTGTAAATTATCTTATATCAAGTTGAACAATTTTTTATATTTTTTTTTAAATGTTATCCGTAATAAAGGCAGTAAAAGCAACAGAAAACTTTATGAGACCCATGAGGGTGAAGAAGTTTTAAATAGTGGATTAGTTATGTCCGTTGGTAAAAAAGATAATAAAAAGATGCTATAGAGTGCCATTATTCATTAGAATATCTAAAAATTCTTAAGTTTAAAATAAAAATGTTTCAAACAAAAGTTGCTTAGCTATTAGAGGAAAAAAAGATGATAACCTTGACTGGCTTTAAGAAGATGTCTTTAGGTCAGATCAAGGTTATTTAAAATTTCTTAATTATAAACTACCATTTTTTATTGCATATTCTTTAATTGATGAGGAGACGTTTTTAAAACGATGTTTACAAATCCTTTTTTAATAAGAACTTTTTGAGTAATGAGTTCTCAAAGTTTAAATACTGCTGGTATTAGAATCTGTATTTCTGGATTTGATTGTTATATTTACTTATGAAACAAATTGGATACATTTTAGAAAATACTTCATCAAATAAAAAAAAACTTACAATATTGATGTATGATACTTTGATAAGTGAATACTTTGCATTTCAGTCTGCATATAGCTCGATATAATCTGGCTTTTATTTGGCGTTTTTTAGGTGATGTTATTTCAGTTTCAAAACCACTGAAGAATATTTTGAGATTGATTTATTGTACATTGACCCTATTTATGTTGCTTGCACTTTTTGCAATCAGCGTCTTTGCTTTCTCTCTTTTCAATGCCTAATGTATATCTATTTCATTTTAAATGCAAAAATATTTGGGGATTTTATGCAACATGAACAAAACCATTACATACAACAAAAAATGGTATCATGTTTTCGCGACTCATTATTTATTAATTTTGATGGGCTGTTATATATAAAGTACGCTGTTTAATTTAAGCTAATTCTATTTATGGCAGCTAGGTGCACTGGGGAGAATCTTTGCGTCACCAATATATTAAATATTAATTTTTTTAAGTGAGTAGACTAATTTTATTTATTTTTCTCGCCTTTAAAGTGTAATACGCAAAAAACTTAAGCAATAATCAAATCAACATTTTGGATTTGCTACAGTTTAAGTATTATCTACTGTGATTAGTCTTCGCTTACTGCTTAAGTCTTTTAAATGCCATAGTCTCTATGTTTTTAAACTATGAATTGATTACTATTAGGCTTTATTAATTTAGTGTTCAATACTCTAGATAAACACTTTGCATATAGGAACTCTTCATACATTACCTGACAGAGGAAGCACACATGCAAAGCAACAAGGGACCCTCTCTGGATTATAAACACCTAGCAGAGATAGTACAGACCAACGACACGCTGGAGTTTCTGCGAGAAATAATGCCTAGAAAGATCACGGTTCGGCAATTTAAGGAAATGATGGCAGCCAAAGAACCTAACAGCAGCAGTTCCTCGGAGAGCAGTTCTGATTCAGACAGCGACAGTGACTCTGACACGGACTCCTGTTCAGATAGCGATGAAACAAAGGGAGATAATGGGAACTCGTCGAGCAGTGAACAGGAAAGTGAAACCAAGGAGAATGGTGCTTGTCATTCAGACAGTGACAAAAGTGAAAGCAGTGTGAAAAGTGACAGTGAAGAGAACAATAAGAGATGAATTCGTCGATTTCTGCTTCCAACAGACTTCGATTATTTAACAAATTTTGGTTTATTTTTTTATAAACTGTCGTAGATTAACAAGATTTATCTAGTACCAAGATCGTGCGTCTATATTGCAGAACAAATAAACACAGTCACAAAATTTGTAATAGATCATGAGAATTTTATCTTAGAAAAAAATAATTATTTTTATATGCTCAGAATCGAATATGAAAGTACACTATTAAGATCTTTTTACACATGCCTCTTTTCGCATATATTTTTGTACATATATATCTCATGACATTAATATTTATTTATAATCATGTTTTATCATATTTAAAAATTAAAATTGATTTTTATTTTGATAATAATAAATCAATGATATCATAATATCTCGTTTTATTTGGTCTTTAAGAATGTTGTATATATAATCGTAGGCGAGCGATGTACATTTAACAAATTTTTGTACAATACAAAGTTAGCAAAAGTAGCTTACGTATTGCTTTATATTAGCATTTTAAGATTATATTTTTGCTATAACATATATTCATTAATGGAACGACTGAACTGGAAACTTGGAACGTTAGTCTTGATGTGATTTTGTCGATTTGGATGTGACATCGAAACCGTACTCATTTAATTTTAAAGCTAGAAAATAGATCTCGGCCAATGCTATAATTAGCGCGCAAATTATACCTAGGAGTAATCTAAACCCGAAGTCTAGGTCCCCGACTATTAGTTCTACTCCAATGAAACCAAAAGCGAAGCCAGCTATCACAGAAAATACAAATTGCGCGACGGCGATCAGTTGCTTGTTTATCTGCTTCACTGCAAAATAAAATAATATTAGAAACCCGCGTTAAATTGTCTTTTACAGGCATTTTATAGATTAAAAATATTATATAAAAATATTTTGTTTACTTTGATACGCGACACTGTCTTCCGGTAGGAATTTTCGCGAAGAATCGATACTTTTCGTCATTGCTTGATATTCTCTGTTGTTTTGTTGCGCCGCTAATTTTTGTATTCTGGCCTCCAATTCTGGATTTCGTGGCGTCTCCTTTGGCGTCGGTAATATTACATCAGAATCATCGAAAAGTTCGTGCAGGTAGATTTTTTTCGTTGCAGTTTTTCTGTTCTCTTTCAGATACTTGTTCAGCCATCTGAGATCCTCGATTTTTAACGTGACATTTGAAATCTTCTCTTTTTTGAATTTTTTTGATTTGCTGTGCAAGGATGTGATGCCATCCGGTGCACCATCTGTGTCTTTTACATTGTACAAGATGAAATCTGTCAATTTCTTAGATGGTTTTATCATTACAGTAGGATCTACAATCGACTCTAGTGGCATATTTAAATAAATTTAATACACTCTATCTTAAGGAAATAATTAGGTCTTTATTAAACGCTAAAATACTCTAGGAGAGGTAATGCACGGATAGACTAAAAAATAATTGTTATGATGTAATATGCAATTTCTTTTCCAAGTCAACATAGAACTCCTGTATTTCGTTTTCTTTCTCCTGGAAAGTTTGGTCCACTTTTTCACACTTATTGCTCATATCATTTATGAATTTCTCCCACTCCTTTTTCCTAAGCAATCTGTTCTCACTCAAAACGTTATCCTACAAAAAGTTTCTATATGAATTTATCCTTTCTTAGGTCACGTAAAGTAAATAAAAAATATAAAAGCTGGCATACGTACACTATCGAAATTTTCCTCCCTCTGTAAAACACGGTTGCACATACTCAGCGCGACATCGACATTTGCCTTGAGGCTAGGTAAATGACAATCGCCAAGTTGCTCAGTGCGATCTAACTGGCTCTCCTTCAGTTCTGTCGTATACTCTAGTATTTTAAACAGACGTTCTACCTCCCTGTCAGATCTCTTTTCCTAATAATGAATGCAATCTTGTAGAATCATTCTGTATTGAAAAACTTATTACTGTGTACATTTAAATATATATATTAATATAATATTTAAATGCTTGCTATACAAGAATTTCTATAATACAAACAATACTGATGTCACGATATAAATTTAAATTAACTCTGATCGATATTGGCTCTGAACATTTCTTTAATTGGTATTATTAGGTCCAGTATACTTTAAATTAATATACTTTGGCTTAAAATTTATATAAGTAAATATTTTTTTTCATCTTTAAGGTCAAAAAATTCAAGGAATAAGATCATGCAACGTAAAATTATGTAAGGTTGCGAATATAACAATTTTTTTACAACGTAAAAAAATCTGAATTTACGAATACACACCGAACCCACAAATACTAATTAAGAATAAATATAATATAAATTCTAAAGATTTATAAATTGATAACTAAAAGAAGCTTTTTAAAAAAGAATATTAAAACGTTTTATCATGCAGACAAGAGCAATCATAATTTTCATCAGCATTTTTGTTTATAATTGAAGTCTTCACAACTTGTAGGTTATGTCCACGCATTTAAATTACATCGCGAGCGAATATCTCTACTTAAATTCCAATTCGTTTAATCGGCATGACGGTGGTGCCGAGGTAACGTCGCTGTCATACCAAGTCCGCGATCAGCAGGAGCTCACCTGAAATTCTCGCAGGAAGAACGTGACCTCCCCCTGGATGAACGGACGATGGTCGAACAATCTACCCCAGATCTCGCCCGTGTCTGCGGAAACGCGTATGATTCAATGATAGTGTGCTAATACCTAATGTTAAGTGCGCTATGTATATCGTCCTTCAATTATACGTGCAAGCATTTTCATGCGTTTTAGAACGATACCGTGAATGTCGCACCTTTGATGACGGATGCCATGTCGGTGTCAGTAGAACAGACGACACGTGACACGTCAGACGGCAATGTATATACCTATCACGTGACTGACTGTACTACTGTACATACTAAACTGGCCGCTATGGCTTGTTTCTACCTAGGCTGCATTCGAGAATCGCGCTATCAGCGCTATTTGTGTTATCTATCTTTGTTTTACGTCTAATAAACAATGAAAATAGAATGGCACAAATAGCACTGATAGTGTCTCCCCGAATGCATCCCTAGTGTTCCTATAGGAACACTATTTCTACCAATGTGGATTGATTGGTTTAATTTACTCTTCTTAATTCTTTTTATAATCCTTAGAACTAGAAAAAGGTGAAGAGTAAGTTAAATCGAAATTAAGGGCCTCTTTCATCAACTTCTGATTAAATTAATCTACGATCAACTCGCAGAAGTGCCAACAATTTTATGTATCAAAATGTCTTCTCTCTCTTCCTCCTTTGTGTTTGTCTCTCGCACTGGCAATCGTGATGATTGAGTTAACCATCGATTAGCGTTAATCGGGGTTGGTGAAAGAGGCTCTAAAGTTAATCCACAATTGGTACAAACGAGCATATGTCGGACTAGTAGAATGGCTACACGTTGCGCAGACGGCGATACGCCGGTCACATGGTTGCACTACTGAATCATCTGAACCGCAACCGCGAGAAGAGAAAACAATAGAATTTCTTGGCCAATACTGAAAAGATAAAACAGAAAAAACAAATTATTTTATTGTTATAATTAGATAGTAATATTAATAATATTGATTTTGACAATTTAGTAATATTAGTATATTAATTTTAGTAATTTAGTAATATTATAGTGTATATTAATTTTGGTAATTTAATAATACTAATAATATTAATTATTTTATTATTTTATTCTTTGTTATTTTTTCCTTATAGATTGTATTCTCGTCCGGAATGTTGCGAAATATAATTTAATAATATAATGGGAGATTTCTCGGTGAAGCTCCAATTAATAAAATTTTGGTAATTAATTTACTAAGCAATATTTGCACTATTTTGTGAACACTTATAATTATATCTTAATAATTAAATTCTAATCTTATTATTGTACATTTTGATAAGTTTACTTTAATAGAATTAATGTTTTGTTATTTAACAAAATGTTATTTTATAAAAAGATTGGATCAACTAATAGCGAGGTGGAATGTCTTTTTAAAATGTTTGAATATTTAGATTAAAGATGAAGAGATTTTAGGAATAAGATTGTGAATGCATTTTTCTAAAAAAGAAACAGTGCAAATTTTTTTGTCAGAAGCCGAATTTCCCATACAAAAAGTATATCGTTTTAAAACTAAAATTTTATATTTTTAATATTAATTCAAATGTATAATTTTAGTCTCTCGTAACTCTATATGTCAGAGAGAAAATTATTATATGCAAATAAGCGTACGTATTCTGTTTTATGCTGTTATATAAACACTTTTCATTGATGTTGTAAATTTATATTGTATATTTATATTTTATATTATATATATATATATATATATATATTCTCTGTAAAATTTATGATAAACTCGGTTGAATACATTAATGTACATTAAAAGCTGTGATAAAATACTAATTAGTTACGTATAAAAACACCACTTGTATAATATGAGTATTCCTAACATTATTTTCTGTTTCTATTTCTAGATGCTATTTCATTTATTTATATCGTATTTGTATTTTATTTATCTATATTTTGAGACCACAATTTGTTGGAAAATCTCCCAGGGAAAACTTGTTCGAGAAGTAAGTAGTTTTAAAGTTAGAGAGAGAGGAATCGAGAGAGAACGATCGAAGATCAGGGAACCTTTCGTAGAATAGCGTATCATTTCTGTTTCCAGATGTTATTTCATTTATTTATATCACATTTATATTTTATCAATAGATTTCGAGGACACGTACAGTTTGCAGGAAAACCCTCCTAGGGAAAAATTTTTCAAGAAGCAAGTGGTTCGGAGAGTTAAGGAACCTTTCGGAGAATAAGACGTCGAAAGATGCAAGTAAATATGCAGTTTTGAAAGCAGACGTTACGGGAAGAAAAAGAATCGATCGATAAATATCAAAACAACATCGTATTAATAGGAATTCCGCGTATATTTTTCGTGGCTGATAACGTTATGTCGACGAAACGAACGCCGGCGAATGCATGCGTTCGACGATGGTATTCTCGGGTTGCATCGCGACAGTTATTATCTCTGTAGGAACACCGCGATTGGATATCGACGTAAAATTCGAACCATTGCGAAGAGGACGCCTGCGACTAACAATGGTATCGCATGATTACGCATGCATTCCACCGTGCGCACTTACATATATGTATATGTACGTACGAGGAGAGAGGATAAGCGGAGCGATTACGCGAGTCTACATATGCCGCGTGCAGCTCGATCGTCCGTGATAATCGCGGTTTATTCGTAACGATCTCGAACGCGAGGTGTAAATTGAGGTGTACAATGAAGACAGCGGGACGATTCCTTCTTCTGATGGCACTCTTGCCTCTTACGACGTAAGATAGTGACATCACGAATATTTAAATATATTTTGCTTGCAAAAAACTAATTGCAAATTTCTGAATGTATTAAGTTCTAATTTTAATTATGATTATATTGTAACTATAATGAAATTATATAATATATGTACAAATATATATGTATAATATATAAAGTATAATATATATTAATTAAGTATATACTATAATTATACAATTATTCTTCTGTCGATGTACCCGGTGCTATATCGAAACTTTTAAACAGTAAATGTTTTTATATTCTTGTGCGAATTTTTCGTTATGACGTCTCAAACACCTCACCCTTCAAATAACAAAAAAACAGTTTTACAGATTTTATCTTGTTTTCACTTTCACATTTTTAGCAGGAATCTTGTGAAACACGATAGTGAAAAAATGAAAAAAATATGCATTGACTTGAAAAGATTAAATTATAATTGTATTTCAAAGTTCTTATATAATTAAATTATATTATAATATAATTATATCCAAAAGTTCAAAATAGATGCATTAATGTAATGCAATTGATCACGATAATATAGGAACAATATATGGACAAATGAAATAATAATCTCACTTGATCATTCTTGATTACAAAGTTACTTGTCTAAGTGTACGCTCTTTTTTCTTTGAAATAATTAATGTCAAATTAGCTCACATAAATCTAATTTTCTTCGAAATGTAATATTTTAGTCTCGCAATCGATCTCACAATTATTGCAATATTGCATTTTAAAAGAAATTGTATTTTACCAGGCAAGAGGAAATCACGGAGAATGCATGCAGTTGCGCAGTGTTTCCAGTTCCGGGGACGAAGTCGATAATAGAACACAGGTTGCAATTCAATGTGAGTTGCGATCAAGAAGGCGCAGAAAAGTGTCAACAATTATGTATCGCCTTGGTGAGTATTCATAACGAGAACTCATTCTATTTCGCATTATTTCTCGGACATTTCTGCTGTTACGTGACTTTTTCATTAATTAGGAAAAATGTGATTTTCCAATCAGGAATATACGAGTATAAATAATTTTAGACCGGCAATAATATATTGTACTTTCAAGCAACAGGTCTGTTCTTTTTAGCTAAACTTCTTGCACTCTTTTCTCTTTTCCTCTTCAACGTGGAGAGAGAAAAGGAAAAAAGATGAACCATGCAAGAAATTTAGTTAAAAAGAATAGATATAATGTATATTTTTAGTGGCTAATTGAAAAAATAAAAGAGTAATGAAAATAAAAAATAATATTAAAATTAATTTTCTGTGCTTATATAGGCTGAAACTGTTCGAGATAAAGCACCAATGCTGATTTGCGAGAAGCTGAATACCCATGTCGAAAATTTGAAGGTAGTACATTCAATACATATTTTATTATAAAACATTTTATATTATGTATATGGAAGATTAATCCTGATTTAAAAATCTTGAAAATTGTCTCCTAAACTATGTCTTTAATTTTCGTCTTCATATAACACGGAAAACTAAGCACGTAGTACATAAAAGCGACTGGAGTTTCGAACGGAAGTAATAAAAATTTATTTTTCCGAATAAAATATAATTGTATCACTTTGACTATTTCGCCCTCTTGATGTTTTTTTTAGATTGTAATTTTCGCAGCAATAAAACAACGCGTTTTGTTAATTCAGCTTTTTGCTGTTCCACAGGTGGCTGTATATATGAAATCGTGTAATATGACTCTTTGGACATCCACTGGTTTGGAGAGCACCGAACCCATTTGCTGTCACGAAGGGAAGGCAGTTATTTGTGACAAGGCGATGTCGATAATAGAGAATTAACGAGCTTGCATCCAATTCATTATTTCTCGCTTATTTCCACTAACGAGTACCTTACTATTGATTACGTAATAACGTGTAATCAATATACCACTACGGTAACATTACACGCGTGTAATTTTTAGCTCGATATTTGCAATTAGCAATTTTCTGCAGATTTGTAAGAATATATCATACATACATACGTACGCACGCACGCGCGCGTATATGAACAAATAATAAAATACGCAAAACAACAATAGCAGGTCGGATAAATTTATTTAGAATTTGAAGAATGCCGTTTCGGGAACATTACCCGATATGCATTTATCCTTTGTTCTCCTCACAAAGCTCGAATGCCAAGACCGAGACTTCTAAGAAGTCTATCTGCCATTAAAGTCTTTATACAAATGCTAAAGCTTGAGCTGAAAATATAATAATATCGTTAAAGAGTACTGCAACTCCAAAATGCTTGATCCATCGCAGAACGAAAAATCTGTCCGCCGAAAAATTTATCTGCATTCCGCATTATGCTCTGTCTTTATGAAGAAATTGTGTAAATTAACACATTTTTAAATTGTAAATGATAATAAATCAATAAAGAGTAGAGATATAAAGTTTCTTTTATAAGTGGTATTTACTTTTGATGAAAGGAAGCTTATTTGCTAATTTATTAAGAAAGAATTTACTTTAAACAGAAAATCAAATGTACCAATTCACAATATTAATTTTATTTTATTTAACACACTTATGTTATTTTTTTATGTTATTTAGAGCTTTTCTGTAATGAAAAATTATCGGGATGGTTTGCGATATAAATTTAAAAATTATTAATATTTTGACATAAATTTATACTACTACTTACATTTAAAAGCTGCTCAAAACTTTAAGTTTAAAAATTATTAAAAATTATTATTTAAAAAACTTGCATCTTGTAACAAAGTGATGTTTTTTTTACGTAGTTTTTTCTTTTAATTCTGTTTTAGTTGTTCACCTTTTAAATTGCCAATTCAATTCTATTCTACACTCTCTTTTACCTACCAATACTCTTTTATCAGAGGAAGCCAAACAAATCTCTAATAGACATCGTAATAGAAACGTTTAACAGACAACTTCAATTTCTATTTTCCAGGTGTTTCCTGCTTGATATATTTTAATTAGGCATTTAGTTTATATTAGAAATTTAATAAAAATAATATTATATTAATAATTAATAATAAAAATCTTTTTATCACTTTTAAACAATAAAACATGCGCTCCGATAGAAATACATGGCTCTCTGCATTTTCCACTATTACAGGCTCCGATTATCGACAGAGATTTAATCCCACTTGTGCTCTCGCGTATCTAAAAGTCAAAGCTCACTCCGAGACTAGTGCGCTTGAAAGCATTAAACGGTATTTGTTCCCGACCGAATCTTCTTTTGCCGAGTACAAATGCCAGAGTACGGCTGATTGTACAGGGTGTATCGTTAAACGTGGAAATTGTGCATACACGACTCTCGACAAAGTTTACAGTTGATTCTCTCTCCGATAGAGATACCAATAGATTCGTTAGTCTAATACAAAAAAAAAAACGATTTAACATTAGGAATAACATTAAGGCTCGAAGGATTTCATTCGATTGGGTTTCAAGTGACAGAGATATAATAAGATCTCGCTTTTCAGTCAATTTCGTCTTAGCCTAACGGAGATTTCATCTCACAATCAGACTTAATCGAAGAAATGTCAAATTGTGTGCGCAAGCTCCGATAAATGATAGTCTTCGATGAAAGTTTCGCTGATGGAATCGACTTGAAAATTACGTTCGAGCGTTCCACCACGTATACGTCGAGCCGACTGCTGCGGCCGGGTATGAACGTGGCGCGGAGTCCATTGCACATCGACTCTCGAGATATCCTCCATTTCGACGATGGCGTTCTCAGAGTCTTGTCCCAGCCGCCACCATTGAACGGACGGTTTGTTATCGCTTTCCCGTCTCTCCTGACTTCCTGAGGAGACGAGTTCTCCTTCGAACTCCAACGGATTCTCTATATAGAGCTTACCACGGAGGCCATTGTGCAACGGAGGTTTTGTCGTCCTTTCCTCGCTCGATTTTAATGGAGGTGCCCCGTTCGTTTTCGAAGGCAAGTCCTGATCATCACGGTTCCAAACGGTCGATACTGCTTCTGCCCCGCCGCGCATCAATTAATTGACCAAGGAAATATTATTGGAACACTTTTTCATTTTACTTTTTTCGCGATATAATCGTATCTTGGATATATCACAAAAGATTCGAATTTTAATATCTGAAAAATAATAATAAAAGAAGAATCATGCATCGATATCATCCATGAACGATTAATTTTAATAATTTAAATAACTAATTAACGCATTAATTTTAATAACTGAGCGGGCTTTCGCTGAAACATGTTCAGCGGAGATTTTTAACTTAATTAGATTTTTAAATGTAATTAAAGAAGTTTACTTTACATTTTTTTTTAGATTTAATTAAAAATGACTTAATTTACTTGTCATTTACAATATTCATTCGTATTTTTATTTTCTACATGGAAAGGCCAATTTTGCTGAAAGATCTAAAATTTTGCTGGATATAGATCTAAAAATAATTTTATTGGACCATCAAAATAATCTTGTTGAAAATTCAAATCAGTGGATGTATAGAATATTAAAATCTTTTGCAATTTTTTTTAATTTCCGATATTATTTTGAGTCCAACAAAATTATTTTCAAATCTGTATCCATCCAAATTTTAGATCTTTCAGCAAATGCCATATAGACATGAATACACTGAGAGAAAAATGTTTGGTATTTGTAACCATAATTACATATTACTATAATTATGATTATTATTGCTATAATATTAGTAATAATACTATATAGTAATAGACTATACGTATAGTTTTAGCAACATACATATATAATTGGCAACCTGAAATGATAATTATAATTATTATAATTATTACAATCACATAACAATTGTTGAAATGATCACAAAAATAATTTAAATTACTATTATTTTATATATAATAATCATTTGAATCATTTTTATGGTAATTTCAACTGTTTTTATGATTATAATAATTATAATTATAGTTATATTTCAAGTTGCCAATTATATACATTTGTTGCTAGAACTGTACATATGATTATTATTACTAATATTATAGCAGAGTAGGGGTAATAATCATAATTATAGTAATATGTAATTATAATTACAAATACCAACAGTTTTTATCTAGAATCATAATTATAGTAATATGTAATTGTAATTACAAATATCAAACATTTTTCTCTCAGTACATGTTTATGAAAATGGTTTTCCGTTTCAAATATCCAGTACGATCTCTATTACAGTGATATCCCACACGTAATTTAGCAGTAATTCAGAATTCATTCGGCAATGTCTTCCTTTGCGTTCGCATCGTTCATATATATATCGGCTGCGTCCGTTGTAGCGGTACAATTAAACGAAACGGAAATTGAGGTAACTAATTGCGGGTTTCCGGTTTTAGTCTCTTCGCCACAAGGTATTACGCGGACGCACCCACACATAAACATACACACGTTAATACACCCATCCCCGACTCGATTAAATCCTTGTTACCTTACCGCGTCCCGTCATGTGCCACGCATCGAATGTTGTAAAGGCCTGATGCCTCCACCGTTACTATCGCCATGGCGATGACACATGAGTCAATCATCGATGGACATCTACATAGGACTGACAGCGTCTGTGGAACGCATGAATGTGGAACAATCGACGGAATATCGACGGTACGTTAATCTTCTGACGAACGCGCGAGTCACTCCATAGAGAGTGAGTCTTTTGTGAGATTTACATAAAATCAGTCCCTATGGTAACATTTGTAATATTAATGTAGATTAGCGTAAAGATAGTAGAATAAAAAAGATTGTAAAATTCAGGAATTGAAGAAAGTTACTTTTGTCGTTATTTTTTGTAATAACGATTTGGTAATAACCAAGAGTAGGCAATATTTGAAATACATGTATTTAAAATATGTATGTAAATACATTTTTGTATTTTGCATTTAAATACCTTTTTTTTTTAGTATTTTGTATTTTAAATTTGTAAATACTAAATACATTAAAATTATGTAAATATTTTTTTAATGACAGTTAAAATCGAACAAACGGAATGCACATCTAGCGTTGTGTCTCAGCCAAGGATGGGCAGTATTTGAAATGTAATATCCATAATGCGTCATTAAAATGCGTATTTAAATACATTTTTATTTTATTGAAAGTATTTTGTATTTCGTATTTGGATACTTTTTTGACAGTATTTTGTATTTTGTATTTAAATAAAATTTTTTGTTTATTTTGCCCATCCCTGATAATAACGTTGCAATTTTTTACGGTAACTAACCAAACGCTAAGATTGGCAGAGTTACTTTTTTTCAGTAACGAATGACTTCCCAATTCATTTCCAGATATTCAGATTTTCTCTGATGTTATCATTACGGTCATAAAAAATTCACGTTATTACCAATCGTTATTATAACAAAGTAACGATGTTACTTCCATTCCCTGGCTGTGAAATACATATAAGAAAGGTAGGTAGGTTTAAGTAATAGTAACATTTTAATATCGGATTTTCAGTTAACCAAGAACACATGGATGGGATATACGTGTGATAAAGGTCCAGTTCCCCACCAACGTAAGATTAACTTTAATCTCGGTTCGATTCACTCTTTACCTTTATCTAATTGTAAGAATTAGAGAAAGGTAAATAGAGAAAGTTAAACCGAGATTAAAGTTAATCTTTGGTGAAACTGAGCCTAAATGAAACTGAAAACCAAGTCCGTTTTTGGCTTTGTAGGTTAAAGTAAATAAATTTCTTCTTCTGTTAGTCCTTATTATAAAACAGATACTTATAATTTTTTTCAATGTCGGGATTTTAATAAATTGCAAATTATTTTATCAATCATCTTAATGCCACTTTAGTAGGAACGTATTTTATATGTCGAACCATTAATGCGAAGTCACTAGCAGAACTAGAGATAATGAATGCTTTCGAATAGAAAAAGTGATCGAAATAGAGCGAAGAATTGGACCGAGATAAGGCCGAGAAGAAGCTAAGACGAAGAGAGGGATTAAGTTCTCGCTTATAAAAAGATCATCGTGAAGAAAAGAATCTATAATTAGAATTCGTTTAATAAATTATCAACGAAGAGAATAACGTGGATTGAGAACCGAAATCCATATCATCGGAAATAAATATTCTATTTGATCTACTAATGTTACGTATGACTGCAACATGCCAAATATTCTATTAAATTTCAGATGAGTGCGAGTCGAGATAATAAAAAAAATTTGCAATATGCTCTTTACCATCAGTCGAAATTATTAAATTAAATTTATTTTTGAGTAGAGATTAAATATTAGACATTTCACGGAATTATTTTTACAAAAATGCAAATAAATTCTTAATCCTTTATAATTAAATCTAAATATCTAAATTACAAACTTTTATGAATACGTGCAAATTAAAATTATTCGTTAGAATTTTTATTCACCAATTTCGATATATAATTTTTCTTTCATTTTTATCTCTAAAAGCACATGAGAATTTAAATTTAAAACTGCTATTCTCCACTACTATATATATATATATATATATATATATATACATAAATATGTCTCAGAGTATGACGTCAAAAGCGAGAAAATATATAATAAAATTTGGAAACATTTCAATAAAACGACACTAATAATCAATAAAACTGACATGTAAAATATATCAAAAACTCTTTTTTATTTTGTTAGTTAATAAATAATCATATATCTGGAAATGAATTACGAGGTGAAGGTGTAGTTTACATTAATTTGCGAAATGCAGAGTGAAGAACTGGTATAAAATTAATTATTAAAGCCTGGAAAATTGTCTCCAATGGATAATAACATTCAATATGATTGCTATTTTATTTCACAACCTCTCGTGTTTGACTAGCTACTTTTCAACACAAAATTTCAGATAATACCCCTGGACAGTACGATATAGACGGAAATGTCTCCGAGTTTCTATTGCCGAGTTTATCTCACTGTTTTCGTGAAAAACAATATAACTTTCACTTTATATTCAATATTTTAAGTCAATTCGTTATCCGTTTCATAAACTGGTGTGTGAACTTTTATCAATTTTATCTCTGCCCAATTTCGACTTGTGATGACACACCTAACAGAATTTCTACAAAATACAAAATTTGCTTACACAGTTAAAAAAAACCGATACTAAACAAGTAGAGTTATAACGAAATAATTAAATGATACAACATTTCGTGTGCCACTCTGTACAGAAATAAATAAATATAATCTAATTTTTCTTCAAAACAAGAATATAATTTTCGGTATATTTTATAAGTCTAGTCTATCGAGTACAAATGTTATTGAAAAAATGCTTTTATTGAAAAATATTTCTGTTTAAATATAATTTTTGTAAGAATTTTTATTTTGTTTCTCGCTTCTGACGTCACAGCTATCTTATCAAAGAGATAATGGTAAGTGAATAACCTTAACATTGAAATGTTATCAAATTAGTATAGAAAATATTAAACTTTGCATAAAATATTAAAAATTATTATTAATCATCAAGCTCAAAAAGATTATTCATCGAATGCGAATTCGATGTTTATTACTTTTATAAAAGGAATAAAATACATAAAATAAATGTTTGTATAATTAAATATATTTTATATTTTTGGGAAGCGTTCCTTGCAACAGATACCGATTTGGGTGTGTGTGCTTTATTTTTTCTGTAAAGAAATGAAAAAAATCACAGCATGGCGCAACGTGACAAAAAGAGAGAGCCGCTATATAATATTTGCAAGTTTTAACGAATGGGTTATTATGCTTGTTACGCTTGTAACTTCATAATATAATTGGAATTAAAATATCAAGATGTTTTTCAGACATTTTTGCGTTGTTTAAACTTTTTGTTTGACTTTATTCTTCAATCTCCCTGTATATATAGTACGTAAATATCCGATTATTGGACTTTAATCCGAGGTTTCTGCGGAAGTTTGGCGGAAGTTCGGCGTTCCCTCGATGTAATTTCGGTTTCTCTGGACCAGTTCGAGCATATAGGCACATACATCTTCCACGGATAAGGGTATGTTTATGCACGTGTGTTTACCTATTAGCGACATGTCGGGACTGACGGTACGTCCGACAAGCTTTGTGATTGTTCTCACCTTGCAGTTTGCACCTTTGCATATCCATCTATGCCAAGCCCTGCTTAGTCCTTGCTTTTCTAACGCGAGCTCGTTATCGTCCGTTATTTTCGTGCATTCCAAATAAGCAGCTTCGTTGCTTTAGTTTCTATTATTTTGTAGAATTCGCGAGCACGCGATTCTCTAAAAGATAATTTTGAAATTTTTGGAAAGTGGCGATACCTCGGTACAATATAAAAATCTTATATTATTTTGAAATATAATCAGAAATTGTTCTAATTCATGGTAAAATTGTTAATTATATACAGTAAATAATTACAGTAGTAAATAAAATAGTATGATTTTTTATCTAAAAGTAAATAGAAATTGTTTTTTGCAAATGCATACTTTCTAAATTTGAATCAGTGGATAATCACTGATATTGTATCAGTCAGCTCAATATGCTACTGGGGTAATAAGTAAATAAAATATGAAATTTTTAACTTAGAGCTAACTTTTATTATGTGATCTAATTAACCTTATTAGTGCATAAATTCAATGAATATGATATTAGAATTGAAATTAACGTGCAAATGTCAGTATTTTAATTATATAATGCTTAAACTTTCTTTCTTTTTTTAGTTAATATCACTGGTTATTCAATACCAAATATGCCAAGTAATTATCCACTAATTCAGATTTAGAGAGTACGTTGCGAATACACACTCGGCAGAGTGTGATGAGAAGCAATATATATACGCGTTATATACACGGTGTCTCGTAAAGACCCGAACGCTTAAGGGAAGATTTCTGAAATCATTTTAAGATGAAAATTTTAATATAT
>NW_017305987.1:914413-926533 GCF_001594115.1 Trachymyrmex septentrionalis | reverse complement strand
TATATATATATATGTATATATTATTATTATCAAGTGGAGAGAATCTGACACATATCAGCCAGCTCGTCATTGCGATAAAAAGATCCATTGTGACTGTGCTCTTGCTCAGATTTGAGACAGGTTGAGGTTTTTAAAGAATCCAATAACCTATCGGTAATCTAACTCCCTAATTTGCGCTGAAGTTGCGAACGCCTCGCTTAACAGCTTTTGAAATAACGCGATACTTGTAAGACTATTATCCTTACTGATACTTTTTTTATAAAAACGATTTGTTAATGACTATACAATTTTTCTTGACGCCAGAATTGGAAAAGTTACTTTTGAAAAGAGATTTGTTATCATTACTCAGAGTTACTCATTGAAAAAAGCAATTTGTTACTAGTTTACTGGTTATGAACTTTCTAAATTCTTTGGAGTAGATTGAATCTCACTCTAAAGAGTGAAAATTAAGCGAATCTTGAGAAAGAGTGGCTCAATTTTCAATCTTCAAGAGTGAGAGTTCACTTTTTAGACTGACAATTCACTCTAAAAATTTTAAAGAGTAACGAGTAAAGTAACGAATTAATTTTTTTAAATAATGACACATAATAGTAATGAACTACAATAAATAACAAAATAATGACTATAGGAGTCAGCGCGGGAGACGCAAGTCAACAAAGTCGATATTTAATAAAATTTGCTGTAATATCACATAAAAATTTATACATTTCGGCTCCGGGTTTGAGTCTTCCTCAACAAAATTACAAACAATATTATACTTAAATTGATTAGATCATACGAATAAAACTACGAAAAGTACAAAAGATAAAACGTACATAGCAATAAAAAGTAATGAATTACTTTTTTAAAAATGTCAAAAGAGTTACTTCTCAAACCCTACCCTTATTATTACTCTCTCATGAGGAATTAATTAAAGTCATTATCACAAAGTATGATATTATTTTAACACAGTACAAACGATATTACAAGTAATGCGTTCCTTCCATACTTGTTCTTTGGAATTGGGATACATCGCAAGTTTGTTAGGAACGAGCAAGATTTGCGGGAAGCATTGAGATCAATACCACGGTGCTAATCGAGCGCAGGAGAAGTAGCGAGATAGATAAGTCGACAGACAGACGGACAGATAAAGAGAAGGGAGGGCAAAGCGGGGGATATCGGTTGCGGAGGATCCGAGCAATAGTTTGGCAGAACCCGTGAGGCTGATAAGCATGCCTGCGGGGTAGCTTCGAACCCGAAACTGGAGATTCCTGCTGCGTGAGCGCGGCTCCGCTCTAGCGTACACTCTCCATGGATCGCCCAGCGCCGTAACCAACTTGGTAACACACGGAAAACACGTGTCCATTCCACGGGGACGCATTCCGAAATTCTGGGAAACATACTGACGAGTGTTTGTTACAATAATTAGCGGAAATCATGCTGGATGAGCTACGATTTTCGACATTTCCGAGAAGAGACCTCAATGAAGGGCAGTAATGAACGAGCACCACGATTTCTCTCAATTCTTGCACCCGGAGCGCAATTCAAAATCTCTTCCTAGTCCGCAGAGCACAGCACTGCGGGGTACAACCCTAACCGCGTCGCGATATCCGGGATATGCACGTGTACGTGTACGAGTAAGACGTATGGATGTATAAGTATGTAGCTAAAGACAGTGCGCTCAGACTTTGGCGGGTCGGATACTCGATCGTGGGTACGAAACTTCGTGCGAGCGGCTTCGCTTATTAACTTATTGCATCCTCCAAGTTGCCGCTTAAACTGATATTAATTATCGTCCCGGCTACATCGCCCTTGCCGATCTACTTCGAAGGGGTTTCGTGCGACTTTCGGGCGACCTACTTTCGAGTTTCCGCCGCACTTCCATCCACATGTTCGCCCACTTCTTCGCTGAGTTCTTCTCCTACTTTTTTTCCCCTGTTATACAAACCAGTTGCACGACGTTATTCGCGTTAGCTTGCGTTGTACAAATCTGCCGAATCTCTTCAAAGGGATGATAGAATTGTTCAAATTTTTTCCTTTTCATCCGCTTTGTTGTGCCGTAGAGGAACAAATTGTTTCACTTTTTATTAGCGAATTCCATACATACATACATATATATTTCTTTCTATCCACATGGAAAGAATGGTTTTGTCAAAATATCTAAAAATTTAGTTGAATACAAATCAGAAAATAATTTTGTTGGATTATCAAAATAATTATTTGTAGGACGCTCTCAAGCGAGTTGCTAGAATGTTTTGCAGCATTGTTCATCATACTTGAATTTCTTACATATAATAATTGTTTTTCGTGGGGTAACAAAATTATTTTCAGATCTGTATTTATACTGATTGTGAGAAAAAGATGCTTAAATATTTATTTGTAACATAATATTTATTTCACTGAAATATGTTTTTATTTAAATACAGCGAAATAAAATTTTTTATTCATAGAAAATAAATCATCTATTTTTGTTTTTTAGAATCAATGAGATATATTTCACAGAAATAGATATTTCCCTCGATATTTCCTCATCACATCAGTCAAATTTTTTTTTTAAATCAATAAGATAAATATCCCAGTGATCGGACATGTATCTATGTTCGGACATTTATACAAAACTTCATTATTTGTCATTTCTTTTTCTGTATTTCATTATTTGTTTATATTATTATTAATCTCAAATGTTTTTTTAAATAATCTTTAAATATACAATTAAATTGTAACATTATAATAAAAAAAGCATTTGAGAATAATAATCTTGTGTAGTCGAAGAAAATGTCATGTAACATTTGCTTGAAAAATAATTTTCTCAGTATAAATATAATTTACTCATATTACAATACTATCGGAATTCGAAGTACAGTAAATCTTATCGCGAGATGTGATTTACTTACAAACGAAATTATTCGATTTACATCCACGCAATAACAGGATAATAATTTTATCCGAGCCTTAATTCAACGTCTCGAGTACGTTTTGCCTAATCACGAAACTTTTTGCGCACGTTCGCGTATGCGTAACTCGGCAAAGTATTTGTAATCTTATCAGATGCATAATTCATTACCGTGTGCCGGATCCCAAGTTCTTTCCACATACGACAGAGGAGAAATAAATAAATACATAATACATCAGTTTTTCGTGCCGAGTTGCGGTATCTCGAGTGCGGGTGCGTTAAGGGTGCACCGTATTTTCCGGCTTATCTCTCGGGTATACTTGACGAACGAGGATCGTGTTTGCCATAAAGGACAGCATCCGGAGAGAAGGATAGAGGAAAAAAGGAGAGAGAAAGAGAGAGAGAGAGAAGCAGTTTCCTGAGCTGTTGCCGAAAATGTTTTCTCGTTCCGCACCGGCTGTTTGTTCGAGTATTTGCGCGTTGGCTATTGACACTCACTCGCAATCGTCGTAGGTACTTCTTTCCTTCCTTACAGCGGCTCTTGTAAAACCCGGTGCTTGTGTCTAGCGCGCCGCGAAGTTAAATGGAAAAGCAAATTTATTGACTCCCGTAAGAGGCCATTGTGTGCGGAAAAATTTAAAGGAGCCGCGCCACCGGAAAATCGGAAAGATACCTCAGCGCGTTCTCGTCGCGGAGGATTTCCGGGATTAAACGGCGGATTTCGCGCGGAGAAGTATTAGCATTTGTCGGATCTAACTTGGTAGTTTTCCACTGGCTTTAATACTTCACGGTCTGCGAGCTACGGCCAGATCGTCAAAGACCCGCGGTGTTTCGAAAAACCATTACAAGTTCTAGTGCCGAATGCTAAAAATCACTTGAAACAATAGTAAGAGGATATTGCGATAAATGGCGGATCGAAATGTATTGAAAATCTTTTGAAAATCGATTTATATACATTTCTGTACTAATTATTTTCTGAGATTATATTTTTATAAAAGATTTATTTAGAAGAAAAATTAAGCGAATCGCAGACAAATTAAGATATTTTTATATGTAAAACAAGCAAAAAGTTTAGAAAAAAAATTATTATTTAAAGTAAATTATAAAGCAAACAATTTAACGCTTTTTTTTTAAGTAATTTGTATTATAAGGAAAAATAATGTATATATATTTTTAATAATTGCGTTACTTTTATGACTGGTGCTTTAATTAGCTAACAGTTCGAATAATAATTAAAAGTAGTAGAGTTTCGGTAAATTAAGTTTCCATAGGATAGAACTTTTCAATTAATTTCAAGTAAATATCAATTGAATTTTAATTCAAGGTTCATTTATTTAATTATGTATTTATAATAATAAAAAGTGGAAAGTTGCTATAAATGTTGAATTTAATCTAAATTTACCTTTCATTAAAAGAAGACTGACTTCAAATTGGTAAAAAAATGCAATATTAAAAACGATGCTGTATAAGTGAAACAGAGGAGTTTCCTTATCGTTCTACTTCATAAAATTGTGAGAAGGAACAAGTACGAGTGTGGTCTGCGCTCCGTTGGGTACCGTGATTTCGCGTACGAACTTTCGCGTAATATGACCCTGATTGGCTGCCGAGAACACTCGCGATAGCAGGCAGAGCAAACGTCATATCCGATTTTCACGGTGCGATTGACCCGGTAGTCGGCAGCCTGGCTGGCGAAATGGCGGTAAAGTCAACACGTCGATAAAATCCCTCCTCGTCATCGACAATGGCAGCAGCCTGGCGCTACCGTCATGACTATTAAAATATTAGCGAGCATGCATACACGCTTTCCGTTTCTGTGTCCCTATACGATAGAAGCGCAACGTGTCGAGCAAATAAGCGAGATTGCAATTAGAAAAGTAGAGACTTCCCGGTTCGATGGATGTAAATTTATTCATGGAGTTGGTCGAACGCCGCACGCCAAATGGATCGATATTTTCACGAGGATCCCGGAATTTCCGATTCAAATTCCGGAGAGTGCTATTTCAAAACGCATGTCGGAGTAATTTATTTCGTAATTAGAATAATCAAAAATTCTGTTGTAAGGAAAAATACGAAATGTGTAATGATATTAAATTCAATCGTTCCACTTAAACAGTATTATTTTTTAATAGCGCCTTTCTCGATTAATTATATACTTTTTTTTAAACAAAGTAAGTCGAACTAATAATGAAAACAATTATTGAAACATTTCAATTTCCATTATGACACAGTTTAACACTAGCGGGTCTAAATTAACCTAATTACAATTCAAGGTAAATCTAGCTTTTTACGAGGTAGGGTTGCCACCATAAAAGTAAAATTACTTGGAATTAATTACGATTATTTATGAAAGGTCACAAAAAGTTCCACATGCAAATCTCAATTAACTTGAAAAAGACTATTAAGTGGATTAAAAATGGCACAGCCACGATTCTGGTATTAATAAGAAGACAATGAAATTTTATTAAAATTCTGTTAACTTTTAAATTTAGTAATAAACATATGATTCTATTATTTATATGGAAACTTAATTAAAACTTAGGGTAACTCCGGTATATACGCTGTACCTATCAAAAACTATTAATTTATTAAGTATTATTTACTATGTTTAAAGTGAATAAACTATATCGGTAAAAACTTTATACTGTCTACTATTTATGAAAAAAATATTAGAAATCCAAAATATTTATATTTCGTATTAAAAAATGAACTTTTTAAAACCTTTGCATTTTTGCCATATATCCCATAAGGGTGGTATATATGGCTACTCGTAGGCAGAGGGGAGGTACGGCTCATGAAAAATTTACAAATAATGTATATAAATAAGACGTAAAATAACACAATAATTTATAAAATGCGTATATAAAGTTTTATTAAGGAATAAGAATGATCAAAATGTATATGAAGTAATAAATAATAATTAATAATCTTTCCACATGCATTACAAGTGTTATGACATGAGGTACATATGTCATGTAATGCGTTTATTGCATTTAGTGCATTCAATCTGCGCACTTTGTATGCTTTGGGCATAAATCCCGCCTGTTAAAAATGCCATATACTCCAAACAGGTGGGATATATAAGACAACAAACTAAACAAAGAATACGAGAGCAAAGTACTTGTATTTTAGTTATACAACAACTTTACTATTCCTCTACACTCATGTATCACGAAATAATCACTAAGTGTTTTGCACGTCTTACAATAATCATTCTATGTAGATTATAATTTATGATGGCGCTACCTAACACAAATTAATTCAACTCACAGTAATTTTATTAATATTAACAGTAAGAAACTGAAATCGTAACACAATACTAATATAACATACATATAACAGAGTATTTGCAGGAAAATTATCCCTACTCCTGACTTCTGCGGCGTAAATTTCAGCGCGGCGTATTTGCCGGAGTTACCCTACTTATTATTGAAACACTCCAATAAGTTGGCTAAAACATCAGTCATTAAGAAATAATATTTTCATTATCTTTTCCTTCAATGTAAATTAACAAGAAGAATGTTTAATTAGTCGCTTTATAATTTATAATATTCATCTAGTAAAATAATTTATCAAATTAGCGCGTACTGTAAACTGATAATTATTTAAACGCTTATTGTGAGAATTGGTAATTATGTAAACGGAAAAAATCGTAACATAATCTTGTAAATTATTTTAATTGTATCGTAATTTTTATCGCATTACAGAACTACTTAAAACTAACGTTGATGCAATAAATAGATAATTACCTACAACTCTTCTTGATTCCAACTTAATGAGTATTAAAATTACTTTCTCATTAATAATACAGTGTAATCGTAGTTTTATCGTTAGTTCTTGTATCGTTTCCTTCTAAAAATAAGAAATCATCGGGTTCAAACTATCTCTTTTGTACATAATACGTAATATATCTAATATATACGTAAGTAAATTATCTCTCTTTAAAATAGAACAATTATAAATTTTACTCTGGAAATATAAAACCGTAAGCGTTTTTCGGATTATTTCACGGAAAGTCGTAAATATGGAAATCGACTATAAGCGCAGTCTGTTCAAGTTCTGAAATAATCCCATCTCAATCTTGCGATATATATATAGGGTGTCCCGAAATATGAGGTAAACGTTGGTTAAATGTTTTGTTTCATGTCGGTGATCGCGAAGTGTTCGACATCTAATACCAATGCATGTACGTCACATAGACAAATAACTTTTTAACCAACATTCAGGATTGGCCAAGCTTTAAACAATTATACTTAAAAAACTACTTTGCGGGAAAAAAAATGGAATGCACTTTCATTAGTTAATTTTTCACGAAGTTTCACGCTGTAATAATATTCTTCTCGAATTTCAGGCCACCCCGTATATATATTCTCTCACTTCGTATATCTTAAACGCCAAACCCGTTTCACATTCATTCGAGAATACGTCGATTCGGTTACTCCTTCGTTAATGCAGGCCCAGAATCCTCCGGTAACTCGTGGAGTATTGTCGAAATTAAAAAAGGGGGACGAGATGGCAAAGTCGAAGATATTGTCGAGTTTAATTTAAGCGAGAGAACGATGCGCCGTTATCCCTCTCGTTCTTCGTCGGCAGTAATGGTCGGACCCGTCGTCGACTCGTACTACTTGCTGCAAGGACGATGCGGCACGTTTCAGCGAGCAGTTACTGCGATCTTCCTCTTATTTCACGTCGTCGTCGGAGACTTACAGAGAAATAATCATTGTCCTTTTCTTTCGCACATTCTCTCTCGTTGGTAAATAAAAAGACAAAGACTTGAAGGGTCTGTCGAGTCCGAACGAAACAAGTCGGCTTAACCGCACTCACGATTCTCTCTTTGTCTTTCGTTCTCCCTTGTGGTTCATTAAAGTGTCGCAATTGATCGACTGACTGTGCGGATTTTAAAACCTACTTTAACGCGACCTGTCCCTGAGTATATATGTCACAATTTTCCCTCTGCGAAGAGTTTTGATATGAATTTTCCCACCGCGATATGTATTAATTCTCGGGCGGAAAAATGAGGAGCAACGCGCGGCGTAATTTTATTACGGCGAAAATATCACGGAAAATAACGGAGACGAATATTCATAACGTTATGCATACAACGCAGTAGGTTTCAAAAGGCTCTTTGAAACGCTGTTACGTTATCATTACTATTTTGCAGCTGTTCCAAATAGATCCTCAGAAAATGTTAATATAATTGCTCCATCTCGATATAAATTTCTTTAAATATTATATGGTACATACGATGTTGCACGCTGGCGCAGAGTGCATTTTTATCATTTTTCGAGTTGATAAAATTATAGCTAATCAAAGAAAAGATAACGTTACAACGATCGCGCTTTGCCGGGTCCAACGCGGGTACTTTGTTCAGCATAATAATGAAAACAAGCAGATTTATTGCGGCGGGCGTACGTAATAACGGAAATGAAGTGAATGGTCTCGCAAGTATTGTCTGACAAAACTTTAGCTTTCATTAGCGAGGTAAATCGAGAATGCACGAGGCGCGCGTTTTGATTCCGCGAGTTACATTTTCCGTATAACAGCAAATATTTAATCGTTGAACATAATTTTTAAACTAAACGTAACAATAATTCTGCCCGCCCGTACCGCGAATGTTCATTAACGTTAAAGGAAATATCGCGTATGTGCCAGCGTTGTGTGTTTCGAACAGTTAATTGGTATCCCCGCGCACGTGATATCCGGGCGCATTTGATAAAATTCTGACAAGCAGGATAAGCGGTTCGCGCCGCGAACAAATAAGCGTACCGGCACCGAGATTTGAATTGCTACTCTCGCAGACATCCCGCTCGTTGCCAGTTAAAACTGTAAATTTAATTATTTATAATTTCCGAGCGCGTTAATTAGATTTGAATACAAAATAATAAGGTCTCTCTCTCTCTCTCTCTCTCTCTCTCTCTCTCTCTTTCTCTGTTTGCAAGTTTTTAAGATGCCTATTATAGCATCATTATTAAATTAACGCATCATTATAAGATCGAAATCAATCTAATTTGAGATATTAATATTTCGGCTTGCGATTGCGTTTCACGTCCGACAAACCGAATCGGCGCGCAGTTTTATAGAGATGAAAAATTTATTTGCAAAAATTTGCATACAAATGTTATTGAGCATCAGCTTCAATCGTAAACAGGATTCTTTCTTTTATTTGAGTTGATCTTAATCGATTTTTACTTTTTTTTTATTTTTACCGTCTTTACTTAGAATTGTTAAAATTTTATGCACTAATATATTTATCTCAGTCCTCAGCTCATCAGATTGCATTAGAGTGTCTTATTAAAAAGAGGATTCTCTTCTCCGGGAAAAAATTAGTATACGTTGCGACTGTAAATCTCACCCCTATTAATGCCCGCGCATAAACGTTCCCGTTTTTTAAAACTACCTTAATAGTACTCAGCGCAGTTGATAATCTCCTGTTTTAATTAATCCACTTGTGCGAAATGCAGGCAAGAAGTGCATTTCGATGAGAGATTGGCGAGAGAGCATGAGCGAAATGCCGAAGAGCATATAATACATATAACGAGCTTATCATATTATCATGCTTTTCATACTCTTGCCGTAATTTCGATAAGCGATCGCGTTATCCTGCGTTTACATCGCGTGTTTGATGCTGTACCTAATCATTATTAATTCCACGTTGAATAATTTCGCGATACTGATGGGAAAACGCAACGAAAAAGTTTATTCTATCCCGCTACTGATGTACCTTTTTAGAACACGAAGTCGAGGAAAATATGCATGTAATTTCTAATTAGTATTTGGTGAAGCTTGTAATTTTAGTCTTGTTGTACGAAATGGGCAAGTGTAAAATATGAAATAGTCGCATATAAATATTCACGCACGAGAGCGAACAACGCAGCATTCGATGATGGAACGTAATTCGGTATTGATCGATACTGATGCTTTGTATTCATCGAATATCATTGGCAAATACGTCGTGTTTGACTGCGTTGCGCGTGTGATACATAAATATTTAACACGTGACAAACAGTCCAGCGCAACAAAATTGTATGGCTCAAAACACGCAAGCACGTTTAACTTAATTCCTTATTCATATTTTAGTTAAACTCTCAAAAAATTATTACGTCGACGAGAAAGGCAACCGAACGATATTACATTCAAATACGTCGTTTAATTTTCATTTTACACATTTGCAATCATTATAAAGCCATACAAGAATTTAATCAAAATAAATAATAAAGCAAAAAATTAAACACTTATTATTCAAACAAATAATAGAGACAATTACAGGTGCATTAAGAATAGATGCAGTAAACAGTATGCAAAGTATGTAACAATCAATACTTTAATAATTTATCGACATAAATTTTTGAATTTTTATTGTGATTCCGACATTGTACATTATCGGTAAATTATTGAAGTATTGATTATTATGTACTTTGCACACTGTTCTCTGCGCGGATTCCAGCCCCTTTAATTGTTTTATTATTTATTTAAACCAAAATAAAGTAAGATTGTCAGACGTTCCTTTTTTCGGAGAAATCTTCAGATTTTTATTTCCTATTGATAGTAATTTAAAGAATGGAAAACAATAAAAACATTTTTAATATTAAATTTCGGTTTAATTTTAATGCAGTTTGTTAAGTGGACTAAAACGATATACAAAATAACATTAGTTTTATATATGGATTACTTTTATTTAAAAAATGAGAGAAAAACCTGTTTTCAGATTCAGTTAACAAAATCTGGTAATAATAGATGCGTTCGGCAATGTAAATCTGAAATGCGAGCTAGCAGATGGCGAGCTTGATCACCTGATCTTCGAGCAATCCGAGTGCCAAGAATTAATTCCGAACGCTACGGAGCTGTAAACTGTCCTTTAAGGTTAGATTATAAAATGGAATTGTTTATTTTTATGGATAAATAAAAAATATCCTATTAATTGAAAATTTCTCTTTCGCATTACAAGAAACTGATAATAGTCTTATATACTAAAAATAGATCGTTACACATAAATGTAACAGACTCATATTCAAGGTGTGTTTCCTTAAAAGAAAATTCTACATTGCCAAATAAATTTTCAGCAATTTATAAGTTATATGTTTTAGTATATTTATAAGTTATCACTTGATTTGTATTCGTTAGAGTCTTTAATATATTGTATTAATACAGTTTAATTTTATTTCATTCTATATGTGCAACATATGCTTTGATCTAAAAATTAACTAGAAAATTCTTTGTTTTCAAATACGTAACTTCAAATTCATAAAAAGGAAAAGAAAACTTACTTTCCTCGTTAAATATATTATACATAATGTACTTCATCAATTTCTATTTGATAGCATTTGTTTAAGCATTTGTTTGTAGACTCAGGCATTATAACAGCTCAAATACACTATTTGTAAAATAGAAGTATTAAAAGAGATGAATATACGTTATATGTTAACGAATCAGTTGGATACATTATTATAAATATACAGCTTATGAATTTAATTTAGGCGCGAAAATCTACATTGGTTCTGTGAGCTCGGTTTTTGAATCCAGAGTGGATCGGGCAGCTCGATTAGCTCTAAAAATGTTAATAAATAACCGAATAATAGATGAGACGACATGTAGCAGAAAGATGCGAGTTGCCGAACGATTTTCGAGGTAAAAGAGCAAACGGACGCCTTCGATTTGCAATGCCGAACGCACCTAATCCTATAATAAAATATTACTGCTAATGCAGCCGCGAAAATGAGAGAAGGTCGCGTGAAGGACGAAGTGCAGAATTAAATTGCGAGACTTTCAATTATTGTCGTATCGCACGACATGTATATAATTATTTTCACGAGTCATGCATCTTCGCCTGCACGATTAGTCATACTTACATTCGTGAACTTATGAAACGCGGTCGACCAGCAAAAAGGAATGGGCTGCGAACGCCGAGTTAACAATCGATCTCCTTGGAGAGCAAGACTGACAGCACGTCATTCCGGTAAGTACGGGCTAACAACTTCGGAGTATAGTTCTCCGCCGAGAATTCGTGACGTCTCTGAAACGAGGAGAATTAATAATGCCGTAAGCCGAATGGTAGAAAATTAGGATGATATTGCATTTCGACTCTTTGTTTTCTTTTTGCCTGAGAAGCTTAACAAAGTTTTTATATCGTGATTACATCGATTGTGTTTCGTAACAAATACTAGGAAACGATAATTTTCTGTAGTAAACGGTTCTGTTTCAATCGATATATCACAGTAACCTAAATTAATTCCGCAGTATAAAAATATAATATA
>NW_017305987.1:909481-914313 GCF_001594115.1 Trachymyrmex septentrionalis | reverse complement strand
TATATATAAAATATAACATATAAAAATCATTTTTGAAGTTATTCAAATATCTCGAATATTTTATATTTTTATAAACATTTCGCAATATTATAAATTGTAAATTTTTGTGGGAAATGTTAATTTGTTTAATAATCCAATAAAGAATTTTGTTTATACTTTCGCACACTGGTCAATATCGTGTAATGTTATTAATAATAATTATTTACATAAAATGCCTTAACAAAAATTCAACTAAAATATTACATTTGACATATTACTTTTAAATTATATCACGCATGTAATTAATATCTTTACGAAATGCAAAATAAACCCATTTCATTAATACAAAGCGTATTATTATTTCGTGCTACGCAGAAAACGTAATTAAATCTCGCAGTAACGTGATGACGTCTTCGACGTTTCCTAAGAGAGTCTATGTCAAGCCTGTCCAATTTAAACTTCCATCCATTTTTGCGTCGATGGCTTTGTGTTTTGGCTTCGGAACTCAAATTAGACAGGCCTGGTCTATGTTCATGGAAATATTAGGTGTAGTAAAAAGTCATCGCGTATTTTTTAGCTCAAAGTTGTATATACAATATCTTCGTCAATAATGAATAAAATTCAAATTTAAAAAAAGGGTTTTAAAGCTTGAAATCTCTACTTTTAAAAGCTTATCACATTTTTTAAGTTTATATGAGTTTGATAATTTTTACATACCAAAAACTACGAGCTGAAAAAGACGAAAAATTTTCTTCTCACTTTGTGGATTTGTAACGTGTCCAAAACGAATTTGAGAAAATTTTCGATTACCTATCGTGAAAGCTTGATACTTTCCCTACAAAATCGTTTTTTTTTAATATTCCTACGACTTTTGATTACTGAGTTATCGCGGATTAAATAAAAGAATTATTTTGACTTTAATTGCTCATAACTCCATTAAAAATTGTCGTATCGTATAATTTAAAAAAGAGATTTTTAAAGCTGAAACTTTACTCTATCAAGATATATTTATATTGTTGGTAAGAAAGTAATTGCGGTTTTTACTGATAGATGTCTTTTAAAAATACGCGATGACTTTTTACTACACCTAATATTAAACATAAATGAACTCCGCGTGTGTAAACGCGTTTTACTCTCTTAAGCGACGTAAAAAGTATTTTACTTGTACGTCGCAGGCGTGTGGAGAACAGGCATTAACGAATCCAGAAATTTGTCAATGGGACCACTGATTCAGATAAAGTGAAATTTTTTAGTAAAATCTATATATTTTTTTTACATCTAGGATCTCTTTTTAAATTAAAAAATATTTTTAGAATATTAAAATTGTGAGTGAGCATTTAAAAAATATATATAACATTTTGCTGTAAATATTTTTAAAAAAGGAGATCAAAAACGAGAACTGCATGGCCTCTATGATCTCCCGTGGTCCGCCAGTGAGAGCGGAAAAACTTGAGAAGAGACATGTACCTGCCCAGATACTTTACATCGCTACTCGTGGCATACATAGTGCACTTTTGCCTCATTCCAGACATCTTGGCTCGCAGAGTCGGGTGCTCACGAACTCGTCGTTGCTACTCTATCAACGATGGCAGCACGCGGACTGCGCCATACGGCGGTTTCAATGAACGAATTAAACTCTCATTGTAGCGATGCGGTCGCCACGATGGCGATGGACACAGTTCATTCCCCGCGTCCCGTTCCTCGTTTCTCTTATCGTCTTATCGTCTTGTCTGCAGAGCTTCACGAGCTCTATCCTCCTCTTTGCCGTTTCCGGTACAATGCTCTCTTCCTCTCTCATTTCTCTATTATTGCTCACACATCTCTTTGCGGATCCAGCGTTTTCCCGCGTTTTTCATCTCGCTGAATTTTGTGCTCTGCAAACCATGAAATTGTCGGTTTTAACGATTACAACTTCGTTCTTGAGATACTTCTTGTCACTCTTAGATTTCGCAATTAGACATGTATTAACTACGAGAGACTATTCATTCATTTATATATATAAAAGAGAAGCGAGAAGGTTTACAAAGAGGAATATTTGCGCGTCTAAGCAAAAGAATGTAAATGCAAAAGTGTAAATGCGAAAGACTTTTTCCGGGAACAAAAAATCTTTCTGGACTTGCAAAATCACAACCATGCACTTTAAAGATAAATTATGCAAATAAATAGAGGAAGATAAATATGTATATACGGAGAGAATATATAAAATGATCGACGCAGTCTCTTTAAGATAAAATAAAATGACGATTAATTTTTTGTTTTAGAGAGAACTTAAATTCTCTCAGCAGCACCAAAACTGAACGTACTTTTAAAAGGTAGTTTCAAAAGGTATGCAAATCAATCGATTTCTATTTTACCACAGCTTCATAAAGGTTGTTATGATTCTCTAAAAAGATCGACCTCCTAAAAAAAAAAAAGATCTCAAACTGATTTTCCCGTGAAAGATCCGATTTTTCTTATTATTATATATTTCAGAGGTGTGAAAGTCACGGCTACGTCTCAGATACTTTTTTCAAAATTAATATCATCGCGTAATTTTCAATCGCGACAATAATGATCCTCTGCTCTTCTACTTTTCAGAACGATAACGCGTAATAAGACGTGAAACATTAACGTGTCGGTCAATTCAAAGCCCTATCTTGCCCAGCAGAAATTCCCGATTCGGCTATTGTGGCACTATGAGTACGATTTGGGGTGTAAGATATTTGGCGCGGTCGATATGATCCCGATGGTATTGTGGAAACTCGAAAGAGGAAGTTTCAAGGAGAAGTTTTCAAGGAAACTGTAAAGCTCGAAATATTCGTGAAATTTTCTTTTCACATGTAATCTTTTTCCTCTCCCATATATCTGTGCATTTGTCGAATAAAGAATGATATAAATATATAAAAATTAGTATTATATAAGCATATGAAAAATTATGAAATTGTATGCATACAGAAATTAGAATTATATAAGGAAATTAATTAGTATTAAATGTTAATTTAAAAATTTAGTATCAATTTCTCATAATTTGTCGCTTTATCGTAGCAACAGGCTACGAGAGAATCGTTCGTCTCTGTGGCAAATTATCTGCTATTTCTTAAGAAGTAAATCCGTGAGGAAAAGAAGAAATTCTCAAAAAGAAAAGTGTTTCACTTATCTCAATGTTTACGGATTGTATACGCCATAAGATCGCTTGAGTTAAAATTATTTCTCTTTAGCACGGAGGAAACATCGCAGAAATAATATTCTTTTCGGTTTAAAAAGGCTCGCACATTTTTCGCATTTTCACATTTAAAAAGCAGAACATCTTACAGAAGGTAATCCCTATTTTTTAATATAATTTTTATCTATAAAAATATAAGAATATTTTTTTAGAACCGCATCTTCAAGATATCAAAACGGCGATCAATGTCCGTTTCTTTTAAAGAGAGAATTCAAATTCTCTCCGCAGCGCAAATAGGGCGTATCGGTAAAGTTTTCAAAAGGTTCGCAAGTTTCTATTCCACCCGCGTTTGTACCTTCCCGTTTGTATCCCGTAATTTGCAACATCTTTATCGCGCGATACTAGGTACCATGAGATGACTATGGTCCCATAGCGAACAGCGGGGAGTAACAGTCTCGTCGGCCATCCCATATTGTCTCCGTTTTCAGATTCCCTCGCGATCTCCTCCGTCGCTTTTCCGCCCACCGTCGTAATTCGCCGTTTTTCCTCCCGGCCCCCTCCCTCTCTCTCTCTCTCTCTCTCTCTCTCCTTCTCTCCTTCTCTCTCGCTCCGTTCTGGCGTCGCGACGGAGGAAGGACGGACGTGGCGTGCCGTGCTGTGCCGAACGAGGACCAGCGCAGCACAGAGCAGCTGGAACGTCAGAGTGCCCTCCGACTTCGTCGCGTGCACATCCCTCCCTGCGGAGATCGCGACTGTATCGGCGACGTGTTGCGAATCGTGTTACGCGATCGTATACGCATACGCGAACCGTGAACGAGCAGTACGATACCTATATAGGTCTCCTATCCATTTATCCGTCTATCGTTCGGTGGATACGCTTGTGATATTGCGACTGTCCGAGAAAGCCCGCTCGCTTTCGCAGCTACGAGAGAAGAGGGGGGGGGGGGAGGAGGGCGAAAACGGAAATTGAAAACGACGATACAGCAATCCGACCAGCGGATCGGAGAGGGAGAGAAACTGTACCTCATTCCGCGCGGAATTACGAAGCTCGCCTTCGAGAGTTTCTCTCGATTACATCGCCACGGTATTTCTGTCTGTATCTCAGGAATTATCTCCGAAAATCCGTCGGCGAAAACGTCCTGTCTGATTATTGGGGGATTTTACTATACCAGTGAGAGGTATATATATATATATATATATATATATATACCCTTCGGAAAAATTGTCCTTTTTCCGAGAGACATCCGCGGAAGGAGCTCCGCGCGAACCTTCGTAGGATTTCAAAGTTGTCGCTAACGTGTCAACGGCGACGACGGTTCGTCGCGTCGCTCGATTCTTAGTGAAGTGATACAACGCGCTTTACAGTTTTCTCGTCGGTAAAAAGCGAGAAATTTTTGTCTTCCACTCGAGAAATACTTGGTCGATTTAGGATGGACATCTGGAAGAAGTGACGCTCGTAAAGTTTTTTTCGGTGGCGCGTTTTTCCACGCGTGGCACTCCGATTTTCGCTGACGAATCCGAAGAGAACTGAAGTGCGTAGAAGTGGAGGCGCTCGCGGGAGATCCGGCACGATGCGCTGAAGGAGCTTCGATCATTGTGGGTCAAAAGCGGGGCGGCCTACAGACGCGCTGGATATTAAGTTAAATTCCCGCTTCGGCATCGAGAACGGGACGGACAAACAGTGTAATAGTGATAAGGCGAGTGAGGGAGA
>NW_017305987.1:896290-909381 GCF_001594115.1 Trachymyrmex septentrionalis | reverse complement strand
GAGAGAGAGAGAGAGAGAGAGAGAGAGAGAGAGAGAGAGAGAGAGCTGAACAGAGAGGAGTCGCATGAGTCAACTTGGTCAATTTGGTTCACGATATCGCTATGCTATCGCGAAGAAGCGTTTTGCTGTTTCAATAAAAAGATACTTAAATACAACGTGAGAGAAAAAGAGAATATTTGGAATCTTTTTGAAATATCACTCAAGGGGGCGATGGTGAAAGGCACGAAAGTGAAGAGCAGAAATCTCCTTTAAAGTACATCACATTGATAACGGCAGATAAAACAGATGTAACTGGGCATTCGCGTGGGAAGGGCACGATACATACGATACAAAAGACTGAGAGATCTGAGAGATCAGCGCGCGAGTGGCTGTACTAATTGCCCTGTCGTAATTGGGTTTTGTAAGGTTCGCGTTTGACTAAGTTCGGGGTCTAACGATGAAGTGGTGCGTGTTGGTGTTGGTATTCGCCGGTTTGACTAGGGGCGATAATGCCATCGATACGAACAACATCTTCAATTGTCCGGATCTCAATACTCAAGATGAGATAGACCTCGACAAGGTATGTGTATGCTGCCATTATCGCTGTTTACTGTCGTTCCGTAAACACGATGGAAATATAGAGCGATAAAAATAAGTATTTCTACGCTCTGCGTCTTCAGCGTGAGGTAATTTTTTATACTGGGTAATTCATCCTAATTTCTTAACAGACAAATATTTCGAAAAATATTCCTCCTCAAAACTATTACACTTATTATTGTTTAAAATGTTTTCCGTATCTTCCATATTTTTCAACATATTTGTTTGTTAAGATTAAAATAAAAAGAGAAGTGCATGTTACTGAAGTGACACAATAATACGTAAATATTTTTAAATACTTGTATATGGTACATATTTGTAAATATTTTCTAAATATTGTGTGTTGCTTGGAATATAATAATGCTTTATCGTGTACTTAAGACAATGTATGGCGTCATTTCAGTAATACGCACTTCTCTCTTTGTTTTAATTTTAACAGACAAATATTTCGAAAGATATGGAAAATACGGAAAACATTTTAGACAAAAGTGTAATGGTTTCGAGAATATTTTTCAAAATATTTGTCTGTTAAGAGATTAGGTAAATCACCCAATAATAAAATTATCTCACGCTGAAGATGCAGGGCGTACAAAAATACTTATTTCATCGCTCTATATATTTTAAATAATCTGTAAATAATTTTTGTGGTCTTAGATTGCATAGATCATAAGCGTTTATTACAAATATCATGAAATATTTATTTATATTAAATTCTATATAAAAGCGGCTTTCCGACCAAATAAAAAAAATTATTCAAGAATGATAAACGCAAGATATTAGTGCAGTAGTCTATTTATTTTTCATATATAACGATAATATAACGATAAATGTTCCGACCTTAGGTCATCTTCAGTATCAGAACAAAAATTATTAAGTATCTATCTTCAGTCTTACTTTATTTAACGCCATATAAATTTATTACGCATGACTAATCCAAGGACTAGTCTTAACATTACAAGAATTATTGTAAAGAAATTGACGATCTTATTGTCCTCATAGAAATTGGAACTTGTGCAAGACATTAAGATGTCAAATTCGATCGTTTTCATCAAAACGGAAAAATCTGGATTGATAACACAAGATAGGTGTAATTTTATAGGACGAAATGAAGGATTGAGTGAGTCTATAAGAACATCATACAAGTACATATAAAATTTATGTGGTATTAAATAATGTAAGACTAAAGATAGATACTTTATAATTTTTCTGATACTAAAGATGATTTAAGATCGAAACATTTATTGTTATATTATCGTTATATGAAGAATAAATAAACATTGCACTAATATTTTGCGTTGGCTTTTATGCACTTTGAATAATTATTTTATTTATATTTATCATAGACATTATAGAAAACATTTAATCCGTATTTTAATATAGATTAAATATTTTATATATAATATATATATAAAATATTTTATATATTATATAATATTTTAATAAAACTTTATATAAAATATGTAAAAAATATTTATATAACATTTAAAAAAATGAATAGTAATAAATATTTATCATAAATATTCTGTACTGTCTATGGGGCGGTAAGAAATTTCTTCTTTAAATTATGCAGGAAAAGATGAAATGTTAAAATATCTTCTTGTTCTTTGTAATTTTTATCACTCCTCTCCCGTAGTACATTAGTCATATAATTACAAGCGTTTCTGTCTTTTATGTGTCATAAATTTAATTTATTCTCGATTCTTGTCAGAGATATGTAGCGTTTAGGAACGTTTGGAGAACGCGTCGGTCTTTTTCTCTCGCGATTTAAAGAGCGCGCGCGCCTGGAAAAAGGATGATAATTATAAAAGATCTGTAATTTTCCGACATTCAACAAAGTGTCTAGTTACAGATACGTAAAATGGCGTTTGGATAAAATGTCTCGGCAACGGCATAATATATCAGACTTTTAATATGTTCCCCGTCACGAGCATTACCCGATGCCCGCCGATAATTCACCGGTGCGTCATAAGCATCACTCGCCGCGGCCGCGCATGCATTTGCCTTAATATAAACTTTCGGCATTCTCGCGAATATCGGGAAAGAAAAATGTTTGTCGTTGCGCAAACGCGCCATCGCGCCTTCGGGCACGCGCAGCTAAAATTTGTCAACGAAATGATTTTCACGTACTGCCGCCACGACATATTGATTTCACGCTAATTAATTATTTCGTTTAATTTTCACCTCTCATTAAATAAAGATAAACTCTATCAATATTAATATCGCCGTCCCAGTCCTATCGCCATCCTAGCCTAGCACGTTTGTAACATACATCAGTAAACGTGTCGTAAATGTGCCTAAAATATTCATAAATATTTTCCATTGGTCGTCCAAGGTGGTCGTGAGGGATGGAATTTAAACTGTATAATCGAAAATGCGAAAATAAGCCCCTTTTAATCAATCGTCACAAAACTTGGAGCGCAAAACCACAGATTTGCAATAAATCGGATACATCCATCCAGATATATTAAACGAATAAATGTACCACTGATGAATGTAATATGAATAATGCATTGAGAACAATTTCTGGAAATAAACGAATCAGTAGCTTCTGATTCACATCAACCAGATTTCTGATTATATATATCTCAACTGGAATTTTAATAGATTCAACAAAAACTGATTTGTACATTTTCAACCAAAATTCCAAAATTAATGCAACCATACGCTTTTTCCAGTGCGGCATTTTTTAAATAACATTTGTTTTATTAATAACAAAATAGTAACCTTATTGAAGAAAGAAAACAGAAGAGTCATCAAAAAAGGCTCGTTAACTCAGTGATATTTAGCTTGAAACGTGAACCTTTGTGTTATATTCAAGCGTTTGTACAGCGCCCTACCCAATTTACTCTGGCTACAGATTTTACATGTTAAACTAAAAGAATAACGTTCGTTTTCGACAGGAGCGTCAATGTTGATATACAAGCAGTTGAAAATGGGAGAACTTCATTGAATTAAGCTGTAAAAGTAGATTGACGACAAAACCATTTAAATATGAATTTAATTTAACAGATTTTTAAATTTAAAGTCAATCGAATCGGGGCCCCCCCCCCTCCCCCCGCGCCATTACTAAATATGCATTTTGAAGACACTCTAAAAAGGGAATCGGTAAACGTCAATCTTGTTACCGTATCGTTTGTATGCACGATGTATATGCTCGCGCACTATATGCTATGTACATAACATAGCACGTCCATTGATTAAACTAGATTTAACGACACTGTGTGTCATGGCCTCAAAAAGCAGGTCAACCATTTCTTCCTTAACGGAAAAAATCCGCCGAAATATTTATTTCGCCAGTTAATGGACGTACGGCGAATTTGCATTTTTCTAGTACACGAAACGCCACTTTCCAGCTCCCGTTGCGTAATTATTTTTAAAGTAATAAAAGCGACTGTGCGTAATTAAACAGACCGAAATGCGCGAGCGCCGCTAATGAGATCCTAATACCTCGAAATCACGACGGATGTAAAAATAGTGATTTTTTAAAATTACTTTTTTTAAAACAGAGGATGCAGCTGTATATGTACATATACCAGTTCTACAATCGGACCGTGCAATCGTTATGGACGAACCGCATAATGGTTCGCAGTTGGGCGCAGCCTAAAGTATCGTTAATTCAAAACAATTACGAGTTCCTGGCACGCTGCCTCTATGAAGTTGTCGAGTTGCTCTGGCTTATAGTTACACACGGAGTGCATTAAGTGCCGGTCATAATTTAAACGGTCGCGTCCAAGACTTGTAATTCCAATCCCACGGGGTTAGCCGTACATGTAGCCATAAATGAATCACTTTTTTTTTTACCGCGTACCAAACCTTTCTATGTTGCAGCGATACGAAGCGGGAAGTCGCAGCTTGGCATAAAAAAATGGCCAAAAATGCACAATTAAAATGTTCGAAGAATTATGCAAATCGGTTACAAAATTATCTAGTTGATGTACATACACGAATTCGAATTATTACGAGTATTTGAATTCGGAACTTACGCTATTCGTTAATTGGAATACCAATGTCTCTATCGGAATATTAATATATACATATCTGACGTATATGGATTTCGATTCGGATTATCGATGCTTGTTGGGTACACGAAGTGTGGAAGTTAAGTCATACTTATAGCTTAGGGTATTACGCAGAGTGCATTAAGTGGTCGTTATGAATTAAATCGTCGTGTTCAAGACCCGTTATTTCAATGGAGCAAGGTTACCCGTACACTAACATGGCTATAGTGCTGTGCTTTCTAAGTATTCGATACATTAGCGGCGATCAATAATCCTAAAGCAACTATACGTACTGTAAGTTCATCTACGATGTGATTTTAATTAAAATATTCTTGATTGTGTTTATCTTATTTATACATATAAAAAACTAAGTTCACAGAATTTTATAATGTAATAAATCGCTCGGATTACTTTAAAAACTTTAAACAATCGACATTAAAAATTTTAATAGTGTTTGTATATGATTTAAATTTAATAAATTATAACTTTATTTTCTCATTAATGCCCACGTCAAAGCTAATTAGTGAGTTTTCTCACTAATTTGTATACGAAGTATTAAATTAATTATATCTTAATGTACCGAACTTAATTTGTTAGGAACGCTTTGAAATTGTTGAATAGTATTTTTATCCATAGAAGCACATAGGGAGAGAGAGAGAGAGAGAGAGAGAGAGAAGTTATATAAATTTGATTTTAACTTAATTTTTCTACAAAGTGCGCTAAACTTCATAAATTATATAAATACAAATAAATTTAGTCATATTAAAATTTGAAGAATAACGTACGTAAAGAATAGCGCATGTATACAACTTTTGTTTCAATACAGTGTGTTCATAAAAAATTACAACAATTCTTTATATTTTTTTATAGGAATTGCTTCGACAAGGATTTATTTTATTGTGTTATTGCGTGCTACCAATTTCCGAACAAATTGAATTTATTGTAAATTGAATTATTTTGGTTTTACCCTCCCCTACAAATTAAAGAGAGAGAAAGAGAAAACAAAACAGAGAGGAAAAGAGGCAATCGGCAATTGCGGAGATGTATCGCACACATTTGCAGATGCAACCTTAATAAAATTTTTCTCCCCATGTATTTCAAGAATTAATTTATGTCTTCATTTCAATGCTATCGAGTTAACATTTAAAAAGGCTATCTTTTCCTTCGCATAAACCGGACTTTCGTACTATCAAGGCTTTCGTTATAGTACACTAAAGAAAAAAAAAAGTCTTAATTCAAAAAAAAATATTTCTTTGCTTGTATTAAAATAAATTATTTCTTTGGATCAATGAAAATTTCTTTGAAAATAATATATTGTACAATAAGACATTTTATAAGTAATTTTGTTTAATACGAACAAAGAAATATTTCTTTGAAATTACGATTTTTTTTTTCAGTGTACGATAAACTCTCGACGTATCTCTCTTCGTCAATAGGATTTTTAATAAACTGTATTCTACAACAGTGTAATGAGTCAAGAGAAAAGTCCAACTTATTTGTGGGAAAAAAGAATAATATCTATATTCGAGAAAAGCGGAAGGAAGAGGGAAAAATAAAAAAAAAAGAGAGAGAAAAAAGAAACTGAGAGGTCTAAAAATTATTTTCTCGGATAAAATCTGGGATAGTTTCTAGTGCATCGTGTTTTATAGCCAAATAAATCACATTTTTATTTCTTTAATCTGGCAAAAAAATTGACAGTTGATATTAAAATAATAATTAACGCCCAGGCGATAAAAAAAGGTTGATACAATTATAAATCACAATTTCAAAATTCGAAATACATTTGTCGTTTTATAATAATACGAATAAAATGCTCGCCAATTCGAATTCACAAAAATATAATTTGAATCGCGAATATTTAACTCTAAATTCTATTTTCCTATGTTTATATTTAGGAGATTGTTTGTTATTATTTTCAGAAATAAAAGAACATCTAATGAGGTCGATTTTTTATCTGCTTGTGTTTCGGAACAGTCGGTCTAGAATTCTAGAAAATAGCATGAAATAAGCTGTTCCTGTAAATGGTTCGTCTGTCACGTGTTGAGAGCGAATGCTGAGAGCAAACTGCATCTGTGGCGCTTTCATTTGCAACCGCATCGTAACGGAGAACACAAAATCGCTGCTACGGCAGGCGTTATCTTGCTTGTAAAAAAAGAGGGAAAAAAGGGAAGAAATTTTCCTCCGCACTTTCCGTTGAAAAGGCTTTCGGTGTAAGTTTTCGCGGCAGACAATAAACCACGGCCATTTCTCATTGTTCCGTTTGTATGGCGCATTGAGAGAGGGGGTATTCACCGACGACATCGAAATTTATTTCCGGATTTATTCCTTAAACTTTCCGCATCAGTAATTAGCGTGGCTTAGAATTTATTGTACAAGTAGCAGGTGTTTGCATTATAAGCAACGAAATTGAGGAGATATTAAAGTGCGGTCTCTCAAGTCGGGTGAGCTTCAATTTAGAAAAAGGGACTTTAAGTTTCATTTTAAAAATTAATTTCCAATAACTAATTCTTTCATTTCTGGAAACGAAAAATCGTTTCGAAACAAGGATTTTGCGCATGACATGGAAAGAACGATTTTGCTAAAGTATGTAAATTTATCTAGACACTGAAAACAATTTTGTTAAATCATCAAAATAGTTATTTAGGACGTACAAGCTGATTGCATAACACAAATTGCTCTGCACGCAGTCATATTTCTGAGATAAATTTACTTAAAATACATATGTGTATATATGTATTAGTCTAAGTACATCTCTCTCTGAGTTCATCTAGTAACATTTAACTCTGGCCGTAATTGGCGTTTCTCATATTTAGCTGATTTATTCATACAAACCTGTTTCTAATTTTAATACTGGTTGCTAGAATACCAAAACTTTTTGCAGCATCTCTCATTATATTTGAGCGTTCTACGTAATTATTTTGATAGTTCAACAAAATTATTTTTGGAAATGTAGCCAGCTACATTTTTAGACACTCACTCTCTGTTTATGGGTGTATGCGCGTGTGTGTATGTAAGTGGATGTATGTGCGTGTGTATGATTTCTAGCTATTAGTTTACCTCTTATGTTTTATTCTGGTTTTGTTAACTGGTAAGCTTTGTAACAGCAATTTTGCTGACGCCTAATCATTTGCAAGCTACAATTGTCTATTGTATTTATGTTAACTATACTTGTATCATACTTTATGTCTATTACTCTGCTAACATGTAGTCTTTTTCATATAGCTTTGCAATAAACTAAATTAAATTAAATTAAATCTGAATCAGTGGATAGTCACCAATTACCCAGTGGCATACTTGGCACTGGATAATCAGTGAGGTTTAACTAAAAAAAATGTTTGAGTATTATATAACTATAATACTGATATTTATACATTAATTTCAATCTTCCAATACCATATTCGTTGAATTTATGCACTAAAGCAAGGTTACTTAGATGACATAATAAAGATTAGTTAGATTAGGGATCTCACATTTCATTCACTGATTACCAGTGGCATACTTTAGCACTGATATTAGTGATTATCCACCGTTTCAGATTTAGAGAGCAATAAAATCATTCTCTCCGTGCAGTTACGTGACGTTTTAAAAGGATGTTGAAAAATAAGTTGAATTTTGGTAAAAAAAAAAAAGTAAAAAAATCGCTGACTTAATGAAACTGCTTATATAGGGCAGTTACTTCATGACCAACTTTGCGTGAGAGAATCTTCTTTTCAAAATTTTAATCTGAAGTTCAGAGTGTCATAATAAGCGTGCTCCTCGAGTCGTCGGCTGTACGTCTTTCCGGCTGGCGGACGTACGGCGGGTGGAACGCCGGTGGAACGTGGATTAGTGTATGTACGTGCTGATAATAGTGCGCAAATATAACGTCGTGACATATACCGTACGGTATGTGTCATAGCACGAGCACAATTGTGCTCGTTCATCTGTCGTCGCTCTTTTAGAGATTATCTCTCCGCGTCCCTCTTCTCTCACGACGAACGAGTCGTCTCCTCTACTTTCGGTCATTTCCGCCTGCGATTAGTCACGCGTACCGGTTTCCGTTTTGCGAAAGTCCGGTGTTAGCGGGTAGCGCGTGAAACAATCACCGCTATTAAAATGTTTATCCGTCACTTTCGCACGATCGCGCGGCGCTTTGTGAGGGCGAGTATCTCGGGAGCGACTTGTTTCCGCGATCTCGGAAATTTCATAAAGCGCCCGCTCTCCGTTCTCTTCCCTTTATTTATGGAAATCCCGTCTCTAATGCGGCCGGGGATCTGAAACTTCGTCCGATCCCTTCGCGCTTCGCCCAACCGAATACGGGCTTGGAAAAGCCTTTGCCTCTTGACGCGTTTCCGCGCGGCCAATTTGACTAACGCTTCGTAAACTTGAAAAGACTCGTCTCCGCCCAGCGGAGGATTGGGGAGGCGGAGGGGGGGGGGCGATGAGAGAGGCAGGATATCGCATCCGCGAGGCCAGAGTGCTTTCTTCCGGAGCACATATCGTTCTTTCGTCGCCATGACGGGGAGGGGAGGGGAGGGGGGGAGGGAGGGCACGTAAGCCGGTTATACGCGAAAGTCTGCGCGCTGAATATAAATTATAGCAATAGCGATGTAGAGACGGCTTATGGGCAAGCTGTTGCAGCGCGAAACGTCCGCCCTCTGCTTTGTATAGCGACGCGTGCATTTACACTTCCCCGGGGGTGGAAACGGGGCAGGGAAAGAAGCGAACTTTCTCTTTTCGCCCGTATCTGAACTTCACGAAACGAATCCTTCGTCTCGTGTGCAATCCCTTTGAGGTTGAATACGTATTCCAAGTGCGTTCGGTTAAATAACGGTGGATTATCGCGTATTTTCTAAAGTTTACTTACGCTTAAAGCTCGCGAGTTTATGTAAAAATATGTACATTGCAAATCTTCGTTGTAACTTTGCGCGTATACTAATTTGAATGTAAAATCTCCCGGTCGTATCACGATAGTTCGTCGGAAATCCCCGCCTTCAAATAAAGAGAAATAAGCTTCGACTTCGGCCGATATGTGTGACGCATGTAAAATAAGTCAGACCGTTCTGTATGATGAAGGTGTCATTTATCCCAAAGGAAGGTATCTCCGGGATGATAAATGGCCACCTGTCACATGGTCACACGATGAAACGTAGCAGACAGTTTCCCGTTAGTTAAACATCAAAACTCCTCGTCGCTTTTATTATTAATAAAGCTTTCGCGATACACATTATAGACTCCATTCGACTCCCTTTCGACTCTCCGGCCTCTGTCTATCGATCTGGAAGGAGCATTTTACGACGCATTCTTGAAAGGCGGCGCTCTAATCCGGTCTTTCCGGATCTAGGAGAAGTGCGCTTAATACGCAAAGAATACCATGGAAGATCGGCGCGTCGTGGCAACAAATTCCGTGGTCCGGAATTTTCGGGTATTCACTTTACATCGTGGGCTCTCCAATTTTCCGCCACTATTAGCGATTAACATTAATTTCGTTAGAAATACACGAGCTGAATGCAAAGCGACGTCGGGCACGCAGTCGCGACCGAAATTACGGGCAAGCTGTTGCGGGCATTGAATTGGTTCCAACGACGTGCCAGTGCACTCATAATTGCGAGCGTGCTCGCGTTGGCAGTTTTCCACGAGACGAAAAAGAGCTGGCCTACCCTTTTTTCCCTTTGCCATCCTCCCCCATCTCGCTCTCGTTCGCTTCCTCTCTCTCTCTCTCTCTCTTCATCTCCACCCCCAAAAGGGCAACGCGATATCGTTTTTTCAGTTTTGGATGTAACAACGTTTTCCCTCGTCAAAGGCGCATCTGCTGATATCGAAAATGATCGTGTGCGCGCAAAAGGGCACGATCGCAATAAACCGTCTGTCCGAATGCAGCCGTCAAAGAAGAATAAAGTTATGGCTCTCTGCATTATATCGTGTGAAAATGTCTGCTGGTGTCAGATAATATAACAAATAATAACGACAGCTGTGAAAATTATTGGCACTATTTGTATATCGTATTTCAACTGTCAAAGTCTACGATCGGAGTATTTTCATGATAAATTTAAATGTGAAATTATTTCGATTTTTCGGAAACACTGGCGTTGTATGTTCAAGGGATTTATATATGTGTAAGTCTGTATAATATTGACATTCCTAATTGTGAATTTTTACAAAATTCATATGCCATTTGATTGTTCACATATAATTGGTCCATATTTGTCTATAAATAATTGTTGTTCACCGTGCAGAAAGAATTTATAAATAAATAAGAGAGCTTTCGGCAGGAACGCTCACAAGTGTTGTTGTTTTTTTTTTTTTTTTTTATACTAATACGAAATTCGAATGTCCACAATACGTTCAGGTTTTATTTACAGTTGTCTATAAACAATTGTTTATTATCCACCATGCAAAAGGAATAACAAATAAAAAAAATTGTACAAATTTTTTTGTTTGTCATTTATTTTTGCACACTTAAATGAGTGCTCTTGCCGAAATTTGCTCCGCTTCCTTTGTTTGTTTATTTAATAATTTTTTATTTTTACAGAATGGACAAAAAATAATTATTTATGACAAATATGGACAATAATCAAACGTTACATCAATTTTGTAAAAATTCACATTTAGGACTGTCAACTTCGCAGACCTGGTTTATTTAAAGTTACATTACAGCAACGAAGACTCAAAAAGTCGTAATAAATCCTTTAAACTTCTCATAGTATTATAAGATAAACTGCGTTTACGACTCGTTAAGATCCATATTTTGGATATACAGCGTGGAAACGTCGTCGTGTCTCGAGTTACGTGCAAGCTGTCGCAAAAGTTGCATTTCCACGCCGCGTCACATACATCCGTAACTGCATTCCAGAGGATTTTCCTCTACGAGAAGGAGTCCGGCCCTCTCAGAGCATTATTTCGTGAAATTCTCTGAACATTTTTAACAGTTTAGCATGAGTATCGCGTATTACAGGAGACATAACGCGACAATCTTGCGAGATTCAGTGGTTTAATAGTAAGTGAGGTATTCTGTTGAGATCCATCATTCCCTTAACTTTAAGTGGATTTTTATTGTCAGAATTTTAATATTTGAAACTTACTTTCCAAGATTTTAATTGTGTTAACAGTGAGAGGACTGAAGCGAATGTATAAAACTTTTTACAGAGACGATTTTTAATTCTCTTACTGTAATGAATAAACGTATATATAATTCCATATTTAATTACATCATATCAGTTTAAAAATCGTAGAAATATGATATTTAGAGAAAAATTATATTCCAAAAACTTAGAATGCCATACGATATACATCATCATGTTTCATGGGAGTCAGTTTCGAAATGTAATTTTATCGTCAGGTGATCTCGTAAAGATTTTGCAAAAGAGATTGTATTTTAATTTCAATTAAAAATTGAAATGTGTATTTAGATATTTTTGTCCAGAAAGTAAAGTTTTTTTTTTTTATAATTATGTATTACAATATGTAAAAAAATAAACTTCCCAATGTCATTTTTGCTAAGTACAATTTTAGAATAAAATTTAGTATCTAATATTATATAATCAATTCTAAATAATATTCTATGTATATATAATCGATAAATTTCTGCGTGGCGTTTATCGGCACTAATACAGGATTATCCTACACCTATATTAAGACTAATATATAGGATTACTCTGCATATTAGTTTAACGTGAAGTATTACACACTGCAGGATTACTGGATTATACGACCACCATATTGAGACAGCGAAAGTTTCTAATTTCAACCAACTTGATGTTCCCAATTTCGTCCTCCGAATTCGCTGTAACTTGTTCCTTGGTTGCATCAAATGTGGTAACACACCCGCACAAATCAAATTCCGATCGAATACATTTACCCGAATCAAACTCTGATTAAATGCGTTTGCAACTCAAGTGGCTAAACCTGCTCTATTTAACTTACTATATATGAGTTACATTCGTAACTATTTTAATGTTATAACGTTTCTCAATTAATCCGTTTGATCTTCAAATCTGGTACTCGCGCTCGGATGGCAAACGCGAGTATTGAATAAATTTTTTGTTTCCTTTTATAAGTCTTGTTTTAAAAAAAAAAGTAGATCAGAAATATATTTTGGGACTAGAGTATTTTCCATAATAAAAAATATCAAGCTCTGTGAATACAGCTTAGTGAATACAGAGTAATGCCTCACGAATATGAAATATATATTGTATATCCTACATAATTGTTGTTTACTGTTAAGAAAAAAGAAATTTGCTTCCATTATATGTAATGAAAGCAAATTTCAAGCAGAAACATTAAAAATATTTTCAATGAAAATGAAGTTATAAGTAACTTAAATTTAACGTTTACTTATATTAAATTTTATGCAAATCTACATAAAATTGGATAAAAAATGTACTAACTTACTTCGTAAAATTATATGAAAAATACACTACATTTTATGTACATGTACACAAATATACTTTTCAGTTGCAGATACATTAAATTTAATTTAGTGTCATAAAACTGAATTTAATTTGTGTAATTTAAAAATACATTAAATTTTATGACATT
>NW_017305987.1:876691-896190 GCF_001594115.1 Trachymyrmex septentrionalis | reverse complement strand
ATATATACCATATTCGTATTGACGTTATTTAAATATATATATATTATATATATGTATATACATATATAGTATATATTACATAATTCACATTGAATTATTTAGATATATAAGCTATAAGATACATATTAAATTAAAGATCCTATTTCGACTGTTATAAGTTTTAAATTTTTGTTGTGTATTCATACTCGTATATACGAGCTCAATAAATCATTTATTATTATTAGATAATATCGTTATCAATATTTTTTTTTAAATTAGAATTTTTATCTGTAACGTAATATAAATTTGAGAAATACAATTATTATATTATAGGTTAAAATTATTACGTAAAATATATATGCTTTAGCGTGATTATTTTCTTCAGAGTTTCTGTGTATGTAATTAATATTGTTTCGCATGCCGCGCGGCATGTATTTCGTACACTGGTTCCACGATTAATCCTCTGGGTTTACCCGTTTAGATCCGCCAAAAGTATCCTTCCTCGTACATTTATGATATATTTACTCGAGCGAGCGAACGGATTAACATAAATTCCGCTTAAAAAGCACACGGTGAGCAGCCGCGTTTCATCGTTCCATTTGCCCTTATGTACAAACCACTGTGACGACGCATTCTCTTGCAGAGTGGGTACAATGGCTACCTCCGATGTAACGCTTCGATGCATCGTCGCAGCCACGTTCGTGAGGTTCGCTTTTCGAGCCCGTGGAAAAGAATCCAATGTTTCCGTGCCACCGGGCGGAAATGCCCGCTTTCCTTTGTAACCCAGCGATTTACGATCGATCGGGATTGTGAGGAGATTTATTAGAGGGCCTTCCTCCCCCGTCGTGACTTTGGATCTCGTCTCGACGCGTGTTCACCGCGTTTGAATAAAAGCTCGTGCCGTGCCCGCGATGAATCGACTGTCAGGAAAAACGGCGGGGGTATTTCGTATAAAGTATATCTTCAATTACACTTATGATAACACGATCGCCTCAATATCGTTGTATGATGTTCAATTTATAAGCCGTAGGCGAAACATCCGTTCGCGGTTGGTTCTTTGTCGATTCTTGTTATGATCCTTTTACACATCATGACATTTATAAATGGAAAGAATGATTTCATTGAAGTATGATATATAAAAAAAACTTAAATTTATTAACTAAATTTATTAACCAAAAACTTAAATTTATTAACTAAATTTGAAACTGTAAATTTGAAAATAATTTGGTTGGACTATCACAGTAATTATGCAAAAATTTCAAGCATTGCATAAAGTTTTGATATTCTATGTTAGTAACTACTTTGAGTGTTCTATATAATTATTTTGATAGTCCAACAAAATTATTTTCTGTATCTAACTAAATTTTAAGATCTGTATCTAATCAGGGTTGTGCCCGTAAATTTCAAGATTACGTCTACACGGATTATTTATGTCTAAAAAAAATCTACGTGATGTTTACATGGACTTTTTGTTATGTAGACAATGTAGACTATGTAATCTATGAAAATCTATAGTGTGTGTTATACAAACTATAGATTTTCTGTGAATAACGGATTCTGCGTAAACAATTATAAATTGTATCATCAACACATACAAAAAAAAATTAAATTATAAAATAGTCTCTATGAAATGTCCAAAATACATGTAGGAATAGGCTAAAGATTTATTTGCCGCGGCATTTTCAGAATATTTCTGTAAAGTATTTTGAACATTTCAGCTATGTGGGCATAACATATAAACTGTATATGTTGTTGTTTCTAATATAAATTGTATATGGGTAATATTAAAATTCTTATAAAAAAGATAAATAATTATATAAAATTTTCGTTTGATTATATAATATCGGAAAAAACCAATTAATTCATTGTCTACATAGTATACTCACTGTCTATATATATATAACACCTTATACATTATTTTACGTTGTCTACAGGTAGACGTAGAATATTTCATCATTTATAGTTTATGCGTAGATGCACAACCCTGTGTCTAACTAAATTTTATTAGGAGTGTAATTTAGTTTTGAGAGTTTTGTAAGAGATGATATTAATGGCAGTGTTGTCGAAGACATTCCAATAACAGCTATTATTTCTCAATGCTTTAATATTACTCCACGATACTTAGTCATTTACTAATAACAGACACAGACGTTTTAAACATCATATTTAAAAAAATGGAACTTTCTAAAGAATATTTTCGATATGCATTGTTTTTATTTTTTAATTAGAAGAAAACGGCGGCTTAGAACTTGCCAGAGAATTAAATGTTGATCGTACAACAGTCATTAAACATTTACGTGATATATAGTTTAAATAAATTAGTTTTTGAGAAAAAAATCCTCAAAACTAAATCACACTCCTAATATTATTAAGTCGGACTAAACTAAACACAATTTTGTTGGACTATCAAAATAATTATATAGGAATCGTAAGCATAATGAGTAATGCTGCGAAAAGTTTTGACATTCTAGCAACTAGTTTGAGTGTATAATTATTTGTATAATTATTTGGATGGTTCACACGTACAACAGGGTTGTTAGGCTACTTTTCACAATTAATATTATAACAATCAAATTTGCGATGAAACATAGTTCTGTATGAGCAGTAATAAATTGAATTATCGTAGCTTAATTTGTGATCAATCGTATAGAAGCTATTTTTGTATCGCAAATTTACTTGTCGAATAGCCAAAATTGTGAAAAGTAGTTCAATCTAACAACCCCGAGCTAATAAAATTATTTTTAGATTTATACGTATAGCTAAATTTCATACTTAAGATGTATCAGCTAAATCGTTGTGTAAACGTTTCGATAAATATTGTTAAGTCGGAATAATCCTTTACATGCAGTATGAATATTTTCCAGCTAATAAAGACTCTGATTACCGTACGTATTACGTGGAATTAAGGAATTACGCATACCTCGGATCGAGATTGTTCAATGGATAGATTTCAAGAGACTGTCGGATCGCGCGCGATCTGTTCGTCGTAACTATCGCTTCGAACAAAGCGGGATACTGGGCGATTACTGCGGAATCTATTTTAAATTCGCTTTTAAAGCCGAGAAAAATCCAGGAAGTAGCTTTTCTCCGAGATTTATGACCATCAGAGATCCGAGAAGAATCCACATGCTTTCGCGAATGTCTTCATTGGCGAGAATTTTTTATCGGCATTAAAAAAAAATCTTTTCAGTTCATACTCTAATTAGAGCATGAGCAAATGGTTCTGGAAATTTCGCTAAATTTGATAATCTCACGTTTAGGCGAGTCGTTGAATGCATACTTTTCATATCGATCGATATCTCTTTGACGTTATTATTGTAATATTCAATTATCGTAATTCAATATCTAGTATAAACCGTAACAATCTATATATTACGTCTGTAACAATTAAAATAAACTTAATCTAGCATTTAATAGTATTGCACAGCGCATGTTATTTGATTATTCAATAATCAAATATGCAAGCGATTATTTGATAATTAATAATTATATGAATAAGATTGCTTGATCATTGATAATTATGACAATAAATATTATTACATGAATTCATAATTTTAAAAAATAATAAAAATTATATTCTGTTATAAAAATCCAATTTAACCGTTCAATTTAATATCTAATAAAAAGTAATGATTAATTAATTACTTCGAGTATTAAAAGCACTGAACGTTTAATACTCAAATTAATTAGTTAATCATAATCTTTAGTATTAAATTGGCTAATATTAAATTGGATTTTTTATCCTTTAAAATTATAAATTTTAAAACTTACAAAATTTGAGTTGTAAAACCCTTATATAAATTTAATACTGGAAGGTCAAAATTAATTATTTAAATATTAAAAGCACCGTTGTTCAGTGCTTTTGATACTCAAAATAAGTAATTAATTACTATTTTCTGATATTAAATTTTTGTAAGGGATTTTACAATGTCAACGTGATGTTTCTGGCAAAATCTCGTGGCAGGATATTTTTAAATGCGTATTTGTGCGTGCAAAAATGTTGTTAAGTGATAAAATGTATATTCAACAGGGAAAGACAAAGCGCTCTGTCGAGTGACGTTTTTATTCCCCGTGCCATTTGATACTCGTAGAAATACTCTGGGCGCGTCTGTGTCACTGATCAGCTTGATGGGCTCTTATATAATACGTATTGGATAAATGATCGATCGGTAGCTGTCGAGTGAATCGAGGCCAGGAAGATGCCGCGAATAAAAACGATAGTAAATGTTCCGTAAAACTTCTGATTATAGTCATCCCGAAAGCGAACATTCGTACGCACAGGAAGAACATAGAAATACAGGTAATTCATGGAGATAATGCGTTACGTATGTAAGAGAAATGAGGTTGATGTGAAATAAAACACGACATTAAAAAAGCGAGAACTCTAACATTTGTTTAACTTTTACTACGAGACGATAACTTTTGATCAAATTTTCTAACAGCACGAAAACGAGAAAACGTAATACTTCTTTTCCTTTCTCTTTTTCTTCTTCTTCTTCTACTTCGTCTTAATTGGCAATCTGGTAATCGTCGATTCCAATTTGTGTGATTCCAATTCTCGCTAAAATATATCTGTATATATCTGTAACTTGAAATGTAAAGTTGTAAAGTAGAGTCGTAAGATATATTTAATACAGTTAAATCTCTCTCTTCGAATTTTGTAGCATTTTTCGATTTTTAATAGAACCGTGTGGGACATACGTATTTCTCGTTTTAAAAATTCAGTTTAGATCACCTTTTCTTCATCGAAATGAAAGAAGGAAAAGCGGCGTTTTATCTGCTTTATGCGCGACATCAAAATTTCAGCAAAACTGAGCAATCCTATTGTTTTCCACCCCGTTAGATTTCATGAAGAATTGATGGGTCTCTCCTCTCATATAAAAGTGGGATGAGTTAGAAGATGGTATTTCACATCGATTTCTACGAGAGAGAGGAAAAGGGATAGGAAAAATCTTTTCTATACCTAATGAGAAGCTAAGTTAAAACGCCATGTTATTTCAACTATATTACATAATTAAATTATATAATTTCAATGTTTAATTGAACAAATTAAATTTCAACAAACTTTTGATACTTTTGATAATTTTGATATAAATCTGAGAACTACATATTTTCTCTCGCTGTCGTGCGGACAAATTACGTGATTCATCATCTGCAAACGTATAATCCGCTTTTTTCCTCGCACTATTGAAGCCGCGTGGAAAAATCAGACGAGAGTCAATTCGCGACAAACATTCGATTCGACGACTCGATTCGATAGTACAGAAACGAGCTCGCGACTCGTCGCAAGACCTGCACTTCGTCCGGATCTCTCTAACGTAAGAAAGAAACTTTTTCAACGTTTTTCAGACAGCGGTTAACTTGCTGCTGTGACAGGGTAAGAAACGTCCCCTTTTTATCCCTAGCTCTCCATCGGGGAGCGACAGCGCAAAGCCCCTGCGATTCTTTCCCGATCGATCATGATCGACCCGGAAGTCCTACAGATGAACGGGCATTGCTTTTTGTTTCATCATCGTTTTAACACGCTCGTGCAAGCCATAAGGGAAAGAAAGAATGTGTGTTTTTACATGTGTGTGTGAAAAAGAGCGTTTTATTATACCTTGGGGTAAAGCCCCTCGAAGCCATCCAGCATCGTGATGCATGTAGGTACATATGGATGTACAATGTGAAATTTTTACGTAGATAAAAGTAATTATACCATTACAGAATTAAAAAATTTAATCGGATAATATATGATTATACTTCCGCGGATAGAAAAAATGCTTATTGTTAGTTAATGAGACTGACATCAATCGATTTTTGAGAAACTAATTTTATCAAGAATATATTTAAAATCTTTGATAATTGGACGTGTTTAATTCAGTATTTAATTATTTAAGTATTAAATTTAGTGTTTAATTGCAGTAATTTAAATCTTCGTCGGCTTTGTTGGATTTAAGGGCGGGGGTCTATTTTTTAAATCTTCTCAAAATGTTATATAATTTATTATTTTATCGTATTTTCCTTGCCTCCAAATATGACACTGTTCAGAGTCATTATAGTAATTTTTCATTGTTGATTGTAAATTGTAAATTGTAAATTCTAATAGATAAATTTAAATCTGTAAAAAATAAATATACTCCAAATTCTAGTAAAAACTCATTGTTATAACATTGTTATTACAAGTATACAAGAATTTTTCCAAATTTTTATACTGTTTGGTACAATATAAAAATCTATACTGAAATTCGAAGATTACGATTCAAGAATAAAAATGTCACATTGTTGACGATGGGAAATTAAAAATAATATTTCAAAGCTTTCTAAAACTTCTTAATTTACATTCCTAATTTACATTTGTAGGATCTAAATCCGCTAATTATAATCCAAAATATTCAGCATTAAACATACACCGATAAACTTTTTGCTAAGAAAAAAGTGTTACTCAGCTTACATAATATTATAGTAATATATCATTTCACTAGTTTCTTCGCTTAGTCAAGTTAAAAGGCTTTTCATATATATAACTCCGTGTAGAGTTACGTTTGAAATATCTTTCAGCTTCAAAGAGAAAAGACGCGACTGCAGTCAAAATCGTTAGAAGACAGGAGAACAGATACGACAGAGAAAGATCACGAGAATCAGAATGCGCGGATGCTTGGGAGAATCTTTCTCTCCGAAAGCGCACGGGTGGCATTAATAAAGCGGTCGTAAGCGCATAATATACATAAGCTGCCTTCGTCGTTTTCGCTCGCGGTTGCATTTCAAGATTACATCCTCGAGGCAACTTCTCAGTGGCGGGATATCCGCAGGCACACAAGGTTCATAAGAAATTTCGGCGTGACTTTCTGTGCCGTGCTCCCGGTGACCGAAACCCGAGCTTCCTCGTGTCGTAGCTGTTCAAGATTCCGTGACAACGACGAAAACGAGAACGTTTCTAGCACGAGAACGGGGGGAATATTCCCCGAGACCACACTTGTGACATCCCGACCTGACGTCGCGACAACGTGAGCTCGCAGATGCGCCGCGATCGCTATTTCATATGCACACGCCTGCTCCGGAACTGTGCACTTGTGCAATGTTTTAATAGAACGAACAGAAAACGAAACACGTGAAACGATCGAATACATTTTTGCGCCGTGCAAGCTCTTTTCGGAGACGACTTTAAAAATCTTGTCGGTGCGGCGTTTCCAGGGGATTTGTGGAAAAGTGCGCTTTCTAATTTTTCGAAATTTCAATTTCCTTGCATTAAAAGGAGAGGACTTTACCTCAAAAAATGGAAAATCTCCTCGAGAATCTTACAAATTACGAATTTCTAAATGGGAAAGTTAAATCCCTGAACTCGGAGTTTACACTCGCGTGTAAGATGCAGATACCGCTGTACCATTGTACATTTGTGAAACGTCTATGTTCTCTATAACATTCGAATTTGAAGAAACTTTGCCCATATTTGCCCGTCATTGTATAGATGCGGCGAAGGAATATGCTTCTCTGCGACAGACAGGGTGCTGAGCCCCGTTTGTATTCAAGATCCGCGTAGTCTGACCCGAAAAACAAAGCGAACAAGTCAACGGCCATATTTTCTTGAAGTAGAATGCCATCGTGACACACGTCTTACTCCAAAAAAAGAAATGCGTACTTTCACCAATCGCTCAGAGAAGAGATTTCAGCTAGATGATGTCGCATATAACAGCAACATTAATATATATTTATGGAAGCAACATTTTAATATATTTATGAAATGCTGTTTTAAATCCCGTTTTGTCTATTGAATGCATACTCGCGACTCTTTCATCTACATCAAAATATGCTTGTACTTCCGAAAAGTCAATAATTCAGTAATATCGTCGTAAAATTATGACATAATTCAGATAGTAATTCAGATAGTAAATTATATTTATTGAGCCTGTAATGTCTAATTATGTCATTACAGGCTCGATAAATTTCGTTGAATCGACACAACTTTGAGAATAGAAACGCGTAATAGAATTTTGAGAATAGAGATGTATAAGATGTAGAAATAAAAATGTTAAACTATTGAAACTTGCGCTGACTGCAGACTCTTTTCTACGCGCTACATACTTGAGAAAGAAAAGACGTCTCGCACACTCATGCACTTTTTTTTTCCGCGCATCCACCAGTGTTTCAGAAGGAAACGCTTCTCTCGATAGAACTGTTGTCAACTGATGGAACGCGACGACGGTAAATGCGATGACAATGAAATGAATTTGTCAATCGTACCCGTGGAATACAATATGAAGCATATATACGTATGTAATAGAAAGTACAGGCTTTATTTGAAAGATATTATCATGCTGGATATCGCGAGAGAGTTTCCTCTCCACGATTAAATTTATACTCGGCGACAATGCAATAGCTTCCGCGCCCCATGGACTTTGTATACAGCACAGATTTAGTTAAAAAAGTTCAACGGCAGATATTTCCGCGAGCAAACAAAATACAGTGGCTCGCGAAAGTTTATAGATATACCGGCGTTCAAATACTTTCACGAACCACTGCATTATTGCGCAGAGACGGTGTCCCGAAAGGAACTGTTGTGCAATCTAAATTCTGCACTGCTCATGACGATAAAATAATAAGTCTTCAAAGATACCAGGATTTATCGCTGTGTTTTTATTCATTGCTAATGCCAAACTTTCCCATTCAGTTATCAGTGATGTAGTTACTGTATCAGTGTGCTCCTCGCTCTGATGAGGTGAACGGCAAGGTTCGCGAAACGTTGGCATTAGCGGTGAATAAAAAAAACACGAAAGTTTTGCGATAATCCGAAAACCTTCTGGTACCTTTGAAGATAATATCCGTGAAAGTCTAAAAAAACGTTATCAAATAATTCTGATAATATCTATGAAACATTATATTATTTTGTGATTTATAGTAACGAGGAAAGGCGTTAACAAAGTCAACAACAAAACTTTTACACGAAACAGATAAAAGATAATATAATAAAAATCATATATAAAAGAATAAAGATTTTGAATAAATCAAATAATTACAATAAAACGCTCAGAGGAACCAACTATATAATAAAATAATATAATAAAATAATATAATAAAATAATATAATAAAATAATATAATAAAATAATATAATAAAATAATATAATAAAATAATATAATAAAATAATATAATAAAATAATATAATAAAATAATATAATAAAATAATATAATAAAATGTAATAAAAATATAATAATAAAATATATAATAGATTATAAGTATTAGTCAATGCGATGCAATCCTCCTCACACACAAACACAACACATATTAATCGAGACCACCGAGAGTGCTTAATTATTTGACTAGCGCACGTGTTCATACTAATAACGGAGTCACGCATACACGCGCGTGTATATGGTGCAGATAAACAAGCAACGAGCTGAATAATTTCATAAGTTTGGAGAGAAACCGCGTTCTGAGAAAATGCATTCGCGGATGCATTTGAAAAAAGCAGCGAGCTTTTAACAGCGGATTCGCTGTCGTTTCGAGTCCTCGAAGTTGCTACGCGTGACTTTTCGCTCGACTACGTCGTCGGTCAACGTCAAAACGAGGCTTCCATGCGACACGCTGAATCTTTCCCATTTCGAAGATGCCCGAGATTGAGCGTAACTCGAGAAAGCGACATGCGCCGATCTAGTATCTTAGGAACGAATTTCTCAATAGAATTCTAAAAAATTTTTTCTTATAATAGAATTCTAAAAAAAAATCAAATCTTTTTTTTAGCGCACGGAGTTTTATTCCAGGGAATAAGGAGCTATCCTTGCCGGTTTTATCGCGAGTCACGAACCATCTCCTTCGCGATGTATCCTAAAATCGTCGCTGGGCGCGCATTTCTCTTATGACTTTAATCCAATCTGCATGCATCACCTTGCGATACATAATGCTCACGATATGTACCTCACGAAACTCCCATGTACTTCTATACACGATGCCTCACGATATACGTTATCCTCTTTATTACTCGAATGGGTGTGTACAACGGCATGCACGAACGCATATAACGCCGAGTTAGCGTTTACGCATCAGTGAACCGATATCGAAATCTGAACAGCTCAAGGAAGTTTGAAGGAATCAGCCAATTAATGCTGATAGTAAAACAAAGCAAGCGAAAAACTTGTTCAACAGTTGAAGCTGAAAACCGTGTAAAAAAGAGTAAATCAAATTGTTATTCAATTAATATTTATGATTTATTAATTTTATTACTTATTTAATTTATCAAATTCAATTGATTACTTCTTCTTATCATTTTAACGTTAATAACATTCATTTTTATTTTATTTTAAAATATTTCGTAGCTTCGTATAAAAAAAATACAAGAGGAAAGAGAGAGAGAGAGAGAGAGAGAGAGAGAGAGAGATCGCAATTTCATATTTTTGCATCGAGTTTTAGATTACTAGCAAATTCCTGCCTAATATCGTAAACCTAGAAATTGTAAAAGTATTACCTATTTTCTTCACAAGATTTTAAAATCGCTCATAAACAATATTCGACGATACACAAAAAATATATTTCGTTCATCCACGAAAAAAGAATGTCGAAGATATTTCTCTTTGATTTTTTTCATGAACCATATTAATTTTTAGCTGTTTGCACATATTTACTCAATATGTGCTTCGTTCTATTTAAATATAAATTAAACAATTTAAATTTGTTGCAAAAATATCAATTCTATTTAACGAAAAAAAAAAACATTGAAAATATTTTATTGCAACACTGTCCGATATTTGTAGTATATGATATTTAAATTGTTTCACTCTATGTGTGTTACGATATTTAAAAATACTTTCTCTCCTCCTATCCTTTAGTAATGTTGTCAGCATAAAATTTTTCTCGTCCATGATAACTTTCGACCATTTCAACTGGCAATAACGACGACGGAATTTCATAAACGATCGCGTAATTGAAGTGCATTACTGTTGCATGAATAACGAACGCCGCGCTCAACCAAAATACACTATCGTAAAATGGATAATAGACGGTGGTGCATACAGTTTAGCTTTGTAAAGAGAATATGTGATTTATTTTCATCGGAATTTTCTGCAGATCTCTTCTAAGTGAATATTGAATGTGTTATTAACTCGAGGTGCAAGCATATTACACCGTTTATAAACTGATAATAAATCCCATTTCATTTTACAAGAAATTGTGTGTGCTATAATTTTCATTATTAAGATCTAAATTAGATAGTTTAATTATAATATTATTAGATAATTTAATTATAATAGAAATTATAATATTGAGAGTTTCAAATCTCTCTCTCTCTCTCTCTTCTTGATTGGTATTTTAATTACAAATTCCTTGATTAGATTAATTTGAACGTAGTCGTCTTTAGTAATTATATGTTATAATCGTAGCAGCGTTTCGCAGAGTTCGCAATGTTCTATATCTTGTTAATTGAAATTAACTAAAATGTAAATATTATACTATTGTTTATTTGCTGCAAAATATTGTGGAGTAATATTATCTGTCATGTGAAAAAGGAATCGAATAATTCTCATCTCATATACCGATACTTATGAGAGTACTTTAATTTCTTGGCAACTTTGAAAATTGAGAGTCGCCAGAAGGAAATTTAGACGAAAGTGATTTAATCGCGAAGGCCACAACTTAAATGGGTTTTCCTTATCATAGGCGCAACTTTTATGACATCGGCAATTTAAAGTAACTAATAGTGATGCAGCGTTTCATAAACCAACATGTAAATGAAGTGCATTTACAACGTCGTGAAACCTAGAATAATGAACGCGGCTGACAGAAGTACAATATCGCGAAACAGACGATCACATTAAGCTCAACATGCCATAATATTCTTTTGTCTGCTTCTGGAATTTTTGTAGTTCATCATCTCGAACGCAATTATAAATATATATTAAATATACGTATTAAATTTTCGAGTCAGTAAATTTAAATTAAATATTTCATATAAATAAAATATAAATTATCGCGCACGCTAATAATAAATTTTAATTTTTAATCGTTAACATAATAATCATTAATTAGAAATATATTGCGAGCTTTTTTTGCTTGGCAGCTTTCATTTGTTTTTTTTTTCCACAAATAATTTTATCGTACGTGGAAAACTTCTAGTCATTATTATTCTACTATTTCATGATGATGTCGAAATTTTCCCGTCATAATCTGTTCGATGAAACGATACCACGCCGACCGTGCCAAATAACTGTTGGTAAATTACATGGCAACAAATTTCGGCCTTCTTTTTTCACCGATTCTCCGATGCATGCAGCGCGGCCCGTGAAACACGTAATTACTGTTGATAATTTAATGGCGTGCACGCTATTAGTGCCAGGCGGTACGCTGTTAAGCAAATCATGATGTGTGAACAACCAGCCGTCTGTCAGTTGATTTGTTGAAAGCGTAAATTGTTCAATCGTGCCGTTTACAAAATTCATTAAAGGAACAAATGTAATCAGATTTAGGATCGCTATTCTTTTTCAGTCGGCCTTTTAGCTGGCTGTGATGGCACGGTGGCTCGTTTCTGTTTCATTACTCACGTACGACTGTCCGATAAGACCTGACCCGTAAAATGCATCGACCGACACGGTAGGTTGGATTCACCACTAAAACTGTCTTCGTGAAAGGATAACGTCAATGTATGTGAAGGGCGATGTGATCAAGATTTTTCGTTACATCTACATCTTGTTTTTTGCAAAAATGATTTATCCCGAAAGGCTGACTGAAAAAAAAAAGTAAATCCAATTAGGTTTGCTCTTTACGGAATTTCTTTCGGAAAAAAGCCTAATTTTAAAACGCAAAGATATGTGCGACTTATTTAGAAAAATAAGTTTATATGATAAGAGATAAGACGAAGATAAAAAATAAGAACAGCACTACAGATTAACTCAAAAAGTTAAAATATTTATATACCTATAATAATTATTATACATTGAAGGAATAGGAGTAAATTTTATATTTGTAGAGATTATATTACGGTAATAGACATTATATATAGTCAAACAGTATTTTGCAATTAATAAAAATTAGAATGTACCAGATTTTATATTTGATTTAGTTGTGTGTGAGATTTCATAATTTATATATATACAAAAAAATGTTTGTAATTTGCCTTTTTGTATTATAATATATTATGTACTTCAACCATATATAGGATGTCCTAAAATTCGTAATTCAATACTACAGCAAGAAAATTGTCAAAAAATTAAATGAAAAGTTATTTGTAATTTTTACTTTAAATAGTTTTACTTTAAGTAATTTTTTAGATAATAAGGATTTCAATATCAATTCAATACGGTAGTTTGTAATTGATCACATTAAAAGTCTTACCTTAAAAATATTTAAAGTAAAAATTTAACCCCTTATATTTCAAAACCACTGCTTAAAATAAAATAAATAAATTTGTTTCTTAATTTTTGGAAAAACTTCCTTGTTATAATATTTCGATTCGCGAATTTTGGGACACTCTGTTATATATCTTTTAATCTTATACTTTATTTTATATTATAATATCTTATATTTTCGCACTCTGCCTTGCAAATGCGAATTTACTATTTTGCAATATGCTTTCACAATCGAGAAATACGCCGCGCGCATAAAATGCAAGCGCGCGCTTTCCATAAAAGAAAGAAGTGGAAAAAACCTGCGGTGCAGAAAGCAATGCGTGATGACGCATGCAAAGGAAGGTTGACGACAAAAAGCTGCGGGCTTGACACAAATTAAAAAATCCTGTTTGCATGGAGTCTTGGGAACTGTCCGTTATGCGTTAGAGAGAAAGGGAGAAAGGGAGGGGGTTACAATGGGAGAAAGGGTCACATCGAACGCATGTGGTATCCGCATATTGTACTTGCATAATCGAGCAAACCTGCCGGTCACCAGGGTGCAAGAATGGAAATGCGTTTGGGCGGAGCAACCATTATGCGAAGCCCCATGATACAAGTATCTTAATAATATACTAGTTTACGTGCTTGAAACAATTAATTTCGATCTAACAGGAACAATCGATTACTCTCACTGTCCTTTGATAGTCCTTCCATCCTGTCTATATATTTCATAGACAGCGTTCACACTAAAATGGACACGTATGAATTTTTCACACATTGCACGCGTATAAGGGGACATCATCGTGACACATTTTAAATATTCAAATGTAAAGTAATGGTACGTTACTCATGCTAACTTGTTTCGACGGCCCGTCAGATACACGCTTCCGAAGTTTGACACCGCTCGATCCTACATCGTGGGTACATCATGAATAATACAAGCATGTACCCGGTTGAAATCTATAAAACCAATTTTGTTGCTACACAGATTTAATTTGCAGACGCTGCGTCTATCGGGATAAGTAATGAGTATGCGTATGTTCTTAAATCATTAGGGTTTATATTATTATTTACTTTTCTCGTAATTTCTTTATTTAACGATGCGTGTCTTTTATGGAACAAATTGAACGAATTAAATTATAGAGAACCTGTATGCCTGCGATAAAAATAAAATACATTGGCTGAGTATTGGCTGCGTATATGCTTTATAGACGTTGATAGAAGTTTTAATAGAAAAAAAACTTCCTGCATAGGGGTTATCAGGCAAATTTGCATATCATAATTGAAAGGGCAGCCCGATAAAAGAGAAATATATACAATATGTACATATGATATTATAATGATATGAAATCATTATCGATTTTAAAATCCAATATCATTGAAGGCAATATTGGTTTAGTACTGCGCGTGAACAAATTATACATCATTTAATTAATAAATAAATACGTTCGTAACTCAATACACGAATCCTACAAATTAATTGTCTATCAAACTAATGTTTTTTTTTCCATTAGAAACAGAATTCAACAGGATTATTTTATTTTCTCTAAAAAAAAATTGTATAAAATATCATTTTTTCATATATTATAATTAGTAATTTTTAGTGTTAAAATATATCTTTATGAATAAAATTTGTTTGGAATAAAAATAGTTAAGCGCAATTTTTTGAAATTATTTCCAAAATAACATTTCGTTATTTATTATAAATTTTGACGTTCGGTTTGCGCAAATTTATTTAAATTAAAAACAGTTGATGGAAAATAATACAATGTTTATGAACATGGCTGAATTTTCATAAAAATAGTGTCCCTTTTAGTTTCTTCATACCCATAAAGCTACGGAAAATTTGTATAAAATATTTACGCTTTTAATTCATCACATCGTTGTAACGTTATTCTGTATTCATGTCGTAATGAAGCGCCATACATTTCGAATATTGAAAAAAATGTGCACATTTTAAGAACGCAGTAAACATTTTATGCGTCAGCGAAGCGACCGTGTAATAAATATCCATTTGCATGGAAAAAGCCTTGCAACTGACGGAAGCGCTAATGGCTAATGTGAAGGACTATTTTCTGCACGATGTCACATACGGGGACAGATTTAATTGTACGATCGGGCAACGTGGTGGATTTTCGAAACGTAGTGATCTGTATTCCCGATTTAGATGATGTTAATGCTCCACTAATCCGCATGCGATTCGCGCATTGAATCCGGATGTAAATGCATCTGTTCATTCGCACACGGATAGTATTGCACCGCAACAAAGATAATCAATCTTTGTTTATAATATCACGTTGTGATTTTTGACGTAGGAGATTTTTGACGTAGGAGATTTACTGAAAAATCCCTACGAAGGCTCGACGCTTTTCTTTCACGTTTCCATTCGCGAGGGTTTATAAGGGATATCACAACAATGGAAAACCTATCGCACAACATAATTCCTAAAGAGTTCAAGGATCGTGTACCGCATCGATTTACGAGGGCCTCAATTTTCCCTTAAGAGCTTTCTTGCGCGGCCTCTTGATCCGCGCTTGTAGGCACTCTACATCGCTCGCAGGCGGTCGGCAAATAAAAAAGCGATTGCGAAATATCCACCGCAAAAAGTGCCTCATAACTAACTCTCCCATAGACCGTAAATAAAGCTGGCGTAACTTCTCGCTCCAGTGCAGCCACGACCGCGAAAAGCTTATAGAACCGTAAGCCTCAATCGCAATTGCACGTCCACGATATACGGAAAAGAAGACTGGAATGTTCCTTGAAATAGCACATCATTTCTACAAACAATTTACAAATTTAAACTTTTGCAACCTCAAAAAACAACAAAGAGTAACACATGAAACACTACACGTATTAAATAGTATCACCTTCGACTCTCACTAAAAGCCGTTCAAATCTCTGTCAAGTAATTTAGATAAAATTTACTCGATGGAAATTAATTATTAAATACATATTTGCTTCTTTTCTATAAATCAAATTAATGAAGAAATACCGGGTTTTCAACTGTTTTGTGAGCAGTTTTAATATTATTCTACTGGGATCGACTTTAAAAAGCGTTTTATACATAAAAAGAAGTAATCTCTTTATTGCAAGATTTTTTTTTATTGCACGTAGCCGAAACGTGTCAAAAAACAATTTATACAAACTCATAAGGTTGGACATCACCTTATATTTTTTATCTATTATTTAATTCTATACTCTAAATTTCTTGCAGAAATCTCATTTCAAGAAAGTAAAAATGCAACCACCCTTAAAAAAAAGTAAAAATGTTTTACTTCTCGAAAAAAAAATGACGAGCTTCACTCATTTTAAAGTGAACTCTCACTTTTTTGAAGTAAGATTTCATTGAAGTGAAAATTCACTCTAAAAAGAGTTGTCCCTCTTTTTCAATAAGTGAAATATTTTCACTTTTTTTTTCAAAGTTGCATTTTCACTTTCTTGGAGTGAGATTTCACTGTAAGAAATTTAGAGTGTACATTTTTTTTATTAATTTTCATCTTTTTTCTATCTTTTTTCATGCTACAATAAATACTGGCCACACGGAAATATCGGTTCTGGCAAAATTCGTACGTGAATATGATAATATACGATAAATTTTCTGTTCGGAAAAGAAGAGAGTAAAATCTAGGAATGCTCACGCGATCTCTCGTTACTTCGCGTTATGTTGGTAACCGCATTTCTCATCGATAGCCTAGAGCTTAAGAGTTCACGGTAGAGTCTCGTTTCTCCCTCGCGCGATTTGCATACGAGAATGCATTCGGGATATACGTCATCCACTGGGTAAAACATTCCCGGCGTGGATGACAACAAGGGGCAAGAAGGGTTGAGCGCGAGAATCTGGCGTGAAAAAGACCCGCGTACAAAAGGGATCGCGAAACGGCTCGGCCGTGAACGGAAGTGCATTCTACGTTGTGACGTCGGACTGAGAAGAGGAGCTCGCGAAAGAGCCGGGATAAATTCGTATACGTAGATGCATCAACGACCGATGCGGGACGGTCGGAGGGAAGTTCACGTGAGAGGGAAGGAATATCGATTGCGTTCTTGTATTATTTTTCTTTTTTTTAACTGGCTCCCTTTCAACGTCACCGCCGCTTTGGTCAATGAACGGCGAACTTCGAGAGTCAGAATCATTTATGCGACATGTACATGCGCGAGTTTTGACTGCACTCAGATTAAATCGATAAAGGTGTATAGTCAGTGCTAGAATTCAGATACCTCTCGTCTTATAATTTTCGCGGATTTATTCCTCTGTAAACGATGATCGATAATAATAATTAATGGAATATTAATATAACACTTTTCTGAACATTCCTCTGTAAACGATGATCGATAATAATAATTAATGGAATATTAATATAACACTTTTCTGAACATTTTCTGATTGCAGTAAATATGTTTAAAGCTAATGATTTTGAATTCACCATCTTTTGCATCTATGTTCAAAAATTTATGTTAAAAATATTTTTCACAATAAATATTTCTCTCTTTGTAAAATATATCTATGCGTGAAAACAAACATCAAATTGAAGCAGCTAAATATATTTTATAAGTAGTATAGTATCAATTTTTTTGAAGAAAAGATCTCTATACGTCAATATATAAATATATATTGATAATTGTAACAAAATATGTTAATGATTAACTTATTTATCATAAAATCTACGTTAAAAATATCTAACTGTGTTAAAAAATATCAATTGCGTAAAAGTCTGTTCTAGTTAAAATTTTTTCGCAACTTTAAATTACCTAATTATAGTTAATTGCATTGCTCTTTATGTACAATGTGCAAAAATTTGAACACTAATTAAAAGGTTCTTGAAAACTGTAGCCAATCAAACTTTGCTCGAATTGAATTACATTTTGAAAAAATTACAAAGTGATGTAGGTAATAAAATATATGACTTGATTATATAAACGTCTATTAATATGCAATTTTATTCATGCTAATTTTATACAGATATTTCAAAATTTTTACATCACGCTTTTTATGTTCTTCCTTCTTTAAATTTCAAAAAATTTATGGAAGGTAACGCTTATGCCTTTATAATTTAACGCAAAGTGTGTTAAAATAAAAAAAACCGATTATAGGGAGTAATTGTATTGGCGAACAAACCATTATTACGGTTAGGCTAAACTGCCTGTTACGTGGCCGTTCATTTGATCGTACAAAGGGTGCAAGAAAATGTACCCGCGTGACCTACATACCCGACATACATGGCTTTCGTACTCGTGTCACGTGCATCTGTATCGGGGATGTATTTTTATCGATTAGAAGTCGTATTTTCTTTCCTGACTATTTATTTCAGAGTAAAATTCACTACGCAAATAACTTCGATTCAAACGTAATAATTGCTGTCGATAGCAGACTTTTGCGTAAATAAAACAGAAATTTTTAATATTTCTTCTATTTTTTAAATCAAGGGAAGTGAGTATAAAAGTGAGTTTCAGCTTTCAACTGTCCTGCTTTATCTACACATATGGATCTAATTCTTGTTCTTATTATTCTTTAATTACCTTATATTTTGCTTCTGCTTTCCCTCAAATATTTATTGCAATATCGCTCGCAGAAACGTGTGTGTACCTAGGTGTACATACATGATGAATAAGTGTATATGAATATCCGCAGTATATTGAGCTCTGGTCCGTGGGTTCGCTAAGCCCAAATGACTATGCGGATCCAGTCATCTCTGCGGGAATTTTCAATTTGTAGATATCTGTTTTAGAAACATTCTTTGCTTTTGCTCTCCAATATTTATTGAAAAAGAGGAAAAAGCTTTATACACCAGTTAGTTTTTTTTTAGTTTCAAGTCGCTTTAATCTCTAATCTCGTATCGTTTTATTTGTCGCGGACTGTACTAGACTATACGATGTGCTGCTAGGTAGTAACTTCATACGCGATAGAATCTGGAAATCGCGCATCCGTGCAGTTACATTATGGACCGTACCGTGATTTCCCTAACGCTGTATTGTAGTATGGGACTACATTTGTGGAATACGCGACTTAGTGCCTCGTGTTTGTCAAGGATAATTGCACACCAGACATCGCATATGTAGTTAAATCGTTACATCATATGGAATGTTGCTCTCGCAGATGAAGGGAAATGTACACAGTCCGGAAGTAAAAAGTTAAAATTTAATTAAGGACATTTAAGTGAAATTAACGCAATTTAATAGTACATTATTGTCATTAGATGAACGAATATTGACGAAAAGTAAGAGATATTCGAGGA
>NW_017305987.1:863921-876591 GCF_001594115.1 Trachymyrmex septentrionalis | reverse complement strand
TTAATAGTACATTATTGTCATTAGATGAACGAATATTGACGAAAAGTAGGAGATATGATATTCGAGGGAAAGATACATGGAAAGAACGGTTTTCTGAAGTATCTAAAAATTTAGCTGAGTAATAATTCTGTTGAATCATCAAAATAATTATGTAGAAAACTCAAATATGATGAGCAATGGCGTAAAAAATGTTTATAGTCTAGCTATCAATTTGAATATCCTGTGTAATTCTTTTAATAGTCTATTAATTATATTTTCTAGTCTATATTTAACAAAACTTTTAGATATTTCAGCAAAACCATTCTTTCTGTATGAGTGAGTAAGTAAATGAGAGAAAGAGAGAGAGAGAGAGAGAGAGAGAGAGAGAGAGAGAGAGAGAGAGAGAGAGATTGGATATTAATTACACATTAACACACGATTATAATGCTTAATTATCTGATACCAGTCTGCATGTAGCTGCATATGATAGCAGGATAATAACTTCAGCAGGTATTCAGGAAACTAAACTTCAATGTTGCCGCAATATCGAAGTACACGCCGGACTAACGTAATAAACATGGGATGTAACGTGATTACGATTGTCCTTTAAATATGTTACTTTACGTATTGTAATAAATCGATTTTGATAAATATATGAGAATATTAAGGAAAAAGAGTTATCGTGGTGGCTATAATTCTGAGATACTCGTATATGGCTCTGGTTTAATTTATAGATCGTGTAGGAAATATGTCAAGGCTCCATTAGCAAATTAGATCCTCCGGGGCTTAATTAATATAACGAACATATCTACAAAGTAGATAATTGCTGAATGGGAATTATATTCTGCAATACGTAAATAATATGGATTGTTTCACTCCATCCAAGTAAAATCGAATTTATTGGAGGATTATGTAGGTGATTATGTTCCATACAGCAAGCCACGTCGTAAATTCGACGGGCGCATAAATTGAAGATAAAAATAGCCTGCAGGCATCGATTACATAATAATTTCCTGCCTATGGGAAAACGTTGCATCGCGACCGATGCAGTTACAGCATTTTAAGGTCATTCAGTTCACTAGAAATGAGATTGATGGATACATATGTATGTATGTATGTATGTATGTATGTATGAAAAGCAGAAAGATGCAAATTTGAATATATTCCTCTTCAAAAGAATTTTGCAAAAGAGAGAAAGAGAAAAATAGAGAAATAATAATTCTATTAGATTAAATTAAATAAATAAAATATATATAAATTTAGTCGAGCAGAAATTTGTAAAATTTTTGATAGCAATTTTTAAATATAATTTACAAATATTTAATAATTTTATATGTAAGATTCATAACTACTTGTTTTTTGATAAATTCTCTGATCAATTCAAAGTTAATTTTTATTCAGTAAAAACCCTGTGATTTTAGTTTGTTACAACTATTCAGTTTTTGCATCTTTTATGATATTTTATTTTAAAGCAAAAATTTGTTAGAGTAAACTTTTTAAAAATCAACTAAAAAATGTGTTTTTTAAAATCTGATTCTCTATGCGGAAAGAACGATTTTGCTGAAATATCTAAAAATTTAACTGGATGCAGATTTAAAAATAATTTTGTTGGACTATTGAAATAATTACACAATAATCTCAAGTATGAGTAATGTTGCAGAAAGTTTTAACACATTCTCTCAACTATAATTATTTTAATGGTTCAACAAAATTATTTTCATAAATCTCTGTGCCTAGTTAAATTATTACTTTGGCAAAATTGTCCTTTCCGAGTATAGTTTCGCGACAAACTTTTTTTCACTTGTAACTCAAAGAACATTAATGCATAAAAAAAAGTGAGTCATGACATAAAAAAGTCGACCTTAAAGATAGGCAAAAGAAATTGAAATTGTTTCGTTGAAAAACTACTTAATTTTAGGTACCTATACGATTTGACCTCGAGTAGTTCGCCTTTTTGCAAACGAAAGCTCGTACGCTTCTCGACCTCATCGTTTTTAGTCTACGTGCGATATGAGTTTGATCGCATCTCTACAATGTGCGCCCTAATGTAGATACGTCACATCATACACCGGACAAGGACTCGCGTGCCATGACCTACATTCGGCGCCTCCCAAGTCCGCCCCGATTCCCTTCCGCAAATGTAATCGCCAACATTACCGACGTTGCACGTGACTATACCGTTGTGTACTGCGGCACGTTTAGGTCACAACGCGATTATATGCGACGTACCGAAGAAAATCTCTGATGATTGTATCTCGGCTCGGGTGTTCCACAAATGAACGCTCGCGCATGCCACCGCGACGCGTATTAATTCTGTATAACATATAATATAACCTTTTCCATCGTGTTCTTTTAAACAGTTATATCGAGAGTGTGTAAAAAATTTAAAAGAAAAAAAAAATAATAATCAAGTATAAAGAGTTTTTCTTCTTGCTGCGGCAATTTTTTTTTAACTTGCGTCTTTATTGTAGTACATTTTGTCGACAGAAACATGTTAAAATATCAAAGTAAATCTTGTTTTTAAAATGTGCAGCACAAAGAGAAAAGTATACAAGAATACGCGTTTGTATAATTTCATTTGCTTGCTATGAACATGGAAAATGGCACGCTTTCTTGCCTATATTATTCCGACAATTCTGATGAAATTATACCGTCGGACGGACTGTGATGTTAATTTGCGTTTCTATTTTAAATTCTTGCTCTCGCGTCACATGCAAATGGAGTGCATTCAATGGGTGCTGCCCGTATTATGTCGGAATAACGTTTCTTCGTATGGTTACAACTAAATATTATGTATATATAAATATATATATATATATATATTATTATAACAAGTAATAATATTTATAATAATTGTATATATATAATAATATATAGTCAGCGACAAATTGAAAAATATTACTGTGAAAGCTCATAAATGATTTTGAACCATTTGAGTTCTAATTTGACAAGTTAGCATGATATTAAATATATTACTAATTTATTATATTACGTCTCTCTCTCTCTCTCTCTCTCTCTCTCTCTCTCTCTCTCTATCTATCTCCATTTTATCTCGTGCAATCGTGTCCTATTAAATATGTGATATTGTAATTTTTATAATGTAATATATATTACGTGTCTTATATATTACTTGTCGTGTTCTGTATATTAAAAATAGAATACTGTGATATTATTACATATACCATACAATAATAATATATGATGTGCCATCTTATCTCGCCTTGTGACAGTGTTTTATTAAGAATGAAACATTTGTGGTAATATTATTATGATTACAATATATTGTATAATAGATAGAATAATAGATATTCCATTTTTGATAAGACATAATTGCAAGGCGAGAATGACATTAACAAAATGACATTAATATGTACATATGTAGAGATAAAATATATCTGATATCGAGCTGTTTGTCAACCTAAAACGCAAACAGAATTGTTTATGACCTTTCACAGTAATATTTTCCAGTTCGTCGCTTATACGTAAACTTGCTTGCGAGTAATTGCTTGCCATTGCTTTAACAAGATAGTAGGACATCTGAAGCGACGTCCCGGCATATTATCGAAGAACAAGCATATTTGTCGCGACTGTTTGTTAATGCGACACATATTTCACGTCCCGACGGATGAGAAATTGATGTCTGTTATTTCGCTCCTAATTTTTATGTTACATATCGAGCCAGATTGTTGGACGCTTTATGCATACTTACAGCGCGGATAAACGTGACACGATCGATTTATAAGAAAATATTGCGATAAAAGTTGTAACGTAGCTAGGATTAAATATTCGATTACATTTGCGTATGTAAAAGGGATTTATAGTAAACTGGAGTCGATGGTAATAACCGAAAGTCAATAACTAAAGAAAAACATCTGCCTTAAAAGACTTTTCTGATACTTACAAATTTTCATTTAAGTTTTCAGGCGCGGGCATAGCACAACTTAAAGATGATACTTTAATAAGATCATACTGCCCAGGAAGCTATTCGTCCAAAGACATTGGAAAGTTTTTAAGAGCGACTAGTTAAGATTATGAAACTTTTCGTAACTGTTCCCTTTTACGATCTTATCTTATGTGCGTTTACATGGCCGAAATTTGCGCGTTTACGCCATCAAAGACAAGGATTACATTGAAAATTATTGTGTAATTGATTAAATATTAAATATTGTACATAAATGATTAAGTATTGTAAATATTGGGAAAAAACACTTGTAAACTATTCATCGCAATTTAAAAATTTGTTATTGAATACCATTGCTTAATTTACAAATTAATTAAAATAATATTCGAATTATGAACAAAAAAATTTGCTATCTGTTTCTATTTGTTAAGGCTTAATTGCCGAAAATTCTTTGATTTATAAATTCCTTAAATTAAAAAAAAATATAAATTGCTTTGATATTTCTTTTCTGAATAATAAATCATTATTTTTTAGATGTAAGAATATATTGTAGTAGAAAGGATTTATAATTTGTAATTTGTTTCACAATTCCAACATTAATTTAAAATTTCTAGAAAATCAGAGTAATTGAGATTTAATTAAAAATCGATGTACTACGAGAATAATCCCTAATAATTTGTAACATGCGCAAGTCGGAACGATCAAGATCGGAACGCCGAGTTGTGGTGGCTGAATTTCTATTATTCACGAGTTTCTTACATTAAAAAAAATTGTTAATTTGATATTCTTTTTCTAAAAGTGAGACATGAACTAGATCAATAAAACATAATTTGCTTTCAACATTTCAACATTTATCTGAGACTTCTAAAAAACAAAACCCCAATTACGATTCAATTAAAAATCGATATATTATAGCATTTTATTAAGTTGCAGCATGAAGACGTGGAAAAGTTGATAACTGAATTTCCATTATTTACAAGTTTCTTACATTAAAAAGAAATTGTTGTTTCTTTGATATTTTTCTTCTAAAAGTGTGGAGTATGAAATATGTACACAAAATTAATGAAACATAATTTGCTTAACAATTTTGACATTAATCTGAGATCTCTAGAAAGCAAAAGCAACTGCGATTCAATTAGTCTAATAGGTTGCAGCATGCAAATCTGCAAAAGTCGGGGAACGGTTGAGGATTAGCGGTTGAGTTTCTTCGAAAGTTCTTCTCCCACTCGTTAGTACCATTACTCAAGCAGATTGTCGTCACGTGAGGGTGAAACGAGCGAAGTCGGTGAAGCCTCGATGGTGGAGGCTCCCGGCAGTTGCCGCGTGGTTATTAAAATTATAAATTATGCGCGCGTCAGGCATCGCGACCCGCGAAACGGCCGACGAAATTTACGCCGACGGCCATTTCGCAAATTCCTCGTCGACGTTAACCGCCGCAGCACGTCGTGCATATCGCAAGCCACTTTCTCAAACAATGCTTTGCTATTCATTGCCACACACTCGTTGTCGAGAGCGCGAAATATTGTAACGCACTGACAGAAACGGATGAAGGATTTTGCTCGCAAAAAGATAAAGGGAAGCAGTTCACTCACCGATCCAAGTCGCAGGCGTCTGACGTCGACGTCTCCTCTAAAAAAAGCTCCTAGTTGACTGCTGCTTTCACCGCTTCGAACTCACACACACACGCGTGCACTTGAAGCGAGCAAATAATCTAAGGAATGGATCTTCCTTTGCTGCGAAGGCACTACGACGTAAGTGGGAAATTCGAATTCCCAAGGAATGTCGATTTGGAACATCATGCAGCTGCTACGGATTGATCGTCTCGTTAACCAGTCCCTTCGATCACCGAATATTGGAGAACATCATTGATTCCGAGCACGCACCAGTTGACGCACCGCCGCGCCGTGATTTCGACACTGTCAACATGACATTTATTCGATAGGAAAAATATACACAGAATACCGTTCAGATCCGATTTTTCATTTTGCTGATTGACTTGGTTAGACTGATAATAATGTAAAAATTGTATTTTGGTACTCTGGTTAATCACCATAAACTAATAGTTTTGTAGTGAATAACTTTTAAAAATACCACTTCAAAACCATTAGTTTAGTAATTAATTATAGCTAGAAAATCACAACATTTTTACATTATTATCAAATAAAAAGCGATGTTAGGTTTAAACCACAAGTTAACCAGATAATGAAATATCGAACTTCAATGTGATGGCATGACCGTGAGACGCTTCGAGACACAGCATCGTAACGATTTATTACAGCCGGCTCACGCGATTGTTACGTCATATCGTACTGTGTGACGATACGATTATTGTTTTTCGATGATAATTTCTTTCGATAGGTGATATCTTTTCGGACAAGTCGCGTTTAATTTCACGTAAAGTATATATAATTATTATGTATACTTCATGACAATTTAATCTTAAAATTATATAATTTTATCGAGGACTGTTAGTCTTCCGTCTGCAATTTTGGATTTCATTTCACTTAAATCTCTCCGAAATAAAGGAAAGCAAAACCCAATTCTTTTTATCTACTAAGTTATACATTTTTAAACAAATTTCTATTTTATGGTCATTTTTGTTTAAATTTCACAATTTTTATTAAATAAAGGTTTTAACATTTAAAAGGTTGATAACAGAGATGTTGAAATGTAACTCTAAATTTTTTTACATTTTTCAAAAGCCTAACAGTAAAAAATTTATACCAAATATATTCAGATTAAATGGGAATAAAAATACGATTGTAGACGGAGGATTAAAAGTATTTCAAAGCTCGAAAATTAATGTCCTAATTAAACTGTTATCTCATGATTGATTATTGTATTTTTATATGCAATACATTTTATTTATATATTTACATATAACTAATACCTTGTGCCTCAATACATAACATGGTGCTGTAATTATTTTAATTAAGATACACAAAACAAAAATCATTATTTTTGCGTGCAATTATTAGCATTTTATTTTTCTTTCTTAATCCGGATTGTTTTTATATCGCAATTTGTTCACAATTTTTGGGATTAATTGGAAAATATAGAAAACATTTATATTTATTATTGTTTCCGTTGCATCCTTTTTTGCGTCAATAATTTCATAAATAAATGATGATTTAATAAATTATTATGAGATGAAATATATGATATGATATTTCAGAATAATCTGATAATGTCTATTGTCCAGTTAACCTTTTAAAAAATAAGTAAAATGTAAAATAGGGAGAGAGATATATTATAACACTTAGCATAATGGTGCAATAAGGGCAAAATGGGAGAAGTTTGAAACATTTCGGGCCATCGTTCTAGTGACTATTTCGGCAAAGAAAGCAAACAGAAGCGTACATTCAGAGACACGTGCGCAAACGTAACAAAAGGATCAACAAAAGAGAGTAGAATCGTCCGTCCCTTTGAAAAGGCAACGTTTACTCTTCTCTATTTCTCTCTCTCTCTCTCTCTCTTTCTCTCTCTCTCACTCTCTGTTTTTCTCTTTCTCGCGGTAGTGAATTCCTTCATCGGCGAGAACGAAACGCGAAAGCTGCTGTGAAAACTTGGAAGTCCTTGGTGGGCCCTGCGCGAGGTGGCGGCGGTAGAGGCTTAACTTCGGGAACAGGCAGTCGAAGTTTTGGTTAAATACAAAATATAATAATGCCGTGGGCCGCGCTAATGGCGCGCGGCATAGAACCGACGCCATAGAAAACTTGGTCTGCGTCAGCCTAAGTTTAAATGCAAATTTTAGCGCGTGCTCTCCTTCTCCGCCGTCCTTCCTGCATTTCCGTCCTCGTCCCTCTGTCTACTGCTGCTCTTTTCGCCGAAGCACGTCCGAAGCTACGGTCGATTTGCGAAAGCTAGAGCTCCCTGAATCAATCGCATCGTAACTGAAATGGTAATTCCGCGCTAATTTGTCGTATTCACAGTCAATTCCAAGAAACTCAACGTTTGATATACGATCCGTTCGCATCGGTGCGAACGCGCTACAAACATCCTTTCCGGATATCAATTTCAAGAAAACCCCGGTTTGCAGAGAAAATGTTAATTTCCCGAAACTCTCGAGCGAGCAATCTTTCCACGCTTGAATCCTTCATTAGCTCTAAATTAATTCCGTTTCTTCCCTTTTATCAAAGATTCTACGAACAATAAGAACATTATGGATACTAAATCGGCGGAGTTCACTCGAATGTTCACAATGAACGACACAATAAACCTACGTTAATAGCATCCGGTCCAACTTGGTGGAAAACTTTCGCTGTTCCGAACAGAATAGAATTTAACGTTAGTCTCTTAAGCCCAAGTCCCACCAGAGCTTCGTTCCACCCGATGCTTTCTTATCCCTCGAGAAGTGCTTGATAAATAATGTTTGATTAAAGGATTACGCAGCATACACGTGACAGTGTCAGCAAACCACTAATGGATAACATTGAACTGCAAAGCTTTTTTTTTTTTTGGCATCGAAAGCGACCACCATGTTTTCGCCGATACGATCCTATATTTCTGTTTCCCGTTTGCGTTTTGCTGCGAACTGCCAGTGTGAAACAATCGCGAAAGCTGGAGTTTTTTTTTATTGTGTTCTTCGTAGTCCTTTTAAATCGATCACGCTACAGGCATTTATAAACTTTACAAAATAATATTCTTTTATATATTATAAAAGAAACGAGGAAAAATATGTAACTTTCAACTTACAATTGTAAGAAAATAAATAACGGTCTTTACTCTACAACTCTCTAACATACATAATATCTATATATTAATCCTAAAATGCTATTATTGTGTGATATAGCTATCGATTGCTATCGTAACTTTTACGTACAAGGAAATAGGCCACTCTTAATGTAACACAAGTTTTTCATACATTTCACACTTTTAATATAAAATATTTAATATAAACTTTTATAAACACAAATTATAATCTAGTTATTAACTTAAAAGGAAAGAAAGAATAAGTAATCTATCAAATTCATCTTTAAATGATAGAATGATGGAGTATATACAGTAGTGCGTTAACATATGGACTTTTGGGGCTTAAGCCCTATTAGGACGCCGACGTGCCAGAAACTCGTGGGGACGCCACAATTTAAAAAATGCAAAAAAAAATGACGTTATTTAACCTTAGTAAATTATTGTTATTTTTAGTTACGTTTCCGGTTACATTAGAGTTTGCAAAACTTTGTAACTTTGTCACGCTATATCTCTGGAACTGAATAGGTATTTTTTAGCTTAAAACGTATGAAATTTATACCTCAAAGTGAAACAAGGCAGAATAAATATAAATCAAATAAATAATATTTTATTTTCAATTAATTACAAAGCTTCAAAGAAATGTTATTGGAAAAATTCGCAAAAAATGATCACTTAAAAAAAAAATTCTAAAATGTTTAAATTTAATCCAGATCTTCAAATTATATTATAAAAAAGTTAAAGCAATGCACAAAATCGGACAGGGTATGTTGAACCCATGAATGATATACTAGGATTAAACAAGCCCATTTATAATTTTGCGATTTTATAAAAAATCGTTCAATAATCGATAAATAGTGACTGTCGTTAACAATATACGTATGTACTTTTTTGTAATAATAATTCAGTAATGATGTCACAGTTTTTTAGGACAGTAATAATAACGTCAAAGTTGGGAAAATAATTTTTAAAAAACAACTTGTTAGTTTTATGCATACAAGGAAATTTTTGTATAAAAGTAGTTGAAGAAAATAAACATTAATTAGCAATTTCGTACAAGGAATATATTCTGTTCTAACATAAACAAACGAGCTTCACGTGCATCCTTGAATATTAAAAGCTTTTCTCGACTGTATGAATACTTTTTGAACAAACAATACAAACAATACAATTTTTAATTTTCGCTTATTTTTGATATGATATATTTTCTATTAATACACATCTTTTTAAAATATATAATTTTGAAAAACGTATAGTCTATTTTACGAATAAATTGTTAATTTCTTTATGAATAAATTGTTAATTATCCAGCAAGAAATGATCGTCAATTTGATGTCGAATCAATGTCGAGTTGGTGTCGAAATCATCGTATCGCGATGTCAATTCAATACCAATTCAATCAATCATTTTTCGCTGGATAATGTTTATTTTTTAAAAATATAGAGTAACTTCGGCAAATACGCTGTGCTGGGATTTACGTCGCAGAAGTCAGGAAAAATAGAAGGAGTGAGGGTAATTTTCCCGCAACTACTTTGTTACATGCCTTTATGTTGTATTAGTATAGACTATGACTTCAGTTTCTTACTGTTAATATTAATGAAATTATTGTGAGTTGAATTGATTTGTCACTGTTGAGTAGCGACATCATAAATTATAATCTACATAAAATAATTACTGTAAGACGTGCAAAAAAATTCTGATTATTTCATAATATATGAGTGTAGAGGAATAGTAAAGCATATTGTATGACAAAGTACAAGTACTTTGTTCTTGTATTCTTTGTTTAGTTGGATGTCTTGTATATCCCACCTATTTGAGATATATGGCATTTTTAGCGAGCGGGATTTATGTCTAAAGTATACAAAGTGGGCGGATTGAATTCAGTGCACTAAATGCAATAAACGCATTACATGAAATATGTACCTCATATCATAACATTTGTATACATGTGGAAAGATTGTAGTTATTATTTATTACTTCATATACATATTTATCATTTTTATTCCTTAATAAAACTTTATAAACACATTTTATAAGTTATTGTATCATTTTACGATTTATTTATATGCATTATTTGTAAATTTTTCATGAGCCGTACATATCCCCCCTCCCCCTATGAGTAGCCACATATCCCACCCCTATGGGATATACGGCAAAAATACAAAGGCTTAAAAAAGTTTATTTTTTAATATAAATATTTCGGATTTCCAATATTTTTTTCACAATAGTATAAAGTTTTTACTGATATAGTTCATTTACTTTAAATATTTTAAATAATACTTAATAAATTCAGTTTTTGATAGGTGCAATGTATATATCGAAAGTTTTTACCTTATAGTTTTTCAAAAAAATATTTTCCTTGTACGAATACTTTTTGCACTCATTGTATACAGTCCAATTGTGTGTGTGTGTGTGGGGGTGTGTGTGCGTGCGTGCGTGCGTGTGTATGTGTGTGTTTACATTTGTGTGTTGTGTCATACATTTAAATAAAATAGATAATAACATAAAATAAAAATACAAATTATTTAAAAATATTGAAATCCCTTATCACATTTCTGTTATAGTACTAACCACTATAAAATCCAAAAAACTGATATAAAATTTTTAAAAGTTGGTCCTAGATTTTAGGATAGCAGATTGGATTTCTTATTTTTTAGTCATTGAAACTTAACATTTAATAATATCACTCATTTTTTACACTCAGGAAAAAATTGACTAAATGTTAATACATTTTTTTCAACAATAATAAATAAACATTTACTTATAGTAAATAAATAGAGATGATAAAATGATAACTCTTGTATCAAATATAAATACATAATTACATTTAGTAAACATTTATTTAGTATTATTCAAACAAATAGGTACTTATTATCATCATTATTATAAATTATTATTATAACATATTATTATTTAATGAATGTTTTCAGTGTACGTAAAATTTACATATATCGATAGCACTCATTCTAGAGTTAAATGCGTTCTAAACTCCTTCTTGACTCCTCCGAGACTTGATCAGCATGACCTATTGCGTATCACTTGTTTATATCTCAGATTGTTACGAAGATGATATTTTGCTTGCTCATTACCATAAAGTTTTCCGTCCAGCTATTAATCACGCATGCACGGCGCCAAAATTACCGCTGTCTAATTATTCCCCGAGGGAACTCGGCTGGAAACCCGTCGCGCAAATTACTGTGCACGTGGCAAGCCACTTGGCGCGCATGATCATTATTTCGCATCGCCGGGATCGAAAAATTAATCGATCATCCAGCGACGATGGCGAAAATTCTAGGGACTGCCCGCGGCAGGACTGACAATCCGGCGCAGTTACGGACACGTTCGTTGTCGGATTTCGGAACGTTGCGCTGGCCGGATTAAGTTGAAATTGTCAATTTAACAACCACTTCGGTTTCAAGTCAATATTTTTCGACGCTCGACATTCACGTCCACCAGGGGATTTTCCGATAAGTCAAAATGGCACACAGACAGTATGGTTTATAATTGTCTCATAATTTTTGCCACTCATCGAGATGAATTATATCTATGATTTACGCAGTAATTTACGCGAAATGAGATTTTAAAAAATCTACGACAAACATTTAAAATGTTACATACAAATATTTCGTATGTTACATATACTGCGAAATGTTTCATACGAAATATTTCAAAATACATAAGCGAAGGAAACTGTACGCATTCGATCAAATGGAAAATCGAAAAATTTGATGCCTAATATTTTCGTGTGAATTTTTACAATTTCCACAGAAGAAGAAAGATTTATTTAGAAACACGAAACTCCTATTTACATTTATTAAAATAATTTAATTTTAAATGAAAACTATTTTGTTTTAAATTAAAATTTAGCTTGAATGCAATTAATTACATTTCTTAATTTACAGAATTGATTTGGTTGGACTATTTCAATAATTACTATTATAAATTTCAAAATAACAGCAAATTAGAATGAATTCATTATGGCTGCCTTTATTACGTTTTCTGATATTTATTACGTTTATATTTTTTTAAGTTAAATGTTCGTATAATTATCTTGATATTCTTTCAAATGAGATTTCCATAATGTGTGTGTGTGTGTGTGTG
>NW_017305987.1:860787-863821 GCF_001594115.1 Trachymyrmex septentrionalis | reverse complement strand
TGTGTGTGTGTGTGTGTGTGTGTGTGTGTGTGTGTATGTGTGTGTTGAGTGTGTTGACTCGTATATTATTTTTTAATCCACCCGTCTCATCCAGCATCATATTGCGGTCGCTATTCAATTTCATTCCAATTACTCGTGTTTATCATTACACACGAAGAAATATGCATTAAAAATACCCTCGGCCACTCGCCCCGGCGCGGTGCATCCCTCGCGAGCGGCTTAAAAAGCATCCGCGCGTCGGAGCGAAGCGCTATGTCGAAAGCTCTCGATTTCAGAAGATTTCAGCCCCACGCCAATCCGGGATTTCACGGAGATTAACAAACACGCACTCGCGCGTTGATATCACGATGCCGGGAAACGACACTCCTGCAGTATATGTAGAAGATTCAAATTCACGGGTGGACTTGTCCGTCGCGTCGTGTCGGCCCGCGTATCGCCGCTTTTACACGCGCGTCTTCGTAAATAGCTTTCACGAGACGCGAGTTTAGTGAATATTCGACTGGGTACGTGTGTGCGCACACGTTTCTCGGAAGAAATTTGCTCGCGGTAACCACAGACTAGAAGGATGCTGGAAAATATTTGCCGTTTCCGCGACAACACTTTGACAACATACGCGTACTTGTAGATATAGATGTACGCGCACGCGATGCCGTTAAATAAGCAGCGTTATAAGTGGCTGAATTTGTTATCAAAAGGTCACGCCGGCTTACATCGTGAGCTTAATTAGCTTGACGTTTTCCGCACGGTAAACTAGATCTTGTTCCCGATGTTGTGTTATGCAAATTATGCGCACGACGCGTCATGCGGTACATGCATTATAAACTGGCAACATGACAAATATATTTTCAATCGCGCTTATCAAACTCATATATATATAAATGAGAAACGCACCAGCGAAGCAGATAATTAATGCCGGGAAAATAGCCCGCGTAATCACGCGCGTACCAGGCCTGATAAAATTAGTAATATAAATATTACGTGAATGATATAATTGGTGCCAAGATAAACTCGCCATTGTGGTGATTTTCGTTAATAAATGCACAATGGTTTCCGTTAACAATTGCACATAATATTAAAAAAGTCTGAATCCATTAATTTACTAGAAGAATTTTTTATTTCATCAAATTTCATCTGAAGCTGGTGGTTTGAATCACACACACTTGATGATTTATCGTTATCTCTCTTGTGTCAACCGTACTAATTTTTCACTATTATTTAACGAGAAGCGTACTAATGAGGTACGTACGATGAAATAAAAGCGCATTAATTATTAGAAAAGAGGAGAAGTTAAAATTCAGTAATTGGAAATTACACGAACGTCTGATTGTAATAATTGAGAAGAAAGATGATAATCATTAAATATGTGTTATTCGTAGAACATTTTTATTGAAAAATGAAATACTGATAAAATACAATTCTTAATTCGATATTTTCCGTATTTTGTTTAAACTATGATATATATATAATAAATTATGAATTAGAAAAGCAAATGTTATTGGCACTTCCTTATTAATTACTTCCTTTTCGCAAAATTTATTACAAAAGTAATAATATTGATTGATGCGTTTAATACGTACAGAATGGATTCGATAATTATTGCATTTTTGCGCTATTAATTTTCCGATAAATCTAAAACCAATATTTTAGTTAGTTATTATGCGACGCAATTTTTTAAATTCTTTCTGTATGTATAGCAATGTGCAAAAATAGTCCACGAGAATTGTGTAAAATCATCCGTGGGAAAAGTGTTTTACTTAATCACTTACATTCTTGAAACTTGAAGTTCGCGAGGATTTTTTAAAGAAGTGTATTTGTATTTGCCGACGACGGATGCAAAAGGAACGACCGGTATTTGCGGAATTAATTAAGTTCTCCTTAAACAAGCAGAAGTGGAACAAACGGTACCGTTTCTTTCCACGTTTCTTCCGACGTCGGGCACAGACATTTAATTATAACGTTTACCAGTCGTGCCGCTATGCGACGTAATTCATGGTGATATTGAACTTCTTTCTACTGCGGGATACATATCGCTTGATTTTAGTTATCTTAGTCCAAAACAGCCTATTCTGGAATTACAGTCTAGCTTTGCTCTTACTATCGTAAACGCTCGACACTTGTCTGTGAAAGAATAAAAGTACAAATTTTTTAAGTATTAAAGTAAACGCAAAATTAGAATATTAAGTAACTTTTTTTCCATTTTAGTATAAAGTCCACTACATCACATCCTAATTTTGCGTCTACTTTAATTCTGTAAAAGGATTTTTTATTCCGTGCAGTCAATTCGGAAATTTTTATACGACTGTAATGTCGATAATTTTTAATTTGATTACTCCAGCATTCTCTTAACACTATATAGGCCAGATAGTGTACGATAGGAACTGAGATAGCGCTAGTGTGGCGTCATCGGCCATTAAAGTGTTAAAGTGACCCTACAAGATTAATAATACTAATTAGTAATATTGAATCAATAATACTAACAGTATGTATCAATATTTTTAGTATTTTTATAACCTTACACGATTATTAACGATATATTTGATTTTAATTTCACGTATATTATTTATTACACTGTAATATGCTGTGACATGAATTTTAATAAAGTGATACTGATGCTCGAGAATCAAAATCCAAATCACTGTCAGTATTTTATCCATCAATATAAACCGTATCAAAAATATTGCCAGTATTTGTTAATACTGATAGTATTCTTGACCGTGTAGGGTCATCTTTAAAGTAGGATGTTGTTAGAGCTGTTTTTCGGTTAAAATTAAAAAGTTCCGGCATGTACAAATTATATGTATATCATATTAAAGCACTATTTAAGCGAAGTTAAGTGATACATCATTTATTTTGGGGAAACATTGGGAAAAAAATCGTGATAAAAGTCAATAATTTAATGTTATCATTTATTGATAAAAAATTGATAAGTGAAACATCATTTCGAAAGTTAAGGTAATAAAAACTGTGTAAACTTGGAGGATATTTTCGAATGAGCAATGAAAAGTTCGATACAAAATAATTGTTCGAATGCAGC
>NW_017305987.1:857058-860687 GCF_001594115.1 Trachymyrmex septentrionalis | reverse complement strand
ATAAGTGAAACATCATTTCGAAAGTTAAGGTAATAAAAACTGTGTAAATTTGGAGGATATTTTCGAATAACAAGCAATGAAAAGTTCGATACAAAATAATTGTTTGAATGCAGTTTTAAATAACAAACCTGTTTATACCAAGTTAGCTTACGTGTTTAAATATTAACAATACAGTTTTTGTTGCTCAATTCCCGAAACACCTTGATATCTCAACTTTTAGATTTATTGTCTTTTTGCTAACAATTTCTTTTATAATACGTTTCTAATGTTTCCTTAAAATAAGTAATATACTACTCGACTCGTAACCTATTTCTTCCCACTGTCCTATTTATAGGATAGCATCTTTTTAATTTTTTTTTCTCTATATGTGTACATATTCATTCATATATAATCCATATGTATAAAAAATTGAAAAGCTGTTCCGTATAGAGTATTCATATGGGGAAAAAAATTAAAATAATGCTATCCTATAAATAGAATGATGGGGAAAAAAATAGGTTAAAATAGCCCATTTAATATAATATATAATTTGTACATTTCGAAACTTTTTTGATAAAAAACAGCTCTAATTTAACATCCTGCTCTCCTTTCTAATTGTATCCTTTTTTATTTTGCTAACCGTACATTATTATTTCAGCGTCATTCGCAAACACTGAAAAGAGTAAAGTAATAGCTATTAAATGTTGAGTAAAATAATTTAAATCAAATGTTCGGTTAATATAATCAAAAATAATTTCACTACAATTGGTTATATTATTGATAATATTGACTAAATATTTAGAAAATTAAAACTATTTTTTATTATACATTATTAACCGAACAGTTAATTGAAATTATTTCCCTTAATATTTGGTAGCTATTACTAGACACTTTTTCCAGTGGAGAAATAATCCAGAATTTTCCTTTTTACGACTTTTCATAAGTAGGCGAATATTGCGGATGGCCATTTAATTTTTTACGCGTCGTATTTTGCATAATGGACTCTTCAGTGTTTTGTCACGTCTTCTTCATCCGCGAAACGTTTCGCCGCGCGACTGCATTCGTAAGAAAGAGGGTTTTTGCATGTGCTAATCCTCGTCTATTTTGAATTTCATTTCGAGACACTTGCGCATCTCGAATCAGGATTTTCCGTCTTTCACCTTTCTTTAATTATTTCATTTCGCTTCTTCATCAGATTATTTCAACGCACTCAAGAGGTTATCGTTTGTTTCGGTCGGTTCACCGAAGCAATCACGAGACGCTAAATTGTTAGTCAAATTGACATCATCGCGGACGCGCGTTGCTTTTAAAGGGTTATTGAAAAACTTTTGCCCTGCCGCAGAGTTTCTATTCGTCGCTATTCCGAATTGAACCGGAATATGGCAACCTGGAATGTTCCCCGAGCAGTTTATCGTCAAGTGTTTCCGATCGATTTCTTTATCAATCCGCAGTGTTTGAAAGAGAAGAAAGGATTGCAATTAATCGGCTTTCAATAGCCCCGCGGATCGCCGGTGTTCTATTTCAGTTGGATGATTAATAGAAAGTTTAATGACTTCCGTTAGGCTGGGTCGGTAGATACAAAGCGCGAACGTGTACGTGAAAAATGAATGGATTAAGTCGCGTGTTGAAATAGTGGCATGATAACTGGAGTATTGTGTAAACTGTCGAGTGCAAAATTAGTTCTAACTCTAGTGCTTTCCATCAAGAGACACAGTGTAATATAGTGAATCATTATATCTTTGTTGTTTGCTAATTAAACAAAAATGAAATGATTCATTGTATGTTACACTGTGTCATTTGTGTTTCTTGCTGAAAAACACTCGATCTGATTGTCAAATCAAATTTTACGCAAAATAGGGTCGTTTAAATAACATTAGCAGTGGCTAAATTCTGGTAATTTCTAATTGTATACACTAAATTAAAAAAACAAAATTTAGTATCTTCAAAAAACTGTTTAGTTTCAAAGCATTTTTCAATTCTCTTTTTAACTTCAAATATTTCTTTATACCAATTAATAATTGATACGAACAAATTGAGATAGCAACATATTTTTATTATTTACAAAGCTGAAAATTGAACAGAAGCAATTTTTTATTTATCATTGTTTAGTTATTATTCTTACATAAATAAAATATTTAGTTGTTATTAAAAAATCAGGGTTGTCACAAATTCTTTATTCTAAAATTCCATGTTTCCCTGATTTTCAGATATTTCATTGATTTTTCCTAATTTTCAATATTTAAAAATATTTTTGTATTTTCTTCCTGGTTTGGAAACCGTCAAAATATTTTGTTAAGAGAGATTAATTTAACATAGCAATGTAAACTGTTAACGTTGCTATAATTAAAAATGCATTGCACTTTTAATTATTAAATATTCGAAAACTGCGTAGTATTTATAATATATTAAACTTCTTTAAAAAATTTTGCAAAATTCCTTGACCTTTTCCCGATTTATCCGACCGTTTTCAATTTCCCTGACAATTCCTTGCTTTTCAGTTTTGTAGCAACTCTAAAAATGCCAGTTTTACTAATTTTTTTTCCTAGTGTATACCCCATGATTTTTTATATATCAGGAGACACGTATAGTGTCTCGTGCTGATGTACACGCACTTGCGATCGCTTCGTGCATCTATATATGCGTTTTGTACTAGAAAACGCTTAAGGGTATACAATTAGGGACCCATAAAGACCCGAGGCAGTTAATTGGAAAGGGAAATTCTCTCTTCAACTGTGAATGCAACGTAATTCATCTGCGGCAATATCTCAGAATCGGTATCGATGAACCGTCTGGACCGCTATTTAGCTGCGGTCACCGATCCAATCAAGCCACTGGACTATCGCAGTGGTTTCTTTTTTTTGTATCTGTTTCCTCGTTCTTTTACCTGAGTATCTTCTGCACTGAACGAGGAAACTGCGATTGTACAACTTCACGAAATCTTAGAGCTAGTCACGGGTCGGACGCTTGCAACCCTCATGCGACTTGCGAACAATCCCTTGGGCGAACAGAGTCTCTGAGCGTGAAGCCATAAACGTGAAGCGAGAAACTTTGGAAACCTGTCGATTTCAACAGAACTCGACGAGCATTGCTCACCTTTCCGTTCCTCCCGAAGGGAGACTTCGTGATGTGGCCGATTTCAGCGACAAGCATCGAGCAAATTGAGGAAACACAGATGCTTAACAATTCCAATTCAGAGTCGACCGCGTTACGGGCACGCGTTTGTTAGTCGCTGTAACAATAGGAAAGCCATGACCGAGAAGCGCGATTGTCTCCCGCGAGCTCGCGCGAATCATTCGACCGGAGGTTTTAATATCGGATCTCGAAAAGAGCGATGTCTGCCTCACGCCTCAGCGTTTCATTGTAGATATTTCGAGCGTGCATGCAAATGCGGCGCATAAGTTAGCATAAATAAGGGCTGCTCACGTGCATCGGCTGGAGGGTGTTAAGACAACTGAGCCTCTATTGAATGTATCTCGGAAGAGAGACGTACGCAAGATCAAAGGCTCTCTCATCTTAGAACACATTCAAACGAAACTGAATTAATTTTTTTATCCGAAACGAGTCTTTAACTGTAAATCTAATAAAGTTTAAAATTTAATTTTATACGATCGCAAATATATATATATATATATATATACAATATATGTGTG
>NW_017305987.1:843650-856649 GCF_001594115.1 Trachymyrmex septentrionalis | reverse complement strand
TATATATATATATATATTTCAATCGAATAAAATTAAATTTTACTATTCTTGCCTGCTTCGTTCTAATTAATTCTCCTATCAACACAAATTAATTATATATTATAGAAAGCTCGAAGTACCCTTTTAACATTTACGGATTTATTGAACCGGTTATAGTAGTTGGAATTTCCTGTTTAATCAATGATAGTTTAATCACAATTGATGATTATTTCATCTAATTATAATATTTTCATCATATATAGTTGCGGATTACGAGTTAAATGTTAAATTTATGTGTAATGATAATCTTTAATCGCTAATTTAAATACTCAGCAATTGCACTCGGTAATAATTTGATTGCATTTTGTTCAATTCAATACCCGCGACGAATTTTCGCCTCTCTCATTATAATGCCGCTTCGTTGTCGCTTTGAAATAAAGTGGCGTTGCCTGAAGATGTATAACTGAAAATGATAATGATATTCGTAAGAGTTCCAGTTGTCTCTCTCCGCCCGCATGTCGAAATTCAGCCTAGGAGTGAGTAAATAAGCGCTTTCGAAATAAACCTGCGTAACTAAAACAAACCGACGTCGACGTCTTATGTGAGATAATAGTTCCCTTGATATCAACGCAGCGTAAAATATGTGCAAATTAACGTCAGTTTTGTTATAACGTTTTGTTCTAATGAATTCGGTGTTGCATTAAGTATTCATGCGCTGCATGTTTTACAACCTTCTCTAGCTATTGTTACTGTGCACGAACTCAGAAAAAATCCATAAAAATAATCACTTTTTTAAATTAACTTTTTACATTTGAAGAGCATTTTAACAAGAAAGATGGTGCAAAATCATAAAACTATCTATCTTTTTATATTCCTTTTTCTCATCGCGATCATTATACTCGAATCTATTTTATATTCTTTTCTTCATGTAATTGATTACATTTTAATCTATATTTTTTCTAAACAAGTTTCTACCGGATTTTAATTATGATTTGAGTATTACTTTTTATTAAACTTTATCGCTCATAACTTTTGACATAATGATAATTTTTTAATATCAAATTATATTCATCTATTTATTTCTTAAAAAAATTAATTTAAAAAATCAATTCGATGTGCTTCTAAAGAAAAAGATACAACTAGAAAGATAAAACTAAAAAATATAATTTTATAGAAATTGATGTTATTTGATATCACATTTTCACATCGTTTGCAATAATTTATTTTTCAGTTTATCCATTTTATAAATTTGTAAATAAATTATCAAATATTTATTTTTATTTATATAAAATTACTACATGATGACATATCAAATAAAAATTTGAAAGAAGTTATTTTAAATTATTTCTCTTTTCATCATCTACTTATAATCATTTGGATAATGTGTTAGAGCTCATTTTATAATTATTTGGACATATTACAAAATTTTATGTTCAAAAAAATGTGCAAAAAATATTTCTTTTAAGACTATTAATAAAACTGATATTTTCATATTTTTTTCGATTACACTTGCTCTCTTAATAGCGAAAAATAATATCCAGAAAATGACATTCAAGTATTATACAATCATTACTTTGTATAATAATCACATAAATATTAGTTATATAATTGTATTACATTATCGGCTTTGAAATAAAGTTGTATTTATTTTATATATGTCTGGGGAAATGAGGAAGTATACAGTGATCGTTTATCGGTAAACGGTCATTCACTGGTGCATCTATTTCGAACAGTGTTATGCGGCTGCAAATACCTAGCAATGGAAATGCGTCGGATTACATACGAAATTATATACATCTCACGCTCATAGCCGTTCGATTTGATCGACTGCATTGGTCCCTCCGACTCCAACTCATTGTTTTATAACATATATAATTATGGAAGCAGATTGCAAACGTAGTACCTCCAACTCTGTGAAATGAGAATTTCCATTTCAAGCTATTGTTAATTTGTAAAATTGATGCAAGATAATAATAATAATAATATTATAAATAATAATTATTTTATTTTACTTTCTCTCATTTTATCGTAAATCTACTCCTTCCACTTTATTACAAAATGTACAACTTTGTAAAGATTGAATTTAATAAAGAAGAACTGTGAGTAACAGAATAGTATACATGCAAATAGTAAGGCACCAGCAAATTGCTATTATAAAACCAAAGTACAAGCGAAGTAACGCTCTCGGTAGCGTTTACAATTTGAGTTTAAAACACACATCCATACATTGTTACGAAACACGTAACACATACTTAGGCCTGGTTTTTCATTATCTGGTTAATTTATAGTTAGACTAACCTGATGTTTCACCCAACAGACTTCATCCATGACATCATCATAGATGAAGCCTATAATAATATCAGGATAAAATATCAGATTAGTCTAACCACAAATAAACCAGCCAATGAAAAATCAGGTCTTACACTCACACATACATACACAGCGCTTACATATGCCAACTCCAATAAACACACATTCATACAGATGCAAGTAAGCAGAAGAAATCACGATAAGGCAAGTAACAACAAGTAAGTCTTCTGAGAAGCGGTCCAATTTGATGAGACGATAAAACAAGTAGTTGCATTGAGAAAAAAATGCTAGAGAGAATAAAGATTTGATGGAAGGAAGTAGCATATTAAAATACTTGATAGCTAAGTAGAAAAAGATCGTATCGATGGTTCCTTAACAAAACTATCGAAATATCCCGATATATCTTAATTAGAAACATTCGTCTTTCCGCATTTTAGAAATCTGAAATAAAAAGAAAAAATGACTTATTTGAATCATTTTTATGATAATTTCAACCATTTTTGTGGTCATAATTAACCATAATTATAGTCATTTTCGGTTGCCAATTATATGTATTGGTTAATAAGAACTATACATATAGTTATTAATACTAATACTATAATAGAGTCACAATTGTAATTATAGTAATAATTGTAGTTACAGAAAAAATACCAAATAGATTTTCTCTTGCATCATTTTGAAACGAATGGCGATTCCGAGATAACTTATATATAACGTTGTATGAAATGACGTTATACGGTTATACAGCGCGCGTTTCGTTTCATCGCTGTGGTTGCATGGCCGAGCGCATATTAAACTGTTACAAAGTAAAATTAGTTTGATTAATTCAAGTCGTCGACGGGCTTTGTCGTCGATCGGATCGATCTACGAGCACGTTTTGTCACACTCGAGAAAATGCGATGCATGAAGAAGTAACGCGCCATTTCCGTGCAAACTGCCGCTACAAATTACATTCTTGTTGAATCACGCGCTCTCTAATCCGGCTCATTAGGATAATAAAATCCATTTTGACGCATGACGCGGATGTAATGAGAATAACTGTTCAGACTTTATTCCGTTTAAGTGCGAATTTAAGCTAACAAATTCGATAATCGCAAAAAGAAGAACGAAAATTCAAAATATGTCCGTCAACAACAGAATCAACCTTTAAATCCCACGAGCTATATGCGATATAGAGGTTTAATAGTTTAATACTTTATTTGCTACGTGTTTTTTTCACACACATGCAGTCCGTACGAGATCCGTCGAATTCCGTTCGCTGTTTTTGTTATCGTAGGCTGTATGTATGTTAAATTCACGGGTGACTGAAATGTTATTGACTGTGTAAGAGCGGCTTGTTGCAAAATACTAGCAAACATTGCATTGTAGTTGAAATTCAGCTGTCAATCTTTTGGAGAGCTCGGTTAGAAAGCTATTGGTAAATGATTAAGTAATTTGTTAAGTACATAAAAACCCCTAAAATAGGAAATAAAAATTCCATCGAGAATCCCATCCGTTCTGAACTATAATGGAAAACCCGTGAGATCATAAATCATAGTCTTTTGCATTATTTCAAGAAGAAAGTAATTAAAGTTAAATGATCCCACTAGCATATTGCAAGCGCGATTATTGCAAAAAATTTATAATGGTAAATAGATTCAAAAGGATAAGCGCTGAGAGACCGTCAACGACTCGCGATCGACCTTCGTATCGGGATGAAAAAGGGCTAACTGTCATCCATGCCGTCGAGGGAATATCGATTTAAATATAAAAACGATACCGCCGGAAAGATATACGAGAGGCTTACAGTATCTTGACAGTCTTCTTCGTTTTTTCATTTTAAGCTCGCTGTCCCGCCGAGACTGGGGTTTGTCCTATGGACGGTAGGGTTTGTCCTATGAACCTCGAGATTTCTCTCTACGCTCTCCTAAGCCATCCGTACTCCCGTACTCCCTTTGTGTTTTGTCCGGTACACAAGAAACGTCCGCGAGTCGATTTATTTTCGACGGACTGTAAGAAAACGTGAGGACTAGGAAAAATAGTATCTTTAGACACATGAAAACAACGTATTTTAATATATAAACATGCAGCTTGTTAAATTTTACATCTTCGAGAACGAGAATCCTAAAATGTTTTCGTGATAACATTTCTATTTTTGATAATGCTTTAATATTTTTCTCTTTTCATTTCATAATGTCAGGAAATGACAAAAAATGTTTACTTTCAAGAGAGAAGCTATTAATTATTGCAAGATTATTTTTCAATAAGAATGTAAAAGTTCCTTTTGATGTATTTTTGCTTGTTGAACACGAATTCGTTGGCCAAAATTAGTTATCATAATTTTGAGAAAAATACCATTAAAAAGGCTAAGAATGATAATTTTGAGTTTTTATGACATAACTTTGCTAAATTTTTTTTAAATATCGTAAATATCATATTAGTATTAATACTGAAAGTATCAAATTTTGTTCCATTTTGGTATAATTTTTTATTCTCGAGATACAGCAATTTGAAAATGGCTCTCTTTTATACATGGAAAAGGCATTTATTCCATCTTAATCCTGTATTAACTATAGAAAAGAATATAAGTGTTTTTCTACTTACAAAATATAATAAAATCATATCAAATAAAAAAATACTATAAACTTGACAAAATACAGTATGGAAGATTATAATCTCATATAATTTAAGATTTACAACCTTCCTATCAAATAATATTTCGTCAATTTTATATTGCTTCATTGATTTAGTATAATCCGATTATATTTTGTAAGTACAAAAGCACTTATTTTCAACATAATTCCAGAAACAAAATGCCTTCTTCACGTACAAGGACAATAGTTTCCAACGAAATCACACCGAAAACAAAATATATCGTAAAGAAAAAAATAATACTTTCGCGTGGCGTTAACAAAATTTAGAAAAAAAATTTACTGGCAAAGCTAAAATATCATTAAAATTCTGAAAATTGTCATTTTTAGCCTTTTCGACAATTTTTTTTTTCAAAATCGTGACGTGATAGTCAAATTTGGCCAATAAATTTGTATTCAGCAGGTAAAGGTATACATCGCTACTCTCTAAATTTTTTAGAGTGAAATCTCATTTCAAAAGAGTTAAAATATTATCACTATTGAAAAAGAATGAAACATTTGCACTCTTTTACAATAGTGGCAGCATTTTAACGCTTTTGGAGTAAGATTTCACTCCAAGAAATCGAGAGAGTATCTCGTGTCGTAAAAAAAGGTCAAATTTTATCGAACAGTTTTATCAATTGTTTGGAACCTCAACATTTATCTTCATGGAACATAAACCACAAATTGATTGGGAAATTAAGTTAGCTCGGCAGACCTGAGACACCCTGTACATAAAACTACCGATAACGAGTCAATGTGCGTTCGAACGAGGTGCCGAATCGATGAGAGGCAAATTCCCGTTTTAATTAAATTCCTTTTGTGCAGGCACAGCAATGTGACAATTTATTTTAAAATCGACACCCGCTGTAACTACCATAGAACTGATTTACTTTCTGCCGCATGACGTTGCCACGTATTCACTATGGCTTTTAATATTGACAGTTACATTTAGTTTTGACGCTATCAATTATTCGAAAATTTTATATAATGTTTATACGTAAAGGACAATAAACATTTAAAATAACATATGTACGAGTATAACAAAATATAAATAAAAATAACATGTAGATCAAGACTGGAAAATATTGGTATGTACCTTTAATTTTTAATATATTTGATAAAAAAAGGAACGTCTGTCATTGTAACATATAACACACATATTTTGACGTGACAACCATTTATCACGACATAACATATTATATTATCGTTGCTAATGTTAAAGGACTTGTTTCATTGAATAGTCAGGGAGGGGGAAGACGGAATATGTTACGTTGCCAAAAATAGAATTTCATATCGCAAATGTCACGCTGTAAGAATATTAAAAATTCAGCGTTCAGTCGCGCGTGGAATTTAATAAAGACACAAATACAATAACGTGCCGCACGTGGCCCCGTGGAGAGAACGATCTTACACATCCTTTTTTTTCCCCCATTTTTTTCCCAATTTGTGATCGTGCGCCACCCCAATTTTTACCGCTCGTCCGTTTCGGAGAGGCGTCGCGACGCGAACGACGACGAGCGCCGTCGAAAGTCGTAAAGATGCAAATGCGTCTCCTGGAGAGATTGCCAGCTGTCCCGAAACCGCCGGGGAAACCCACTCGATGAATCCACCAGCCCTCTCAATGCCTCCCTGAAAGCTATGTCCCGCGGGAAACGTGAGCCAGGCTCCTCAATTCGCAAATATGTATTACGAGAGGCGAAAGGGCAAGTATTTCGGAGACGGTTTGGAAGAGTACGAGCGTATACTCCGAACGTATATCCCTGCTTCGTATATTCTCGGGATATTTCTCGCATAAACCCCCGTAAGGCGCGCGCGCGCTGCTGTTGTTGCGAAACAGAGAAAGAGAGTTTTCGAAGCATGAGGAAATATACGAGCAGCGAACCGAGTTTAGGCAGTCGAATATGTATTTTTTGGATGGCTGCTCTCTCTTTCTTTCACCGCGTGATCGATGAGGCAAACTGAAACGAGGTGGAACTCGGAAAAAAACACGCGTCACGTCGCTTTCTACCCCCTCTCCCCCTCTCCTTTTTTTACTATTTCGGAAATTACCCGCTATTAGCGTGCGCGCACGGTAATTTACCTTGCTACTAATTACTGCAATATTCTCGTGAAAACGCTGACGTTCTCGTTACGATAGCGAATGCATAAGTCACGAAACGCGTCCGTGCCGGGTGTCCGGTAGTGTCTAATAAACGAAAATTTATCCTCGCGCGACGCGCCGGTTTATTTGCCGGCAATTTTATCCAGCGTCGTGTCGCAGTGTCCAGACAAAACGCATGTATATTATTCGGTTTGTAATTATAATTTGTGCAGGGCCAGCTGAATTCATCGGTAATCTCTTGGACACCAAGAATTATTGCACTGAGTACTCAACGCGTCTCGTATTAATCGTTAGTCTTAATTATGGGTACTAAATAGGAAGAACGAGACTTCAAATGCAAACGTAAAATGAGTTAGGTGTTAAAATAGAAAAAACGTTAAATGTATTGATTGCCATTGTGATTTAGTTATAATAGTCTTAATTATTGATATTAAGTAGGAAGAACGAGACTTCAAATGCACACGTAAAATGAGTTAGCTCTTAAAATAAAAAAAACATTAAATGTATTGATTGCCATTGTGAATTAGTTATAATAGTCTTAATTATGGATATTAAATGGACAGAACGAGGCTTAAAATGCCTCAAAAGAAAATTAGTTCTTAAAATAAAAAAAATTAAATGTATTGATTACTATTGTAAATTAGTTATAACATAGATTGTACTATATTTTTGTATAAAAAAAAAAGAGGAGGATAAAATCCTTTTTGTAGGTGTCTTTAAATAGACTTTTGCGCAAGTAGCGCGGATTTAGTTTGGCAATGCGTCGAGCTTAAAATCGTTGTGGCCTGGCGGTGGTTTTTATCCGATTTTATGCGGCGAATCTTCCCACGTGAAAAACTGCTGGTTAAAATAAATGAACGTTAAATCTACTAAAGGGATATAAGATTATTCGGAACACTGGGCTTTTAAAGCCCTGCGCGATTGTTATACCATTTCACGTCGGTGATGTACTTTCAATTCGCAAAAAATACATTTATTACATTCGCGTCGTCCGAAATGCCACGGTGAATATATCCAACAAATAATATAATTTTTCATTACCGAATATATTTTATGACCGCAAAACCTGCAAAATTTTCATAAATTAATAGAAATTATGTTGAAAATCTAATAATTAACAAAATGAATCTAGCAAACAATGAAAGACGAGGTATGTATATTACCAGAAAAGGCTCATAAAAAAAAAACAAATTAATATAGATTATCAAATTAATTATTCAATTAATTAGAAGAGATGATGAATTTTTTCTGATATACATATTATACATATATTTAATAGAAGTCTATAATTTCTTAAACTTTTTTATTCGCACAGGTATTTATTACATTTTACGCGTTCTTATATTTTTAATTAATAATATTTCACACACGATTCTCTTAAAATCTTGTGTTATATTACGCGACATCCAAGCTGAATCAAAATTTATAAGTGTCTTTTATCGTAGTTTAGTGCCTAATCGAAAGTGTCCAAGGGAACGTGTAATGTAATCGCGTTACACGTGATATAATGGCCCCATTGGCTGCCAAATACCAATTAAACTTTTCCAACTACTTTCGTAACTTGAATGAAGGCTTGTGTTTATTCAACCATTGTCAGCGATATAAAGACCAACGCGATGACGATGCGGGCTATCTATCGTGAGCGCTCTACGGTCTCATCTTTTTGAAGTTGATAGATACTGATTAAACTTTCCTTAATTTCAACATACGGCTATCTCGGCATTATATGTCTTATTTACAAGACTGAATAATAAAGCAACTTGGCAAAGTTTATTATCGGGTGCATATCGGGGTTTCTTAAGACGAATAAGAAGCGACATAAAGACCAACAAGACAAGCTTATACAAACTTTAATAACGTAGTCAGCATTTTTTTAAAGTAAAGAAAACTTCGTAAAGATCCTTGTGCAAAATTAAAATTATCTCTATTATCTTTTCTTATTGTTGTTGTCTCTTATATACTATACTAAAATATCATGCTGAGCATATTTAAAAAATTTGATGAAGTCACATACATTTAGAAAAAAAATTTAATTCCTTTAACAAAACTATTTAGTTGAGGCATTTTTTAACAACTAAGCAACAACAATCAAATAGTTAATATTCTTGAGGCTTCCGCGGGTGCTTTCTATATAAAGATTATGCGGTTTGCGGGTTTCCTCCGTGTTTAGAGATCCATTCTTGGAATGCCAACGTTTCGTGAACCTTGCAGTCCACTTGATCAGGGCGAAGAGCAGCCTGATACTGTATCAGGCTGCTTCTCGCCCTGATGAAGTGGACTGTAAGGTTCACGAAATGTTGACATTCCAGAAATGGATCTGGACACGGAGAAAACCCGCAAAACGCATAATCTTTATAAACCAAATATTCAAGTTATAAAAAAAATGTGATTGTTTCTGATCAATATACTTTGTAACTTTTTAAATAACAAAAATATTTCTGTATTCCAATTAAGCAATTTAGTATAAATACATATTTTGGTTCGATTTATTTTAAATTTCACAGAACAAAACAGCGTAACCTACTGTTATACCAGGAAAAATATTTTACTAATAACAAAATATTTGATTAAAATACAAAATATTTAACCGCAGACTAACCTATTTTATTACTTTGTTTGCTTATAAATTAAACTATTTAATTGGCATAAACAAATATTTTTGTTATTTAAAAAGCTGAAGCATATCGAGCAGAAGTAACTAAATTTTTTATTGTACAAACAAAATAATTGGTTGCTGTTAAAAAAAAGACGCTATATTTTTATTCCTAATGTATAACACTACAGAAATTATGAGAATTCATAAGAATTTTCAATTTTTTAATTATTATTCATCTCTTTCTATAATTTAATTTACTAATTTTCCTAATTCAGAAGAAGAGAACTAAGTTTATATGTAAATTTTATGTCATTACAGTTTCTGGTTTCCGTTTAATAATAACATCGTTTGCAAATAGTCGCGACATTTGTTAAAAAAAAAAAAAAAAGGAAAGGAAAAATAACACAGTTTCAAACAAACGACCGCGATTGTTCATGCGACGAGATTCCCACGAAACGACAATTGAAATTTTTTGCGGGTTATTCGACAAAGGCCATATTTATTATCTCGTTAATTTTAATCCCCCGACCACGCTGTGTGACCCAGTATCACGTACACCTCGGCGACAATGATTTACGGCGCTTTTCCGGTACAATAAAGCAGAAATGTGTACGCACGTACACACATACATGCGCGCAATATGCGCGTATCTACTCAGCAAAAACGAAAACCGCGTCTACTTTTATTTTGGCCATTTCATTCGTCCGTACAGAGTGCTTCAAAATTACCGGATGTCATTTTCGCTGAAGATTTTTCGATCTGTGAAAAGAATGTGATAAGAAATGTCGAATGTCTGCATTTTTCAAATAACTAATTGAGCATAAAGAAATTTCAACAAATTCTCTTTCTCCCTCTATAAAGATTTAAGAAGAAAAATGACAAAAGACTAACAAGCAAAGTTAATAAAAATGGCGCATTTCGCGCATAGCATTTACTATGAATATTCTTGATTAATCTTGAAACAACAAAACACGTTTACGCTAGACTGAAATTCCCTGGTATCGCAAAGACAAAGCAGAGAAGCCTTTATGGACCTCGGACCTCCGCAAAGATTATTATAGTCATTGTTCAACGAACTCTCCTTAGCTGGTTCCCGCGGGCAAAACCGAGTATCGTACGATCTGAGCTCAACAAGTTGATAATCTGCATCACCGCTGTACATCAACTTCGGACCTAAGCGCTTTCAGTGGGTACATTAGCATCATGTTTAATATACGAGCGAATTGAATAAACAATTACCTATGTTTGCACGTAATATGCGACTTTGCGCATAAATTAAACCGACAGTTAAAGCAAGTTTTCCCCTTAGATAACGTAACAAGTAAAAGCTGCATTTATTACATTCCAGTGAGACTTGGCCTTTGCTTGCTTTCTGAAGATCGAGTTTTTTTTTCACAAAATCACCGCGTTACACGAGAAGAATTGTCAAGATTAGCTTTTATGAGATACTCTGGGACCGATTTTGTAGTCTGCGCTGTTCGACGCTATTATTACTGCAACGGAGATGAATAGGCGTCTGATTTTTTCAACATTTTGTTGAGACTAATTCTTTATACGCTTAACTTCTGGCCTCTCTACTTCTCTAAAACATCGGTCAACGTCACTAAGGAGAGTCACGAGTAAGATTGACGAACATCTTATTCCCTTGGCGGGCAACGTTCGCAACTATTATATAATGTTCTATTTAAGATTCGCTGCTGTTGTTTATCATAAGACCCGCGAAGCAAGAGGTCGCAACATTGCGAGATCGATCAACACTCCGGATAATAAAAGATAAGTCCGACGAAAATATATAGACTACTTCTGAATGAGATTCAGCATTATCCGGCACAATCCGATTAAAGTTATAAAAGATTTTACGGAGATATAAAATCGAAATGATCGAGCTAAAAAAAAAAAAAAGAAATCCCGCGCGCATTATGCCGATCGGAATCCGACGGTTATTCGACTCCCGACGATATTATTTCCATGGACTTAATCACTAACGATCGCGCGGCCAATAAATTGTCCGTAATTTGCTTTAAGCTTCTCACGGTATTATCTATATCTACTTTCGCCAAAGTTACTAGATTACTCCCCCGCGCACATACTCGGTGTCTTTGCACTTTCTTCCGTCTTTGTAAGCTCTTTAACCGATCTAGAACCAATTTTTCCCCGAGCTAGAATCTTATCTTTTTTTCTCTTTTTTTTAATATCTCAAATATCCTGGGAATTGAGGCTCAAGTGGAAATCATGTTTGTGGAAAGATATCGATTTTTATCCACTTAGCGCTTAGTAGGTATATGTTCCATTCAATCATGCGATTTTTCAGGTAGATTTTACGAAAACATTTCGTTACAGATAATGGACAAATGGTACGTCGTAGAAGTACTGCAACACAAGGTGGACCCCACAAAGCCAGTGAAGACCAATATCATTGTCAGCAATGACCTTTGTCCGATTGTGAAGTTGAGACCGTTTGAACATTCTTCATTGAAACTGTGGTGGAGTGAGGAATCTGGAGACCTGGAATATACCTTCCGGATACCAAATATTAGCACGAAAAAAGGCTTATGGCGAAATATGTACCCGCAGAACGGTAAATTTTCATATTATTTTGGCTCTGGTATTTATAGAGGAGAAAGTCGCATTATGGCCAGTATATATATTGCCTCCCTTAATATCTCTGCTATTATATAGCAAATCCTAATTACTTATGAAATTATTGTTCAATAACTCGCCGTTATATGACGCTAATATATCAATATTCAAGCCAATACTTATTACAACGCATTTTTACTTTCAAGTATTTCGAAACCTTTCTGAGGTATATTTAATTACATCTACTTCCTCATTTTTCTTAAACTTGAGCGTATTAGCACATGAATATATATATTTTTAAGTGTGTTGTTTGCTATTTAACATTTTATTTGACTGTATATATTTTGAGTTATGCAAATTTAAACAATAGCATGGTATTTTGCTAATGTGGCCCTCTATGAATATTGATTATTCATCACGGCCTCTTTTTTGAGGTTTTCATATCAAAATAATTATTTAATGATCGATTGTAGCTCTACTGTTAATCTATAGTTTATATTATATGTGCTATATTTAGTACTGAGCATCTTATATGCAGAAGTTATGTGAATGTATATACATTTATTTGCATACATTGTAAAATGTTTTACTTTTTTATTAATTTTGTGACCAAATATTGTTTTTTAAACAAAATTAATTTTTTAAGGCTATTTTTATAGAAGGCCACATTACCACTCATATTTTTCATTGAGTCATTATGCAATGTCGTCATATTTTTATTAATAATGTCCTAAGTAATAAATATTTTGTAACCTTTGTCCAGAATCGATTTAACAATATTTTAATGAATATAATTGTCAAATTTTAAACTTAAATATTGA
>NW_017305987.1:822564-843550 GCF_001594115.1 Trachymyrmex septentrionalis | reverse complement strand
TATATTCGCTGTCTTACTTTTTAATTTTGAAATATTTTATTATCGCATGGAAAGAAAGTTTTGCCAAAGTATTTAAAAATTTAGCTAAATACAGAAAATAATTTTGTTAAACTATATCAAAACAATTATTAGGACACTCAAACTGGTTACTAGAATATCAAAACTTTTTCTAGCACTGCTCATCATGCTAGAGCGTCCTACACAATTATTTCAATAAAAATTAGTTCAACAAAATTATTTTCAGATTTTTATCTATTTTCAATTTTTACACAGAGAATAAAATGTACTAAATTTTAAAGAATATTTATTTGAATAATATCAACACTCATTTAAGTAAATATTTGTTTAATAAAAAATTATAGTTAAATCAAAATAGTTTATGTACTAAATAGTTTTTATATTAAGCAAAACTTATTTCTATGCGATGATGAGGAAACATTCCTTTTCATAAAGATTAATTCTCATTACGTTCTAATATAGTTCTCATTTGAAATAGTTTTTAATACGGTGTTAAATAACATCTAATTGTGAGCATAATTCAACAGTGCAACATTGCGATTTAATTAACAAGTAGACGATGGCTATTCTCGGTTAGAATACGTGCATTAATATTGAAACCAGATGCATTAATTATCAGTGATGCAAATTAATGCGTTTGTATTGTACATTTGACATCCGTGCAATGAACCGTGTAAACTAGAATCTGATGCAAAAACATATTTGCATAAGAAGCAATTGCACGAAACGAGAATTGTGATTAATAACATCTGGCGAAATTAGGGTAACACGGTTTCAGATTATAACTTCTTTTAGACAAATCAATTGAAATCGAACGGGTGAGTGGGTGGGCTTTACTTCTTTATATCTTAATCGAATCTTTCAGCATTCCGATTTTCTCGATAATTTCCAAAGTATCTCGATCGTTCGTTCCAATTATATGACAAGTTACGGCTCTCATCGCGATTGATTTTCCATGTTACACAGTTAGCCGAATTAAGAAACCTTTCGTGATAAAACTGAGATTCTTAATTTTTCAATCACTCTTAAGCAGCGTTTTGCCCAGACGATCTTTCGCCAAGTGTCTCTTTAGAAACGAAGAAATAGAATTACGAAGGACTCTTCAAAATAGCAAAAAGGAAAGATGACGAACAATCTCTGCGAAAAGCGTGTAATAATTTTAACGTACGATTCACAACTTTATTATATCTCGAATAGCTTTTCGTGAATGGACAAAATTAAAACTCGGTTTTCGTTGGAATTTTCCAATTTGTCTCAAATTGTGACGAAAACGTGTTGCGCTTTTGCACGTCTCGCATTAGTATTCTTTTCTCGTTCTCTTCCTCTTCTCTTTCTTTCTCTTGCATGCTTCGAATTTTATTGATTTATTGTATAATAAAAAAATATATATATAAAATTTTGAAAGAAATATGTAATTAACTGATAATAAATCCGAATTATCTGTCTATTGAAACGTTACATTTTTGATAAGTTTAAAAAAACGACTTAATGACATCTTCTTTAAACATGAATATCGGAAGAAAAATTATCAATATAAAAGAAGTAATGAAAGTTTTTGATATTACATTGATGAAAAATTAGAATTTTCATTTAGTATGTTTATTAGAGTCTCTCTGTTTTAATAACGAGGAGTTAGAGAAATACATATATCCAGTATGTAAACTTTGGTGCAAAGTTCAAAGTTCTTCTTTCGAGGGTGATTATCATAAGCTAGTCCGAATAACCGATCACGCCACGCTTGTCGGACGGGTGTGGTCGAAAGTTTCAGGCAACTCCTCAGAGGAGTAAATTGGATTAACGATTCGGTTGGTAGTTCACGCTTAAAGTTGCATCGGCATTAAGAACGTGCCATTAGGCCGGCGACTCTTAAGATAAATATGCGCTTCGAATAAATCGTCAAATGAAGACAAACTCGCAAGGAAATAGGAACACTTCTCTGTCATGGAAGAATCAATCGGAATTTATTCCTCAACGAGATTCGCATTGCGAACCTCGAGAGAAACATGAAGGAAACGAAAAAAGGAAAACTATAAAATCAGGACAATATGACGCGTCTATATAAAAAAGAATCTAGTATTCTAAATCAAGCGTGCTTCTTTTTATATATGGATTTCTTCAATTCTCGTATTGAAAGTTAGTACAATTGGGTAATTATTAAAATAATAAAAAAATTATAATAATAAAAAGATTAATTAAAATGTTTATAAATCAAAAGAACTAATTATAGCTGTTCAATGCTTTGGGAGAAAGAAAATTACAACAAAACGAAGTAATATTATGGTAAAAAGATTGCAATAGACCGATGATTGAACAGTAGAAAAAATAAAGTAAAAAAATGAATGGAAACGGGTTATTGCACTCGTTCGGTATTCAGACTGATTGATAAAGATTTCAAAAAGGAAAGAGATTAAATTGGTTCAACAAAATTGTTTGGCTCGCTGGATACTTCAACTTCGCCCTCTTTACTACGTTTGCTTCCATTGGTGGATTAAAAGCGTAGAGATTGAAGTTTGTTAAGTGAAAAGCAGAATACTGATTTCTAAGATCTGAACGAAAACACGAAGGTAATGTTTCTATAAGGGAAATGATCGTTAATTACTATTATATTTTAAAATCTACAAGTATTTTGGATATCTACCTTTTTTAAACGTATTACAAGTGAACTTGTATGATCCTTCGAGGGAGTAATCACTTAATGTAATGATGGGACAGAGTCCCTGAAATCATTGTAAAATTCATTATGAAATCCCGATGTATAATGCGATAATTAAATATGCAACTAGGAGAAATAATTGTGTATATAATATTAGATAAAATCGTTTATTTTATCAAATGTCTGCATATATAGTGAAGAAAATTATTTGTCGTCGAATGAAATCGTCTGAAATCAAATGAAATCATGTGATTTGTAGGACAATATTTCAGCTAGTGGTTACCTCCTCCTGATCCTTTCTAGCCAAATTGAAATTGGTGAAATCAGTCAATAGTACAAGAAAACTTCGATTATCGGGAGCTGGAGGATTCGATGTAGTTATTATCCGCACAAAATGTTCAGATAAAAGGAACGTAAAGGAAATATTAAACAAGATAAGTCTCTCCTCTCAGATGGAACAAATAAATCGCGTATCAATGTAATTCGGTAAGACACGATTCGCCAACGACAATTAAACTCCCAAGACGCGCCGGCTAATGATCTTAATGAATTCGTGGAATCGTCCGTGTGATTATCGGTTAACCGTCAGCCAAGCCCGGGATAGGATTTAGCCGTCGTAAGCTGGCAAAGTCGAGACATCCAATTACGACTGCTGGCTGTCGGAGAATGACGGGGAACGCGAAGAATTCGTCGCGAGACGCTTCTCCGAGGAGAAAGTGTTCGTCGACGCGGAAAATAATTTTTCAAAAGTCGCACGGCCATCTGCTCTTTCTAATTTCTTTCCGGCCGACTCTGCAAGTTATTTCCTTCCCCCTTTTCTTCCTTCTTCCCCGGGCAACCGCTCTGCCGAGTGGCTTGTCTGACGTTATTCTTCGCTATCGGCCAACAGCAAATACGGGATCCTGTATAACAGCGCGAGCAGATGTGGAACGTAATGCGGATTGAGGTTTCTCCGGGATTTCGTTTCAGTTCGTCTGCCGGAGTATACTAATCCGAAAACCGAAAACGATCTGAACTGCCGAGGATAATATGCCGCGGCATCGTGAAACTGCAAGAGTGCATATACCCGATTGATGCACGAACGTTGTTTGTGAAGTCGCTGGAACTTTAGGAAACGGCAGCTAACGAGTTCGCTCTTATATTAATACTCCCGCGAATGAATCTTCATTCGGGAAAATGACGTATCTCTGAAATGAGCGACTTCACGTACCTTTAAAGCAGGAAGATTGTATAAGGCTGGGTTGTTTCACCTCTCGATAAACTTTAGCTCTCTAATTCTCCTGCTCTTTATGCTCTTATCCTTTCACTCTTTTGTTTGTCCATTAGATAAATTATTATATGGTTTATCCAAAGATGAAATAATCGGTTCTAAATCTTTATCTTTTTCTAGTTTTAAGAATTAAAAAAAAGATGGAGAGTAAGTTGAATCGAGATTAAAGTTAATGTACATTGGTAGAAACGGCCATTAGTCTTCTGCTTTTAAGATAAAAATGATAAATACACGTCGTTTATAATCGACGTGTAATGTAGATAAAAGTGCTCTAATAAAATTGAAAAAAAAAAAGAGTGATTATTAAAATTTATTTCTTTATCTCGTTATTCGCCTATGTTCAATATAATAGACTTTTATGATAATTCAATATAATAGACTTTTATAATTTTCAAAATTCAAATATATTAAATAAAAATCTCTTCTTTGACCAATTTAGAATCGATTTTTCGTTAGTGAAACTTTAATTGATCGTAAATCTTCTTTGTAAAAGTTCTAATTATCTCTTTCAAGCAAGAATGCATTTCTATTAAATTACTGGAGAGCATGTTTTAATTTTGACGTTTTGCCGTTAGAAAGTTCTCGTTAAACCCAATTTTGACCTAGTATTTCAATATCAAGGTACCAGAAAAATTCCGACGTAATAGAATTCCTGGGGAATATCTTTCTATATCAGGAGAGAGAGCAGGGGGAACAATAAAATCTCGAAATATTTTTACTTGCATGTACAAACGCGACACTAGATTATTTTTTACGTATAAATATGAAAATAACTAAAACTACATATGTACATTTGCGAACAATAAAATTTACCATATGGTTAATTAAATTTGGATACATTGTGACGGATAAAAAATAAAAAATAATAAAAAATGCATGCCAAGTATTTATCTGACAAACAACGGGCTTTTAATAATTCAAAATATAATTCTGGCTCACACAGAATTTTAAAATTACGTGTTTTGAATATTTGCTGGGTAAAATTACATTCGCACATACGCACATACGAATGTTTGATTACACAAAAACTGCGAAACATGTTGCACCTCGCGTTATTTTCCTTAGTGTAAAAAAAAAAAATGCACGCGATCAACGGTCACTTTTTCGTGCAACATAAGCGACTTTATTACGGAAAGTTAAATCAATTTCGTGCATTAGCCGTTCCTTGAGCCGGAAGCATTAGGACTGCACGAGAATTTGCTGCCCGTGAGAATGTTTTTGCCGTTTTACGGACGACGCGGAATGAAAACTTTCCTCCGACATCTTCCTTTCACCAAATTTAACTTCCCCCGACTTCGGCCTCCGGGAATCTCATCAGAGCTGCAGCTGCCGTACTTTGAGCATTAAAAACGAAGATCCGGGACAGTTTTTCTCGATGGAATTTATAATTCTCGTGCGACGTACTTCGCGGCTACTGGACGCGACGCTTGACGAGACGACGAGGAGACTAATGTATGGATGTAAGTGCTGCCTATTCGAGATATAATACATAAACGCGATCGAAACAACTTTCCAGAGAAGATAAAAACCTTCTTATGCTTATACGACCGACCTAGTTTTCAAACTCGGATAAAAACGGACAGTTTTACTCTTTCTTAAAAGTTGTGCGAGAGAAGATGACACATATAGTAAAAATGTATAATCAAAGATTCAATTCAATTTAAATAAAGTAAAATTTAATGAAAATCAATTTAACCTTATTAGGGTGAGGATCTTTTTTAAAAATCATAGCTTTTGCTTGATTGAGATTTGTTATAATTCATGAGTTTTTTTTTTGTTGTATTTCTTGCCTTAAAATATGATAATGTTTCAGTGCAGATTTATAGTGACTTTCCCGTCTTGTGAATATTAAAAAATGCTTTTTAAAGCATATTTTGCTGAAAACTAATTAAGAACTACATATAAACAATTGCATTATACGTTATAATACTGTGATAAGGAAGAGAGAGAGAGAGAGAGAGAGAGGAACGAATATAATCATTAGACTAATCAGTTAATTGATTTGCTTATTAATATACGCGATTGTTCATTTATCGGTAAGGCACACTGTTTAGCTGTTAATTTATAATTGTTTACGCGCATATAGAGAGAAGTAAATTGCAATCATCGTTTAATTCATCGCTCAATTTAGAACAGCAATATACATAGTGATAGTTAGCAAAATGTAATGATAGTCGCGCTATATGGGAACGAATTTGAATAGTAATCAGGACAATGTATCGACTGAAGCGATTATGGCGATGACGTTGCTGATACATTCGCGACATATGCAATTAGTCGTACGCGTTTCAATTACTATGTTTAATATAATTCGTGACATTGGCGCAATTGAGAAGAATGCCGCGAGTAGATAAACATCTAATTGCTATCATGGATGTAATTACGAGCAACGCGCTTTCGATTTCATTGCCTGCGCGCTATTTACGTCGCTTTGCTTAACAGCCGGAACAATCCAGTCGCAGTAAATGTCAATCGTAACCGTTCCAATGGACAGTCATTTCAATGAATTGCCAGGGAACGGCAATGTTTTGCGGCAATGATCGATATGTTACATATGTACGTGAAACATCGTCGCTGTTTTAACGATTTGGTCAACTTCAATTACAAGTGACCAGTGTAAAATATTATATAGATATACACATGTCTAAAATGCTTTACACTCGTTGCTCGTAATTGAAGTTGTTCCAAATTGGTACGTTTGTTGAAATTTCAAATTGTTACGTTTCTCGAGTATCAATGTAAATAATAAAATGTTAATTTTAACTTAAAACGTATATATACGTTAACATTTTAATTTTAACATTTTTGCATGTCTCAGAAAGTCTACGTCTGTACGTCTTTAAATTAAAATTACCATTTTATTTTTTACGTAAATATACAAGGTGGTCCTTAAATATTCTAAAAGATTTTAAAGAGTGATTTCTCACATCGATTTAAGACGAAAATGTACGGTTATATATTCAAAACAGCTCTCATACAGATCAGGGTATCAAAAGTTAAAGGAAAAATTTTATTTAAAAAAAGAATGTCTTCTAAAAAAAGTCTTTAAAACATGATCTTTATACATACAAAGTTTCATCAAAAGAATCCGAACAGTTTTCGAAATTTTTGAAAACGTCTAAATTAATGTGAGAATCATCTCTTAAAAACTTCCATTTAATTTTTTACATCCTGTATTGTAAAGCGTATAAGAAAATTGGAAAGTCGCATGATACAACTTTTTTCGATATTTTTGCTTTAAAAAAGATCAACTTCGAAATTATTAAAAATTTATTAAAGTTACATTAAAGACATTAGCGGTTGATCCGATGGTATGTATGTAGATCGGTCCCTCCGTTTTGTAAATAAGTTTAGTTGGAAACGTAACGGATGCTTCTAAATGCCGGTATTAAAGTGCTATCTCTAGTGAAATATTTCCAACATCGTGCGATGATCCTGCGAAATGTGGTATGCCTATGTGCATCGCTTATGGTCGCTGCACACACACACATTGCGCATATAGATTGTACACGTGCTCGCCGTCTCGTCTCCGTATATTTCCCTTCATAACGTTAAGTACGTCCTCAACTATGTAATGAGCCGTAATACTGCGTATTTCCACGGCATACCCGTATATTTCGAGTTGTCACGAATGATCATCGAATCCGTTTGAACTGCTAAGCCAGCAAGTGGAATCGTAATCAAATCATTTCGATTAGTCAACAAGTCTTGTATCCGCAGATAATAATCGTCAAATTAAATATATATGGAAAGTGAACTGTAAGACATGAAGAATAATATATGATGAATAAAAATAGGACTCGAAATTTTTTTGGTACGTCTTCCATATAAAGCACGTGGTAACATCTAGTGTGAAACACTGATCGCACTTTATTCTGGTCAATTCACTTAGATCAAACATTTCTGCAGATTAAACATTGCACAGGTTGGAGTTTATGTCTTGGGGTCCGGCGAAGTGGTTGCAACTTACATTTGTCAAAGCCTCGACTTAGTCCATTAAACGTGTTCAGATAAAAGTGCCAAGTCCGTGATAAATGATACTAAATTCAATGGTATTGTGCACTATTTGTTACTCGCTGTGGAAGTTTCTAAAGGAAACACTTTGGCTTCTTTGTAATTTCGTATTACTCGTATCAGCCTTTTTATTGCTTCGCAATGCTCGTACTCATTACCCAAGCTACTTAATCACTTCTTAAATACTATACAGAAATTAATTGAGTTCAAAAGCTTAACGGTATACTATATATCAATTTTGTGTAACACATTTTCATATGAAGTGTGTCACACGATATCGTATCATAATTTTCTTTAAAGAAAAAGAAAAATATTGCTCAGAAGTTTTCAAGTTTATTATTTTCATATTCCTTTATCTTATAAGAAAATAATGTGAATGTAATTATAACATACTAGTAAAAAAAATTGATGATTTCTATAACAATAAAATTAAAATTTTTCGAAAAATGTTTTAAACACTCCATCTATTAACTTGCGTATTTTTTACTTTTAAGGCCCGTTTTCACAATATAAGGTTACCTAAAGATTAAAAGTTAGATTCATCAGTGAAATTCATTCATGAATTTCGAGGTAACCTTTAATCTTTAGGTAACCTTATATTGTGAAAACGGGCTTTAAAAATAAAAAATACGCAAATTAATAGGAAGTGTTCACAACACTCTAAGAACAATTTTAATTTTATTGTTATATTTTTTACTAGTACACTTATATTACGGTTAAATTTACATTAATTATACTCTTATGAAGTAAAGGAATGTAAAAATAATGAACTCTAAAACTTCTGGGCATCTGGATGATACTTTTTCTTTTCCTTTTCTAACTTTTAAAGAACATTATACCTTTAAGTGCAGTGGCCCCACCTAAAGGTTAAGCGATCAATACAAAACTTGAAAATGTAATAAGTTTTTAATATCGTTGGCATAGTGCAATACACACGCGTACAGTATGTGAAACAATATTTGCGCATCCTATCTTGTTTGGAAAAATTTTATACCAGCAAGAAAGTAATATCATAATGTATTTTTATTAAATTATGTTTTACTTACTATAGTATACTGAATAAAATATATTATAGAAACACTTTTCCTTGTTATATAACATTTTTTCCAAAAAAAGAAACGAGATGGCCAAATGCTTTTTTTATCCACTGTATACGCACATATACTTGGAGAGATGTAATATATATAAGTTATATTATATATAGAATCATACTATATATTCTATATAAGTGAACTGTATAATGTTTCGCCGTATCAGTAGAAGCAGGAAATTGGAAAGTCAAGCTTTCGCTGCTTGTTCGATCCTTCTTCATTGTCGCGCTATCCTATCCTGACAATATCTTAGATGCCTATTTCAAAAAGCTTTACGGGCCAGAGTCTCATTTATCATTCCTGTCATTAATACGTACGTGTCAAATTTGTCAATTAAATCTAATTACTAGATAAATTCACCGAATACATCTCAGAATTCTCGCTTTAAACATCGCTAAGAACGTTTACGTTCGTTAAATAAGCTTGATAATTAGAATCTTTAAATAATCTCCAGACGCGGAGAGTTTCAATTTCGTCAGTTTTTATCTTTCATATCATGTCTTTTCACGTGAAACAAAAATCCGTGAGTACAAAGTGTCCCCGCTTTCTATCTCGCATATTCTTCTTCCTATTTCACTCGAAAGCATTCCACGCAAAGATAAAACTACTTCGTAAAAATAGACTTGTCGTCGACAGACATTTATTTCTACAGTCGCGACAGTTCCGTTTGTACAAGAGATTCTACTTCGTGCAGCGGACGGAAGCTGACGCGAAAAGCGGAGGGCAGGAAATTCCTGGAGGATAGGGAGGCCTCTTTTCCTTACCCTTTTCATCCCTTTCCATCCCCGTATCTTGCGTATCGTGTCCCTCCGCTTGCTTCTTTTAACCCGGCTTCTGATTTAATTTTCAGGTACCTTGGCGGAGAGGCCAGACTACAAGCAGTTCTCCGGCAGTGTGTACGTAATGAAGGCCGTTGCTTCGGACATGGTGTTGACTTTCTGCTCCCGGACTCCCGATCATCAGCTCTATTCCCTCCTATTGTCACGTGAGCACACTCTGCAGAAGAGCGACAAACGAGGCGTTCATAATCTCCTGGGACGCCGCGGTCTCAAGATCACCGACATCCGTGAGACTTGCGTGAACGGCGGCGCCAGATCAAGACGGGGCGCGCTCGATCTCGTCGCCTGGGTGATCCTCGTCGGCCTGTTCTCGTCGAGCATCCTCTTCAGATCCTGGCAGTAGTGAAATCAGACGGACGATCGATCGATCTCGAGACGCTCAGATCACCAGATCGCGCCCGACTGTGTCTCGGACTAATTAACGCGATTATACTAACACTTTGGATGCTACCGCGCGAGTAATCTCAGAACATTACGCCGAGTTACGGAAATCCGTTGACTGCACTCAACGTACACGTGTTACGTTAGTTACGTATCTAAGATGCCCTCGCGCCGAATTAAATAATAATTTTCCCATCGCGATATTCATGCGTAATTTCAAGTTCTTGCACGGAACAAGTTTTAATTACGTATCTCTCTTTCGAAAAATTTATATTATGATTTTTTTATTACATTATCATAAACTGTTCTTTGTTAACTATTTTAAATTATTACGAAATAAAATAGAAACAAATATTCTCTACGTAGTTACAAACCGTTACACATATTAACTTTTAAACGCCACACTACGCGGAAACAACACACTGATCAGTATAGGTATACCCAACTCAAATCGATTGCATGTAACTTTCATAAAAATTATACATATTGTAAAATTTTTTTCAATTAAATTAAAATGCCAGACATTAGGGACATAACGGTAGCAAACAAATGTTTGTTTGTACCTTTATTAATGAAAAAATCGAAAGCAATGAAAAGAGCATTGGAAAAACATTGGAAAAATAAAGCCGATAATAACGTAAAAGCGTTTAAGGATTAATATTAATAAAACGTATTCAGCAGTGTGCAGTTTTTTAAATTTAAAATTAATCTCACACGAAGCAATTAAAAAGTTCTATTTATTAGAGAATTATTTTTTTCATCAGTCTAACGTACTCTCAGTGCGTGTCAATCGATACAGAAACTAATTTTAATCGAAACGAGGAAGTCGCATCCAAAGGGTTAAAATTACTACACTGCACGGATGCTCGATCATTGACATCGAAAATTTCTGTCGTAATTAACTTAATGTCATCGTGAATACTCGATCAACAACAATAGAAGGCAGAATTGCAATTTAGATTCGCGACGTTTCCGGTCTCAGGTAAATCGCATAGAAAGAACATATACTACATCAATTTGTGAACGACGGGATTTGTGATTCGACGACTTTTAAGGGGATCAGATCGTGAGAAGCGCAGCGAGATAGAGAACAAGAGAAACATCGACATCATCTGCGATTCCTACAGAAGCTTCTTCGGTTCTATTCCCTTATAAATTCCTCGGATCGTCGGCCCCACGAATATTTTTCAGCGACGTCTGCTGTCGTTTGTTCCTTCGTCGAGAATGAATTACCCATTAGGAGATTTCTCTCCCTCGTGGACCCTCGCTCGTAGACATCTCACTCCGCAAGGTTTTTAATCAAAAACCTTTGTAACGAGCGTAAAAAGTTTGCCGCGAACAAAACGCGTGTATTGCGACGAAGTTCATTTTTTCCCTGATATTTTCTTGAATTATATGGCCAACACGTATTCCCTCTCGCAACCAATTCGCTAAACAAGATGATTTCACATCCGTTTTCATTAAAAAGTCTGTTCCAAATGTTCTACTTAAAATAGCTGTTAGACATTTATAGTTATATGAGCAAATAATTATATTTTATGTGTTCAATAATTATTGTGTGTTCGACAAAACTCACACTCAGTCACTTCTTTGCTTTTCAAAGTTCTATAGTACTCCGAAGATTTTTTCGTGCTGAATGTAATGTTGTAATTAGAATTTGCGTAGCATATCAGGATTTTTATTAAATTGAGAAAAAATAAGCAAAAAATCATCTCAATTTACTGTCCAATTTATTTAAAATCTTGATGTGTTATGCAAATTCTGACGAGAGCATAAAAAAATCGTATTCAGCACAAAAAAATCTTCGAGGTATGTATTATGGTACTTCAAAGAAAGAAGAAAGTGATTTTTTGTTTTAAACTGCGTAATTATACAGAAAGTCTGACATTCAAACAGCTATATCTTGATAAAAATAAGTGTAATTATCTAACAATAAACTAAAAGTCATTTGAAAACTGTTGGATTATAGTTTTAGATGCCAGTAGTAGTAGTAGAGTTTCATTTTGCCGATAAAAAACGTTGAAAATGGCCGAAAATGTTATTTTTTCTCCATTTCACCCCAATTTACTCAAAATTTTGACGTGCAATACAAATTCTGCCAACGGCATCGTGTTCAGCGCGAAAAAATCTTCGGGAAAAATATATACTAGGACACTTCGAAGAGAATTTGAGTGTCGAACAGCGTTTTATGTACAATTGTTACTTTTCAAACGTAATATTACTTTTTATACGCGGTTTTAAGTTTCTACGAATAGATTTGGCGTAAAAGGAGGAAAAGGCAAGAGGAAAAGAGTACTTCCGCAGTTTCAGTAAAGTTGTTAAGATCACTTTGCGTCCATTGCAAAAATACGTGTCTTTCCTGTCCTTTCTTTAATAGCTAACATCCCAACGAAATCTGTAACAGACAGAAAGAGAAAGAATGACGGTACATCAGAATCTCTCGTGCGAGAACCAAGCCTAGGATTTTCCGTAAATACTTTTCCGATAGCTGAGGGACGCGCATCCGTTTGCATCCACTCCTTGGCATCTCTTTGACCACATTGAGAGATGTTCGAGCACGATACTAACGTTCTCTTTCTATCTTCCTATTCCCTTTCACCATATACTTGTCCGTCAGAAAAGTTTCCTCGAATTGCCTTATCGTGGAAAACATCTTGATGTGCCCCAAGTCGCGTCTCGTCGATAAAGGAGCGCGGATTACAGGGGAGAAAAATGGGAATGCAGGGCCAGTGGGTGTCTGCATTCTTATGTGTCTCGGTCAAATAGACGAAGAGATAGAGAGAACGAAAGAAAGGGAGAAACGAGCAGAATGAGGTACGCTCTCGACGAGATTTCCACTGATGCAGCAACCTCATGCAGATTGCAGAATTGTCTGAACGGCGATAATGCCATGCTGTGGCAAGAAGTCCCCCGGGTTTCGCTCGTGCCTCTTCCGGAGCTTTCCGTATACGGGGTGTTCTCAATACAAAGCTAATGCTGACCGTGGTGAGCATTGTACTAAGAAAAAAAATGTTTATTTGATTAAATTAATTTAGTCCGTCTTTATTTCTTTCGTTGCAGAATGTACGTATAATTTAAGTCAAATATAATACGTTTGACTTAAATATGTTCTTCATAAAAAAAAGGAAGACGAACTAAATTAATTTAAACAAATAAACAATTTTTTTCTCCATGTACAGTGCGGTCTCTGTAAACCAGTCCCGTTTACATCTTCAAAAGTAACGATAGGTCTGTCGCGTTGCTTGAAATCTTCACAAATTTTTGCACGACAGAAAAACGAAGATGCTGAGTGCAAAAAGTTCAAGTAACAGCGAACAGATCTAAAGGTTTGCGTCAGCAAATAAAAACAGTGCAGTGAGCGCTCAGTAATTATTAATTTAATATACTCTTTGTAGACACGCTGGATTTTTTTTTATCCAGGCGAAATTTCACTCTCAAATTTGTTTACATAAATTTGAATTTTTATTGAATAAAGGTTTTAATATTTGAGTTAAATAACTGTTTGGCAATGTAGTAAAAAAATGTAGCAAAAATAATCCTGAATTTTTCAAGATTTTTGAAAGTCTAGAACAGTAAAAGAATTGAGGCTGAACAAAAATGACTTAAAGTGCTTACGAAATAAAAATACATGTGTCTACAAAGGGTTCATACAATTGGCTCTCACCTTTAATTCTACATTGGAGCTAAACATAGAAGCCAATCGTAATAAATAATCACTCAGCGCTCACTGATCTATTTTGTAAACTCAATTAATGAAACGTTGCGGCTTACGATAAAAGTTGTCTATGTGCCTATTTGAGTAATAATTGATCTATCACGATCCTTTTTTTTATCTATCATAATTCTTTTTTAATGTTTTCTTTCATAAATAAAGAATAAATCTTTCTCATAAGAATTTTAATCTTTTTTTTATCATGTGATGCAACACAACAAGTTACAGATACATTTCTAAAGATCATTTCCTTTTTCTATTATTGTAATCCCGATACGTAATAGATTTTTTCACAGAGTGGATAAGTATTGTAAAAATCTAAAAACTTATGAAGTCTTTTCCAATAAGACACCCTATACCATCCAGTTCGAGTCACGTATAACTCGCGAATGTCGCGACGTCGGCATCGTCCTATTTCGCTCTTCGAGTAACGAAATCAAAACCTCCGTACTCGCGTCTGGAATTTTCAAACAAGTACGCAAATAGGTAATCGCACGTTTTTCAAGATACCATCAACAGTTATAAATTTTATCAGCCTGATTCGCGCCGAAAGGGACGAATCCGCACAAATCGAGTCTTTTAAATGATTATCGAATTAACATCCCGTTTTCGGGATATTAAGAAAAAAATATATGAAGACCAACAATAGCTTTGACTGTCAAATTTTTATACATCTCAGTGTTTCTAACGTTTAAAGTAAAAGAAAAGATGCATCGCTTCTGAATTTTTACACGCGCGTTATCGAAAAATCAATGTCTACACTTGAGACCGGTCCAACGTTGCGCGTATTTACGATAAGTAATTGTAATTTTGGCTAAAGTTCCGAAGAGGTTTTCACCCCACCTACGAATTTGCCGACGAGGTCTCTCACGGAAAAATGAAAAGCAAAATTTATCATTGCCATATTTTGCTCTCCATGATGCTATCATTTAATTTGCAATTCCTAAATATTAAATAAAATTTTACAAGTAGTACTTGTAGATAATTTTATTATTTATTATGCTAGACTTTAAAATAATTCAAGGTAAATACACTTTTCGGAACTTCGCTCGTAATTTTAAGCGAAAGATTTAAGTGTTCAATTTAGATGAATCAGTACGACTGGAAGCCGCGTAAATAACATTTTTTTTCCAAAAAATTTCGTCACAATCAGAATTTTATTCTAGAAACGGATGGTATGTTTGATTAGTTAAATCAACATTCTTTCTCTGCACTCTTCAAATGTTTTACAAAATAAAATACTGTTCGCAGTTAAACTCTCCAGAAAGATCTGATTTATGCGGTTTCCAATCGTATGGATGCAAATAATTACGTCGTATGTACATGGATGATTCGTGTCTCTGAAAAAAGAAAAAAAACGAATCGATCGTCGTTCTTCCGTATGAACTCGTTGAGACACGATAGACAGAAATGCATGTCGTACATGTTTCCGGATGTTAGCGAATAAAATGACAATAGATGTCAGCGGTCAAGCTGATTCTACGAGAATGGATAGGTCTAGCAAATTGTCGAATGTTTAAAGTCTAAACTATCGAACCAAATATCGCGTGAGAAGAATATCGATGTACCGATGTATGTTTCAATCTGCAATTCTCGAATGTTTTCTCTACAGTCGTTTAGGATTAAGAACGTCAGTTATCTGATAAGCTACGAACATTACTAAAATATATAATTCTTAGCTTTTCTATTGCGTGTAACACAAATTTTATTGTTAACATTAGGTTTTATTATTTTTTCAATTTGCTAAATTGATATGAAATTATAGAGAGAATTATATAAAGTATTTAGGGAAAATAGTAGTTTAATCCAACTGCGAATAATAATTGAGGAGCAGTCTGAAATAATTATTTGAAATATATAAAGTGCTATTCAAAATACAATAATTATATTTATTATTTTGTTAATTGTTTTCTATATAACTCTATAAAGCAAATTTATTACTGATTATCGGGATGCCGTTATTACTAGAAAGTCTATTATAAAATAACGAAGTTATTAAAATAATCATATTTATATATATATATAAAATGCGATAAAAATATAATATAATAATTATTGAATTAATATCAAGTGTGAAGTGATTGTGAAAATAACGACGTAATTAAATTGAAATATCATTATCGCAACGATTATGCAAATACATTCCTTAAAAAGATCTGATAAGTCTGATAAGTTATATGCAAGATTATCAAAAATACATCCCAAACAGCAATTTCATAAATAATAATTAAGATAAAAAATACCAATTCTAATTATTTTTATTCTTTAGTTAGAATAATGTCGAACAACTCGCAGATGTATTAACAGTATTGTGACAAAATAAAAGTGCAAAATAATCATCTGTACCGACAGATTTAAGAGAAGTTACGGACGCGTGAGAAATTATCATTAATTAAGGTCGACGCCGTGTTGATTACGTAAATTAATATCGATTGCGCAATAGCGCAGCGTCGTACTATAAAGGAGCAAATAAACAATTAAAGTTCACGATGGGACGCGATTAAGATCCGATGGGGCTCGATAGCTCCGGAAGGAAAGACCGACTTATCGATCCCTCGATGCCCGAGAGCTATCGTTGTTTCCGTAACGTAACGTCGTGCCGTTATGCAGAATTTACGAGGCCACGGTGCTAACCACGCGAGAGCCGTGCCATCAATTTTTATCACACTCACTTCCGAATTAAGCTTAAACACGATATTTCTTTTTGAGCATACGGCGAATTTATCGGACGATTACACGAGAATCCCATAACTTGCGCTACGACCCAGCTGCATATTTTTCACATCCACGAGCTGCTATTACTTTTTTCAATATCTCGTCATTTATTGAAGGATTATTACCGGCGCCTCGGCTCCAGATTTGTCTCCTATAACTCGAGAAATTCGAATCTGGAAACGGGACGGCGATTCAACGTATGTGCTTTTACCGATTGTCCGATATTTATTGCTTAATCGCATTGCTCGGGCAATCGAATTTTAACATTCCCGAATTTAGCATCGTTTATGGACGAATTTAATTAGGATTATTAAGCGTTATTTATAACGCCGTTACTTTGTTGAAAAAATTCACAATGTCATTATCAAATCGTTATTATAACGAGGTAATTACCGTTGATTTGATGACATTATGAATTTTTTGTGACGATAACGGTAACATCAGAGTTAGAAAAATCAATTGTTAACTTGTAATGGGTTAAAAAAGTCATTCGTTATTGAAAAAAAATAACTCCTTTTTCCATTAATTTGTAACGCATTACTTTTTTACTCGCGTTACTTGTAACGAGTAACGTTATTACTTTTTTAATAAGTAACACATAATGATGACAAATTACTTTTCAAAGTGACTTTTCTAACCTTAGTACAACCTTAGCGTTTAGTTAGTTAGCGTTACCGTCATAAAAAATTGCAACATATTTATCAAATTGTTTACTATAGAAAGTAACTGAAAAGTAACGTTTGCCAACCCTGGTTATATGTTATATGTTAACGTGTCATATTTAAAAATGGGCATTGAATTCTCATTGTTGCGTATGTTTTTAGATTTTCGAGATTTTCCGATCTTGAATAACGTTGAAAGTGATTTAAAACTTTTGTCAAATATTTGAAAAAAATAAAATAAAAGTGCTTGTTAGCCCATCGCTCTACAATTATTAATTAATTGATGTATTGAAAGAGACGTGATGAAACAAAAATCTATTGCGAGGATGTAATCTATATATATCTTGACTTCAAGTTAAGACAAGATATTCGTGATATCGATCATGAAAACTGCCCACAATCATCGCCAATTCGCGTTTTCGCGATAATTTTAATGTAATGAGGGATATATTAGAGAGCTCGTTATTGAATTATTGTATACTCAACGCAATGGTCGCGCGGGCACGTGCGATGTTATGTTTAAAACGCTCTAGAGTCTTTATTTATTGTACAAAATGCTGGATATTATAGATATATATATATATACATATAAGTATAATTTATACATATATGATAGTACCTAATACGATGTAATCGTATGCTTATTATGTGTATAAATATGAACCAATAAAAAATTACTTCGACGTTTCACGAATTTTTATCCGTTATATTTTCCATCTCTTTCTATATTTCTTCTCTCATGGGGTGCGTTCCACTCAACGCTTGCAACGCTCCTGGAATCATTTTATCCTTGTCGTTTATCAAATGTTAAACAAGGACAAATGATACTCGCGAGCGTTGCGAGTGTTAAGTGGAACGTAGCCATGATAATAATGTATAATTAAATATTTTATATAGAAAGAGCAGGAGTTTCTGAATGGCGGATATGCTTTTTTCTTACGATATTAATTTATGGAAGTCGCCTTATGCACTAACGTAGGCGTTACGTCGAGAGCGACGAGAGTAACTTTAATGCTGTAGCCAGCAATATAATGCATTCTAACGTAACGTGTTACGTCACGAAACTCGGTTCTACAAAATGCAACAGAAAGTTTCGAAACTTACTCTTCGCATGGGAAGTCTTGCGAACAAGTGGGAGCCGAGTCGAGAGGGCGAAAAAGCTTTCTGAGCCGCCCATATATTTGCATCGACGAGCGATAGTGCGAAACGGAAGTTCTACCACATTGACGGTAACCAGACGGCAAATATGAGATGGTAAATGTCAGACACCACTGGAGATACTAGGCGATTTATCAAAATAACGGCATACGCTGTTTCAAATTTATTTGTTGCATACATAAGTTTCTTTACTCAGGATAATCTTTTATTTCCAAAAAATTAACTAAATTGTATTATATCAACTTCTACTAATGTATATTAACTATTAACTTTGATTTTAGAGTTGAAAAATCAGATTTCAGAACATTCAAAGGATATAAATAAAAGAACTGGTTTCTCATCAGTGATAACCGAACATAGAATATTGTGCAATCATGATTTTGATTGGGAAGATGTAAAAATTTTGGATAATGAACCATCTTATAATAAGAGACAAATTTCGGAGATGTATCAAAAGATAGAGACATGGGTTAAACAAGCGGAGCAACAAATCCCAGCATTATATTTGCCTACATTACAGCTAATGTCTCCCACCTAACGTTCCTTCTTCCTTTCCATTTCGTTACAGATCCCTTTCCTTCTCAATTCTTTATTCTCATAGTTCTGCTGTCTGTGTCATTAGTCTCAGTGCTTGAAAATAATTCTTTCAATTTTTGGAGAATTGGTCGTGATACCTTTGCGTTATATATACCTTTCAAATGTGAATTAATTATAATGGACACATAATTAGAAGTAAGAATCTCAACTTCAGCTACAAAAAAGCTTAAATATTATTTACTCATATCGTTCTTCATTTACTTATAATGTACACGGAAAAAAATGCCTTGGCAATAACAGCTAAATAGCTCAATCAAGTTTAGTCAGAGCTATCGTTTTAGTGTCATTACTAAGCTCTGACTGTTACATATAAAAAAACATTCACTGTGACGTGAAACTTTATTAGCTGAAATTAAAAACATATATTAGTACAAACAACTAAAAAGATGTCAGACGTACTTAAAAGTTTTGCAGCAAAAGATAAAGTAGTATTCAGCCAACATCATATGTCTCTAGCAGCAAAATTTGTTGCTACAGTATATAAGTGCAAATAGTTAATAAATTTAACTTGAGCAATAACAGCATGTCTTTATTTTTAAAACCATTGGAGGTTGTATCTCTTATTTTCATTTTTACGTAAAAATGAATTTTTAATGCAAAAACTAAAATAAGAGGAACAATCTCCAAATGGTCTTGATCTTGACCAACGTCCAGGACATGATCCTGAACAACATTCAAGAGATTTTTAACCATCGGACACCTTGCGTAATGCTAATGCCGGCGGTACTGTAACTTTCAAGCCTTATAACTCGAAATGTACTTCATAAAAAAATATTTTATTATAATTTTAAAAAGCTCTCGAGGTTAGCTACAAGAATATTTAATAAAAAATAGGGAGTTTCAGTAAAAAAATTCAACGTGACCTTGTCCTGACTTTGACAATGCCACCCAAAGTCAAACCAATAGTACCATCTTATGTCTCCCTTAAAGTCAAAAAACTTTTGTCTGAAATATTTTTCAAGAAAATGCATATTTTTCAAGAAATTAGCCTGGTATGATCGCTCTGTTATACCCTGTATATAACAAACTTATCTTCTTAAAAAAAGTAAAAAAGGCGTTAAGAATATATGTGCTTCTCAAAGATCTAAGTGTTCAACCCAAATCTAATTTAATGATATATAATCTAATATAATACATATCATTAGATTTTCTCCAAAACAAAGCAAAAACAAGCATATTTCTACAGGACTTTTTTTCTTGGTTTATCGATCCCTTACACGCTCCCGAAGTTTTGACATTTAAATTCCAAACATCCTGCATATAAAAATAAATTATCCTTTTTTGCGATTACAAACTGTAATTTTTTAAACACAGTTCTTATTTCCAAAATTACAATTTAAATTTGGGATTACATTAAGGATTACATTGGTAATGGAAATTAATTATTATATTGTATGTATTGTAACATATTACCGAGCGTATTATTTATCAAAAAATAATTTACGTTGCAGTTTCCGTTTCGCAACGTTTTTTTATCCCGAGAATAATCACTTGAAGTAATTTTTACACTCTAGCAGTAAAAAAATGAAGCTCATTACAATAGCTTTCTATACTGATCGAGAAGTTACGTTTTTTTTATTTCTTACGCGCGTCTTTTTGACAAAACATTTAGTAAATCTATATACAAATAATCTGAAATACTAATAAATTATAGAATAATTAATAATATAATATATAATACAATATATAATGAATAATAATGATTTTTAATTGGGATGTACAAAAGTAGATCATCGCAGATTATCTTTTATGTAAAAAAATTAAGTGACAATTTCTAGGTTAATATTAAATAATAATGGCACTTTTCTAAATCCATTCGATAAAATGCAAAGAAATAAAAAATTAAATAAAGGATAGAAATGTTTTAAGCATTAAA
>NW_017305987.1:817083-822464 GCF_001594115.1 Trachymyrmex septentrionalis | reverse complement strand
AAATTTGAAACGTTTACTACAAGTCATGTCCCTATTATTAAATGTCTGTTATTTGATAAAAGAGGGAATGCATTGATTGATGCACATTCGAGCTTGCTCGTATTTTTGCTGTCTATATTCACATAGCATAGAAAGTTCAAAAAGGATTCAGTCCTCAATTCAGTCGTATGTCATTAATTCTGAATTCATTTTCAGATGCAAAAAGAATTCTTATCAGAACTTTTTAGAAAAAAAATTCTTTTTGCATTTGAACTCATAATTGATGACATACGACTGAATTCTTTTTTAATTATTTTTGAATTCTGTGAATCTGAGTTTGCTTCTTCGTGCTCGTTCGTGCTCTGCTCGCGATTGTTTTCATCAATCATTTAAATGATTATTAATTCCCGTGTTTAATGAGAAGATCGGGCTATTCATTGGGTCTGTTCGTATTGCTTGCACTTTTTGCGCTCGGCATCTTCGCTTTTACTCTTTTCAATACCAAATATATATCTATTCTTATTTTAAGTGCAAAAATATTTGAGGATTTCATGCAACGCGAACAGACCTATTATGAAGAAATCTTTTCGAGTAATTTATGTATCTGAAAATGTTGCTAATTTAATAGAATTTCTAGTTGACTTGAAGGATTTTTTCTTTTTACCGGCAGATTGTTTGGGGGCGCAAAAAGTTTTGAATTTCTGGGTGACCTTTAAAGAGAAAAATAAAAAGAGCCTAAATTACAGCTAAAATATTGAGAAAATCGCAACATAAAGGATAACTTTCAGATAGACTTGGCAACAGTGATCTGAAGTAGATATCGAAAATAAGAAACACAAATTATATCGTCTAATAGCGTTTTTCAAATGAGAAAATTAATACAATATTAAGTCTGTTTGACTTGCTTACACTTTTTACACTCAGCATCTTCACTTTCTCTCTTTTCAGTCAAATATATATATATATCTCATTTTAAATATAAAAACTGTAAAAAGATATAAGCAAGTCGAACAAATCAATAGTGTGCATAATCGGTTTACATATTTTAAGGGTTAATTAATTTAATCTTTCAAGATTATAAAGTTATCTTGACAAAGAGTATGTAATTAAAAAGATAAATTATTAACACTGAAAATAATATGTGAAATAATTTGCATTCAATTGCACTCAATGTGCAGTAAAAAAAGATTTTTTCTTGCAATAAGAAGTACAAACGATTGAGATGATACAGCGTAACATAATAAATGCAATCTTATTACTTGTCACAATTCAAACAAAAATTAAATAATTGCTGAGTTACGGTAAATTGTGATTCTTACTGGTGAGCACTTGATTTTCCAGAAGAAAAACTACAACTGCGACATATAGCACGACGATTATCTCTCTAACGTTGGAATTCAGATATATCGGATATATCTCGTTTCGCAACTTTTGTTGCACATGCATAAATCACTGTAATTCACTCACCGATTTTGGAGCAATGCACGAACCATCAAATCGCGTTCAGGGAATGACACACACAACACCCAACATGTCCACCAATACGTCCAGCATCCAATGACACCGATTTCAGAAGGAATAGAGTATTCGGCAAACGTTCAGCTTGCAAGTCTCTGCAACCGGATTTCGTTTCGTTCACAAATACAGAATTACACAAGCGATAACTCCTCACAAGACGTGAACGCGTCGCATAACATACCCTCGCGCCGAGCAGCGACACTGTGAGCCACTGAACGCGATTGGTCACTACTTCGGCTACGCCACGGATCCAGCCAATCACGTTCGGCCGCTCATGGCCGCCGGCGGGAAAGTACGACGCTTTGTGACGCATTAGGCGCGTTCGTTGAGTAAATTCGTCCTCGACTGTTACCTTTCAAATTGGTCGCCGCGCGACATCTCGTTGTTTGTTTTTATCGACCGCGACCTTGACGTATATTTCTCGACGTACTGTTACTCATGAAAACTCACGAAAATCACTGCTATCATTCACCATGCGAAGTTCAAACGAGAGGCTGTTTTGTGCGTCGCCACTCGCTTTCAGCGATTGGCACTACTGTTCATTCGGCGGGAATACATGAGAATGCATAGGAATAGTCGACTTCGCGATTAATATCCGCAAGTCGGATTTATTCTTCTAGTGAGTCTTTTAGTAAGATCGCGTGTTTATCGGAATGAATATTTTGCGCGACTGGCTCAAGAGTCTCAAGACAAACGTCGAAGCAAAGGTACGAATGGAATTACAAATTGTCAGGATCGGATAGTGCTAAGTTAAAAAGTTAAGTTAAAAAGTTAAAAAGTTAATTAGTTTTAACTTAACTTAGTTACATTTTAGATTCTTAACTTTTTAACTTTATTTAGTTACATTTTATCCGTAACTATTAATTTTTTATTTAACTTCTTCGAAGTTAAGTCTCAGACATAATACGCGGTAATAACTTAAAATGAGATAAAAATTGCAAAAGTGAACAAATTTACTAAAATATTTATAATTTCATTGGTCAATATCTAATAAATTTGCTCATTTTTGTAATTTTTATCTTATTTCAAATTACGTAATCGACTCTCAGATTTCAATTTATTAGAAACCGTATATTTCGATGTATCTAGTTTCCGATAGGTTGAAATCTATTATTACTTATTATTATCGCTAGTCTCTTGCATTGTGTTTGAAGCTTTAGTCATACTACTGGCCATACTATTATAGTCGAATCTCTCTCTCTCTCTCCCTCGCTCTCTCTCTCTCTTTCTCTCTCTCTCTCTCTCTTATATACTAAACAACAATATATACATATAAAAAACATATAAATAAAATAGAATGTTTTCTAAATAAATAAAGTATATATTCCCGTTATTTGTAAGACTGGAACCCTGGAATCATAAATTTATATATAAAAAAATAAAAAGAAATAAATTTAACTTTTAACTTTTCAATTATTTTTTTTTATAAACTTAATTTTTAATTCAATTAATTTTATTATAAATTAACTTTGTATCTTAACTTAGTTAAAAAAAAAAGTTAACTTATCCAACCCTGCAAATTGTCATTTTGTTTTAATATTCGCGGGAGATAATTACATACTTGTTTCGCTTAATGTATATCTAGATCCGAATGTCACATTAGTCTCGGAAATGCTTCGCGTCGTGATTTTTCGCCTCAAAATTTTTTAGGTGAAATGTAATTTATCTAAATCTATAAGACTCGCAAAAGAATGAAAGAGAGTCAAGTACTATCGTCATACTGAACAATTCGAGTAACATGCCGTATTAACTCTTATCTTACAAATGCGGGTCACTAATGATCGAGCGATTCCTTGTTATCTCCTTGTAAAAAAAGTTTATGGCGAGGCCACCCTAACCGTAAATCTACCTGTGACTGGCGTGCAGTTCAAGTGAGACACTATAGTGACTCCTATAAATATACAAAAGATGTTTTTGTGAAAAATAAAAATTGTGTCAAAATTATTATAAGTATTCTATTTTCATTCTAAATTAATGGTCTGAATGTTTTCATTAAAAAAATTTTTTTCTAAAAGAATTATTTATTTCTTAGACAAAATGAATAGAGTTGAAGAGACGAATCACGCCTTTCTTTACATATTTATCTAAATGTGTATTTACAATTTATATATTTTTTATTAACAAATACATTATTTTATAACAAAATAAAAAAATGCATATTTTAATTCGATTTTTCCTATTTGTCCCTTGTTGAAAATTACTCATATTTATGTGCTCAAATAATTCAACTTTTTGTAGAATTCGAAGTTCTAGTATTTTATTTATTTATTTTTCAAAACTTTATATCTAAATTACAAAACCTTGCAGTCATTTTTTATATTTATTTATTATGAAAAATTATAATTTTTTAAATCAAATGCCATTTTTTTCTACCTTATGAGTCTTTCGGTAATTATAAATTATATTACATTTTATTATTTTCCAAAATAAAGTTTCAATATTTATTCTAGAAAGTTAATAGTATGTTGGTGAATTTTTAGAGATTTGTTGAATCATTCTGAATAAGTGAACAACCAACGGATTCTAACGACCCCCGTTTGTATAGATGAGGCATCAAATTGTATATTGTACGATTGATGCTGGCGATTTTTTGTTGTGCAAAGATTATTACACAATTTTACATTTGCAATACACGAGTTTTGATATACATGAATGATATTGAATTTTAAAGATATGAAAAAACAGAAAAACATAAAAGTAAAAAGAGCAGTAAAAGGCAGTAAAAGATGTAAATAAGCAGTAAACGAATCGGCCAGTTAAAATAGAAATCGTAAAGCAAAAGATCGCATTGCTTATAAAAATTTTTGCATTCAATATTGTTTTCTTTCTTACCGAATATATTTATCTTATTTTAAATGCAATAATTTTGGGGGAATTTCAAGCAACGCGAATAGATCTAATAAAAAAGCAGTAGCAAATTTAAAATATTAATTTGCTTGGTTCTTATAATACAAGCCTATCCCATTTTATATCTAAATCTCCGGAACCAAAACACAAAGCTATCCTAATTACAGTGATTTTTCTGCGTTGATATCCTGGTGGAAAAAATTTGTCAAAGTTTGTCTGAAAAATATAAAAAATGACAAATTTAGACAGTATTACTGAAATTTGATGGAAAGTATCTCATTTTATTTGTAACTATCTGAATTTATTTGAATTTCTATATTTCGACAATTTTCGGAAACATTTAATTAGGACAATTTTGGACACATTCGAACAAATTTTTTCACTAGGATATCAACGCAAAAAAATCACTGTAATTAAGATTTCAAGGACTGTAAAATATTGATATATGTTTGAGCGACGCTTATCTGCACTTTACAGTCCCAAAATCTTACATTGAATTTTTTGGGTCAATAGCTTTGCGTCGATGGTTTTGGTTTCGGAACTAAAATTAGAAAGGCCTGTTTTTATTAGTCTTATTGAATTTTGTATGAGCTATAACCTTTAGTTGTGCATTTTTTATTAAATAATTATGTGTTTTAACTTAACTGTTCACGTAAATCGCATAATATCCACGTAATATCACGTAAAATTGTTGGCTTCAAATCACTCATCGCCATTACAATATGTAGATACGGGATTGATTGGGATGTCGCGTTTCTTTCGAATTTGCGAGAAATGTATGTAAAAAACGTTGAGTTTTTCGAAATAATAATGGAATTGGCGTGCGGCCTTGAAATTGTTTACAGCGGCGGACTGCGCGCTTTGTATACAAAGTCGCCGCGCGTTATTGGGTACATTTAGTACTACAACCACTCACTGAGCGCTCGGAGATTGATACTCTAATCATATCTTACAGATATCTTACAGATAGTAAGAAATTTAACTCTTCTATCTGCTCTGAATTTATTTCGCAATGGTGACAAATTGACGCGCGTTTG
>NW_017305987.1:816051-816983 GCF_001594115.1 Trachymyrmex septentrionalis | reverse complement strand
CCCCCCCCCTCCGAGGATAAATCCAATGGTAGGGAAGCTAACGTACCCTCGTCACCGATTTAATGAAAGTGAACGAACCGCAGCGAGTTCGTCACGCGTTTGCTTTGGGAGTGCCGTTGAAATTATAAAACTAATCGATTATTCACAAAATCCATTCGATGGAATTCTAGTTCGACAATGGAATTGTATCTTCGATGTTTTGACAGTAAGCGGCATCCTCATTGAGGCACTGTTATGTGAGGTGGCCACGATCCTTGCAACCCTCACGACAAATGCTCCGGGCACGAGGTGATGCCAGCCGCGTAATGTCACGCACTCCACAAAGACGCAATGTTCGCGCGGTTTAGCAACTATTGTTGCTGTCGGTTAATTGAGGACACGCTCTGTCTGTCAAACGGTTTGGCCCTTAGCGGAGACAAGCGATCGATTGATTCGAATTCGTCTCTGAGTCGTCTAAAAAGGACTTGCATTACTCTGATCAAGGTACTCATTTCTCTGCATTTATCTACAACGTCTCAATCGCATTTAATCTGACTTGGTCAGAGCCTAGCCTGTTAGTTTTTTGCTCGTGACCAAGTAGTTGGATCCTATTTCCTTTGTTAGACTCGGGTATCAAATTTTCTCTTATTAGAGGCGCTTGTTACGTCTACCAGTCTCTTCGAATCATTTATGGTACAATACTATTTGTGTCTCATTAGAACTAATAGCTAGGATATGCTCAAATTTAAACATGATTTTTCATATAAATCAGAGGTGATAGACTCGATGCGATCGATTTCGTCTTCTTTCATGTGGGGCTTAACTTTTGTTCGACATTTATTGTGTGTTTCGCATATACTCGTTGACGTGTAGTGTTAATTCCATCGATTGAAATGGAAAGTTTATCATAGGTTTTGTAAACGTGAAATATATATGTGTGTGTGTGTGTGTGT
>NW_017305987.1:801059-815551 GCF_001594115.1 Trachymyrmex septentrionalis | reverse complement strand
AAAAAATATATATATATATTATATAATTTTTTAGAAATATAAAGACAGAGGAAATAAAAAGTAAGAGATCAAATAAAACTAAAAAATTTTTAAATATTGACTTTCTTTTATTTATTGCTGTTACTTAATTTTGCTCATTATATTTATACATATTTTATGATTAGTAAATAAAGGGAATAAAATATTCGTATTTTTATACACACATGAAATATAAAAAATGAAAAAATATAATAAAATAAAAGTATATATAAGGAAGAGTGGTCTAAATCGGATCTATTTGCAGTTTTTTCTCTCTATAAGCCGTAAATAAAGTCCGATCATAAAATCAAAGATGTCGTTGGAAAGATCATTTAATTCCTTTCATTTTTACCTTAGACCATTTTGACGTATCTCTCACCTGTGTTGAACTATAATGGAAAATATAAAAACGCTTTTTCCGGTCCGATTTGTAACTATTGGTTTCAAATCAGACCATCCCCTACTCCAAATCAGATCCTCCTATTTTTATGGACTTTTAAATAGAATTTTACAATATTTTAATTTATTTTTGTTATGGTATTGAGCAAAAACGAGCAATTTGATAGTCGAAGATAAATATTTTATTCAGTAAAAAATTACTGACAGTTTATATTATTAGAATTGAAATCAATAAAAAATTCAATCTCAAAAAATTTAATCTTGTGAGTCTGATGACTCATGCTATTTTATTGATTTAGTGTTCCTTAGAAGAGATTCTAGATCAGATCTAGTTAGTCGATCACCCCCTCCCCCTTCCCAGTACTACAACCAGATTGTGGCTAGTCTTCTTTTTTCGATGAATTAACTGGCTTACTTGGCTTTTTAGTGTTTCTTGTTTTCAATTGCGTTTTTTTTAGTTGAGACATTTGTTTCATTGCTTCCTTTATAGCACTAATTTCAATCGCATCATTATCAATTAAAATAGTTTCTTTTCCCGGTTTTTGTTCCCAATCGTATTTTTACGTGGAGGCGTTTTTGGAAGTGGACAAATGGATTGCAGTGTTTCGTCCAAATTTATTTTTATCTCGCTATGTTCGATTGGCCGATCAATTACTGAACTGGGCAGGAAGTCAATTTCTTGGAAAACGTCAGGATTTAATGGCCAAATGCCTGTTGCTATCTACTATACTGGAGGTCCGATTTGGACATGGGTCCTTTCGAACTTTTGGAACAAATTTTACAATAAACCGCAAAAGTGTTCATAAAACGCTTGATATTTTTGAATTCTATGCTTTTTAATTATCTTAAATTACCTTTTTTAACATCTTTTAAATAATGATTTATAAGAATTTCATTTTTAAAAAAATTTTCAAACGATGGCTGAAAATACATATTTGCGTCTATTCTATGATCGTTATGACAGAGAACTGTCAAACTACTGTCACATGTTCGGTGTCTTGTAAAGACTTTACATATTATAAATAGCACGCAAATCTGCTGAACCATATTTATTTAAATTAAAAAGGTCCTATTTGGAACATGGTCCGATTTGGAACACTCTTCCCTATATATACTATATATATATATATATATTAATCGGGCTTTTAAAATTAAAAAATACAATATAGTACATGGACGATAAGAGCATATATACAGCGCGGATATTGGTGCGCGAATTTCTATATAATTAACAAAAATTTCTACATAGGATATAAATGTACAATAATTGTCTGTACCATATTATTTGTTTCGGTTTTTTTCAAACGTTCCATTATCAGCGAATCCATAAATACAGTCGTAGATGTCTTGATCTCAATGTTCTTATGCCAATGTTGGAATTCATATCTATGTAAGACTGAGGATAAGCATTTCCCTACTTTCTAGTGAAGAATAGCCATAAGTTTTTTCATTAAAAAGCCAAGTGACTGACTAGAGAACAAATTGTGCAATTTAATATTGTTACGTTTTTCAATGTATTGTATTACTCATCCTCATTTTCCATAGATCACAATTCGTTATTCCAAATGTAGAAAGTCAAGTTATACGGAAGTCAAGGAACGATAACAAAAAATATAATATTTAATTTTCACATTACACGATATAAAATTTATGACATGTGTTATTCCAACGGGAGTGAGACAACTAATGATCGTCAATTCTATTCTGCGGGCCACGTCCGTAGAGAATAATACGTTATGCTGAATCAAACGAATCTAATGTCAATCTTTAAAAGCAAAACAAAATTAGCTAAAAACGAATACACAAAGTCACTATTTAAACCTTTCTAAAATACTCACATACGAGTGGTGCAAAAGTTCTGTGTTTGATTGTAAATTCAAGCTATTCTATTGCAATTGAATGTTCAGCATTTCCGATATGAGTCTCTTATTTAATTTTCTTTCTTATGTCCAAGATTTTTATATCCTCCCATTCAAACTCATGATTGTGTTCCAACCTATGTTGTGTGATCACTGATTCGTTAGACATTATCCTATTAATGTGATTTCTGTGTTCTTTGGTTCTCGTTTTTAATAACCGTCCATATAAAATTATGTATTTAATTTTTGTATTTTACAGAACTACATGAAATCAAAGTGCGTATGATAACATAAAATTTACTGAATTACATGTTATTAGATATTTTTCAATTTTTGATTCTATATTCTTAAAAAATTTAATTTTTAATACCAAAAGGTTATTAATAAATTTAGGAATTTTTTTAAAAATTTGTATTCAAAATTATTGTTAATTTTTATAAAAATAATATTTCAAATAAGAATATAAAGATTCTATGCTAAATCAGTGATCTGATATGAATTTTTTACTGAAAGAGTGAACGAAAAAAGATGGTTTTTTTGCCCTTTTTTTGGGTCCCCAATTTTTGGACTGAATTATGTGCCAAATGATACCTTACAATGAGATTAATTACAATAAAGAAGTTTCAGGTTAAGATGACAATTGTTATTATAATTGGAGGGGGGAGAGGGAATCACGTATTATGTCTATGCAAAAATCCGTTTTCTTTTACATTCAAAACAAATTGATTTAAAAAATCACCAGGATAAGTGATGTTAACTTGATCTTATCTTCATCGATTGAATCAACTGCGATCTTGCCTTCATCGGCTGGGTCAGAAACGGCGCATTTGCATACAGTTCAATTGCATATATCACTCACATCGATCGGTCCCTAGTAATTTTTAACTGCTTTACCAATGAGATTATATTAAATTAAAGATAAAATTTAAATTAGTGATATGAGTTATTGATATACACTCGATTAAACTTTTTAAAATTCCGGACCTCGCAGATCTATGATAATTCGATAATGGACTTTGATTCCATCCCTCCCAGCTCTGATAATTGTCACCTTATCTTCAAATTTCTCTGTGATTAATGTCTTAATATAAGGTAAAATTTAGCACACAGTTTAGTTCCAAAATTGAGAGCCCAAAAAAACGGGCGATTTTTTCGGTCACTCTTTGATTAGCATTTTACAGAATTGCGTATGTATTCAAGAAAGTACTTTAGAAATTTAGAAGTCGACGTAACTGTCAACTATAAATAGAAAAATTACGAAATAGTTCTAATAAAAAAATTTACTTCTAAATTTTTTAATTCTAAATTTGAAAAATCGATTTCTTTTCGTGGTAAATATCTATGAAAGGCAATTGTAAATACTACATTCTTTTCACATTTTTGCTGCCGCTGCCTCGGCGATGAGGTCTTATCGCTGCTCTTCGTATTAAGTGGGCACTAGCGTGGTTCACCGCCGGCGCGCGTAGAGTTATAACAATCCTCATGAAAAGTTATTTCGCGTCCGTGAGATCCATTTGCGATGACTAGTTCGGTGCTCTGTTGGAAAGTGGAGATTTCTATTGCAAGATCGACATTAAACCTTGATTTTCTTGAGATAGTTTGATAGTTTCCAGAAATAATTTCGATAGAAAGTCAACGACGACTTTCAAAGTTGAGTCACAAAAAATTAATTTATATATTTTAAGAAAACATTTTTTTCTTCTCATTAAATATTCTTTGTAATTAGTATTAGTATTATCTTAATATTATCTTAATAATAAGGAGACAGTAATATTATGAACATGGATATAATGATATTTACACAGAATTTTTTATTATTAATTAAATAAATCCAATCAGTGAATCAGTTTATTTGGCAATTTCATTGATGAAAAATACACTTACGAATGAGTATATTTCAGTACTTAATTTTCAGTTTCTTTTTAAAAACCATTTTCAGATAAGAGATCTTAGAATCGATTTACCTGTTGATTTTATTGACAAAGAATATGCTTACGTATAAATATTTTAGTGCTTATAATTTTTGGTTTTTTTTAAGAAACTATTTTCAGGATCAGAGATCTCGCTATATATTTCGCACAAATACTAGTATTAAAATATGAATTATTAAATATTTTAATACATCAAATACGATAGAGAACGCCAACACGGTTAAAGTTAGATGTTTCAATAATACAATATATATTCTTTTTAGTAAATCAATTTATTTCAGATAGGATTGAGCGCCGATAAGTTTTCGGACTTTCAAATTCTGTCCGTCTGATACGTTAATAATCCCCCCTAAACTAAATTAATCCCAGGTTCGAACCCTGACTAATACTTTTCACAATAAGTTTTTTACAGTTTTTTTAAATTTAATTTAGGGGAGATTATTAGTATTTCAAACAGATTATGTTGAAAGTCCGAAAAATTATCGGAGCGTAATTATATCTGAAATAAATTAATTTAATAAAAAGAAAATATATTTTCGATTATTAAAAATATATTTTCGTACAAAATGATTGGATATAACAGGGCAATAGAAGTCAAGCACGGTCATTCTTGTGCAAACCAATATAATTAACAAAACAACTTTATATATAATAATAATTAATCCGCTTACATGTTTTGGCTTACTTTTGAGCCATCCTCAGAGACGATATAATGTTATAATTATAAAAAAATGTTTTACAAACTAATTCATTTCACAGTGAGCCACCTCCATCTATTAAAGGAAACTATAATATAAAAACAAACTCTAATAACAATCTAAAATGTATTAAAATTATTAAAAAGTAAATTTGTTGGGAGCAAAAATGATTTATTGTAAAATAATAGAAGGTAGCTCATTAAAACAAAAATTCACCATATCACAAACACTTAAATTCTATCGGTTTAAACCAGTCTTTGACTTCAGCGAATCAATTATGTTGAAATTAATGAATAACTTTAAATACTCCTAAAAAGGTTAATCACAAAGAAAAAGAAAAAAGAAGAGGGAAAAACTTCGATATTAATTATAGTCCAAACGGACATCAAAACTAAAACTAAATCTTTAATAATTTAATCTTAATGTAACAAAGAATGTACACTGATTAGATCTAATTCAAAATACACTCATAACACAACGTTCTCAGCTCCAATACAGGGCACATTAATAGGGATAAACTTAAAATTTTGCGATATGTATTACTAGATTCACATAAATTCCTTATATCTTTCGAAAAATATTAAAAATACTTTAATACTCAAAAAATAAAATATTATCTTTGGTATCGTGTGCATTAATAATTTAACTTAACAAAAAAATATATTTTTTCTTATTTATTTGTGCTAGTTTTCTTTATAACTTATCGAAATACAAAAGCACACTAATAGAGACAGACACAGTAATTGAGGCAGTTATCCTAGTAGTATCGTTTAAATTTGAGCTCTAATAAAAATGTATAGAAATGTATTATAAAATCATAAAAATTTTAATTTTTAATATTAGTACATTATGTATTTAAGGTTATTTACGTAGAGTTACATCACAATGCATGAACTAGTTGCCCAGTAAATAAACAAAATATTTATTTGTTCTATATCTTTGTAACTAATTAGTGACTCGCAATGAAACTTCGCACAAATTATTTTGAATATTTAAAGTACTTATAAAAGAGAAAAATGTTAATTTTTAATAATTAAACAAAATTTTTATTTTTAATAAAATAAAAATAATAACAAATAAAATAAATAAACTACAAAAATGTGTTATTAATAAAAATATAATGTTATTCAAATTATTTTTTATATATGTAGTTTATTTGAAGTGTAACTATTAAACATATTTTCAAATTTAATTTTTTTTACAGAGATTGTACGTAATACATCCTTAATTGTAGTAAGTAAAATTGTATTTTGTAACTTTTACGTATTATAATAAATTGTACAATAAATTGTGAAAAAATTATAAATAATAGAAGTCTTTTATATACCGTAAAATGTAACTTTCTAGTCGATTTAATTTTTAAAAAGTGCCTTAATAATAAATGTTCAAAATGTCTTAAAAAGTCTTTAAAATTTGTTAAATATATTTTATGTTCTAATTTTGATATACGTGCTATCTAGGCATTATCAAAATTTAGTCTAAAATTACGCCGATTTTAGAGCAAAATTATTTCATTTTACGGTACGCAAATAAATGAGAATTGCTGATTGGAATCAGCAGGGCATTTACCGATTGTTCCATTTTTATCAGAGATCTTGTTTGAAATTTTGAATTGAAAGTACCTGTATACATATTTTGTTGAGACATTTGAGACATGTTTATTTAAAGTATCTGTAACAGCAACTGTGACCAGTAAAAATAGAACGACTACACAGTATTTATTTTATTTTCATGTGTATTTCAAATATTTATATATATAATTTTACGTTAAATATTGTGAATGTATGAGTAAAATTGTATTTTAAATTGTCATTTCAAATTGTATATCATGATATTTCATTAATTTTATCAAATTTTGATATAAAATAAGTTGTATGAAAAATAATAAATAAAAAAGTGAAAAATAAAACCCATATAGCACATTTTACCCGAAAGACGGGATGACCCCTGAGATTGTCTTTAGAGATTGTCTATTCGTGAGAAGGTGCGTAGATGTCTTTAGGATGCTCTTTGAAGGTATATGCTGTATGAAAAACATTTTTATATATAGAAAAAATGATTTTTTGCTAAAATATTTGAAACACATCTGAAAATGATTTTATTTTATTTTAGGTTATCAATTACGTAGCAAATTCAATAACAATAAGCAATACTGCAAAAAATATTGATATTCTAGTAATCAATTTGAACATTCTATATAATTATTTCGGTAGCTCAACAAAGTATTTTTAGATTTGTATCTAGCTAAATATACTTCAGCAAAACCGTTCTTTCCGTATAAAAAGAAGACTGTTAATTATAATTGACGGGGATGGTGGAAAGTCTTTTATAGGTTGGTCCGTTTTTATAAGATAGAATTGTTGTTCAAATTTAAAATAGGAAGAAAAACTTAATTAAAAAAAACTTTGTTTATACAGATAAAATTTAACAAAATTTCAATTTACACCTGTAAAATAAAAACGCAACAATCTGTTTGTAAAAAGTTACTTATACATTCTTTTAAGGATATAATAATTAAAAGACAATCTTATTTTTATTCGAATCATAAATACCCTTATAGTAGATATAATTTCTTTTTTTCACAGTGCAAAAATATGTCATAATATCACAATAATAAATTAATTTTTATGATTAATTTTTAAGCTAAATAAATTGTTTACTGTATTTTTCTAATAATTATTAATTTTGATGTGCGCGCACGCGCGCAACAGTACATTTATTAAAATTATTTTGAAACATAAATTTATTTTATACTGCTTTAAATATTTCGAGATGATAACAGGCGAAATCTATTTCAACTCGCAAATTGCTTTAGTACTTATTTTGCATACATAAAGTTACTGTTAATTTTCTTCGAAAATGTATTGTTAATGTTCGGTATCTAATAAAAAAATATGATTATCAGAAATAATTACATAAACTATACTTCGTCGAGTTAAATTTTAACAGTGTGACCAAAATAGAAATGAAGTTTTTCTGCAGGTAATATAATCTCTTCTCTTTAAATTCTGATGCAATTGTCTGTATAAATAATAGATCATCCAGAAGAAATTCTTTATAAATTTATTTGATCCTGAATTATTTCAATTTTTGTTTGATAGCACTTTACGCTATCTTCTGTTAGTTCATCTCTATATTCTAATAATAATATCTAATATAATATATGTAAAAATATACCTAATATATCTAATAATATATCTAATAATTATTATTTGCGTATATCTGCTACATCCGAGTGATTCTTTCTCACATTTTTCATAATACCATTTATTTTTCCCTTTCAGCATACTTACCTCGCTATACCATATGAATTTTTTATCTATTTTTTTAACCGACTAAAGGCATTTCTCCCTTGGTTTTCATTCTTCCTTGTTGATTCTCTTTTTTTCATCGTCAGCAATTCTTTATCCGTCGCTTTTGCGACCCGGATAGGGTCGCGAGAACTCAAAAGAACCGGGCGTGCAGAGTGCCAACAGTATTTTCCTGAAAAGTTTGAGTTGCATTTCAGTAGATGACAACGAAGATGGAAGTAGGAACGGATTTCAACCATACTTTCTAATATTTGAAAATGGGGTGCGAAAGTTACTGATAATTTAAACTTGTTGCACATTTTGCTCTAGTAAAAACCTACGAAGAATTTAATTTTTTTAATGGAAAGAAATTTGTATTTTTAAACAAAACGTATTTTACTGATTTTACGTATTTTATCAAGCGAGTTCTTAATACAAAAATCTAAGATGACCCTTTTTACTTATATGTAATTGTCAATATAATTAGACATGCCCAGGATTGTGCGCGTTATCTCAAGAAAGTTACTGTTACCGTTACTTTTTGAAAAAAGTAACTCATTACTCGTTACCAATTTTAAAAAGTAATGAGTTACCGTTATACCGTTATTTGAAAACGATTCGTTACTTTTTCGTTACTTCTTGTTATAATACTAAAGTAAATTATTAGCTTTTAAAATTACATTAGTTGATAATTAATTTAATACTAAATGTAAAGTAAATATTGAAACTTGAAACTCCGTACTAACTAGTTTATATTCTTAAGATTTTCTTATATTAAACTTACCTATAGTTTTACTAATTCTTTATTTTATTTAGATAATATCGTTATTTTAATGTACTCATTTTTATAAGAATTTAGATTAAACAGATAATAGATTATATACTGTTTTTAAACGTTAATGTTCCCTGGTAGAAATAAATTGATGAAATCTTTATCAATAGACTCATTTCAGTATAGTTCATAATGAAATATATGAGTTAATTGATAGAGATTTCAACGATTTTTAACAATTTCGACGATTTATTTCCACCAGGGTTACTACTATGTATATTTTAATATTTATTGTCATATTAGAACACAGTATAAGATATTAAGTACAAAATACTTTTTGAGAAATTAAGACTCAACTATAAAATAAGAAAACAAGAGAACTAAAGTAAGGATAAAAATGGCTAAATTCGTTACTGTAAAAATGTAACGACTGTTACTGTTACCGTTACAGACAGAAAAAAGTAACGAAAACGGTAACGTGTTACTTCCTAACCCTAGACATGTAAGTGTGCAGAACATTTCTAAGTTCTTCTGATACTTAATTAGCATGCATATACATCTTATCTTTGTAGCACACAAGAATTTCAATTTTATTGTGCAAAAATCTATTCAGATTTGGGCCAAGTAAGTTAAAAGATTTTCTAATTAGCCATTAACAATTTACTAGCTAATTTCTTATAATTAATTCTATTATTAAACAGGGGATTTTTAATTTTAATGGTTATGACGGAAATGTTTAATAATTACTCCATTGGTAATTATTAATTCAATATGCAATTTTAATGAGAAAAATAACGTCTTACCAAAGATTTGCTGGAATACAAGATTACGTAGAATTAATTATTAAAAATGTAAAGGGAAAAAATTGCGCAAGACACACAGACCAAGCGTAGCACTTTTATATCTCGTTTAACGATCGACTTCCCAGACGACACACTGATTACTTCATCGAGGAAATTAACATGCCAATTATTATGTGGGCGCGGCGGTACGCGGCTTTTCGTTACGCGGCAGAGCACGACCTTTCGCCGGTCAGGAAATAAACAAGTCCTTTAATAAATCAGCTAATGGACGCACCGGCAGAATTGCCGGACTAATTCCGGGACCAGGAAGTAGGACGGGTGACAGAGCAGATTACGGGCGAAATTCTCTTGTGTAGGAGTTACCGGGTGCATCTTACAGCGGAACATGTATTCTCGAGTTCACTCGTTTTATGAGGCACATACGGGTAATAAGAATTATGCTCAATTAGCTGCATGTTCTGACGCGCGTAATTTCCGGTTGTGTAAAATTCGCGCGTCGCCGTCCCTGATGTCGACTCGGACACAAATTCACACCGGTGGATTTGTTGACGATCGAGAGGAGGCTTTAAACGCTGAGTGATCGTGAAACGGCCGGACATCCTGATTTATGAAGGCGTATTTCCTTTCTTCCGCTCGCTTGGAGGTTTTTAAACGTGTTCTATTTCCACGTGACAAGATTTAGATGTACTTCATTCATAAGAGAAATCTTTCAAGTGTCCTTTCCGATTTTAATAAAACCTGGGCTTGTAGAATCCAAATAGACGATATAAATATTTGATGCATTTTTTTCATCAGCATATTTGAGAAATCAGTCCTCGAAAATCAGCCAAATTTTCATTTTTTGCCTGTAACTTCTGAATGAAATATGATAGCTTAATTTTGATAATATATAAAGTGTGCAGAATTTTGAAAGTTATTCATTGGCATAAAAATTAATCAGGTATGCGCTCGAATATATTACCTGGCATTTCCAAAGTCACGTAAAACTATGACCTTAGCAGATACCTTTTCACGATGTCACGCCGAAAAAAAGACTTGCATTAGAGGGACGACTCGCGCAATTTGACGTGCAAAGTTAGATTTTGAAATTCCGTACATTTTGTAAATTTACGAAATTTGCTCTTACGCTTTATTAAAAAATTATAACTAAGAAACGAAAATTGATCGATTTTTTGGGATTAAAATTTTATTCTAAGTCCTTTAATACGCCTTAAATTTGGCGATAAAAAAAATACGTATATTTTTATAAATATATAATTTTATCTGCTCTACAAATCGTCTAAGTCTCATTGAAGTTGGTAAGGAAGTCTTTCCTTGTCTATTATTCGAGTCTATTCTAGTGAGTAGAGATTTGAAACATGCATTTGCATTAAGAAAGAAATTCGACGACTGAAAGAAAGAAACGGAAGAAAGTCGTCGAATGGCTTTAGCTTCAATGTCCCTTGATTATTTACCTTCTTAGATGCGATCACAATAAATCGTTCTTTACCGTGGCATAAAGTTAATCCTGCAGGAGCAATCTCATCTCAACTTACTGTACATATCTTATATCCCTTCGCATTGGCATTAGATATTTCTGGGCTTTAAAGGATCTAACCACTACGTAAGTAAAAATACGAAAAGGAGTATGTTAACAGAACTAAATCCCAGAATGATATTAGCTTGAAATGATATTCAAGAACCTGACAAATCTGCTTGCGTGGATTTTCGCAGAGATACTTGAGAGGGCGAATAAAATAACTCCTGTTTTTTTATATTGTTAAAATATCGGCATTTTATGTTTTTAACATGCACATTGTTTCTGTGCGTTCATATGAAGCTGCAATGTTTTAATTGAACAAAAGTTTCCTCCCGCGTTAGCCTTTTAATTTAAAAAATGTAATCAAATTATTCATTAAATAAATATTTATATAAACAAATCTTTTTTTTTAGAATATTCTCAAATTTTTGACTGATCAAATAAATAAATTAAATTAATTGTTAAACAAACATTTTTAAAAGAATCTCCAATTTAAAATTGAATAAATTTAATTAAATTAATTGTTAAACAAATATTCGTCTATTAATTGCAACACAAACAAATGCATAAATACACATAGGTAAAATGTGAAATCTGTTTATTTTAGCCATTAACAGAATATTTTCAAATTTAAATGCATGATATAAATTAGATTAATCACTAAATATTTGTCTAAGCAAATATTCTTTAATGAAGTAATCTCAAATTTAAGAATTGATGAATTTAATTAAATTAGTTGTTAAACAAGTATTTATCTAAACAAATATTTTTAATAGAACAATCCTAAACTTATAAAATCAACAAAATAAATTTAATTCTATTAATTGTTAGACAAATATTTTTAATACAACGATTGTTAATTTAAAATGATTTAATTCGATGGAATAAAAAATGTGGCCAAGTGGATATATGGGGAATGTCCCCAATTCTGGCAGTAAAGTTAAGGATTAAAATAAGTATAAAATGAAAGATCTTGTTGAGCTGAATACAAATATATATTTTTATTTTGCACAGATTTTCCGTTGTTTTTTCCAAAGTTATAGGATCCCAAATTTAAAACGGTTTTTTATTATGTGCGGCACAGCCACATTATCATTATATAGATCAGACTTATCCAAAACTCGGCTTGCGAGATAAAGCGCTTTCATCTATCTTGTCGCTTCGATAGAACAAGAGTAAACAAATGAGGATAAACTGTATAGTTTAATGAAATTCGGATATCGAAGTGAAGTCGATCACTACCAGTTTATCCTTGCGGACAGTTCCGAGACAGGTCGATAAGCCATCGTGGTGTGTTATTGTGATTGCGAATCTGGTGCGCACACTGTTGGACGCTGCAGTCACATTATGACATTATTCAAATGAAGATTTGGAAATGCTCACATTGTCCATCAATCGTACTCGACACAATTAGCAAATGAATAAATGATTAAACTGACATTTTCTCAAAATGTACATAATTCCATGTGCAATATATATACACAATGCACATAATATCATATAAATGTGTGCCCTATAACTTTGAAACGAAAAACCGATGCATAATAAAAATATATATTTGTATATTTGTAGCTCACGAGATCTTTTATTTGATACCTATTGTAACCTTAATCTCATTGTCAGAATTGAAGGCACATCTTAGTCACATTCTTTAATTCTATTAATTGTTAAATAAAAATTTTTGTGTTAATTATGACACACACGCACATACGCACAGAGAGAGAAAGAGAGAGAGAGAGAGAGAGAGAGAGAGAGAGAGAGAGAGAGAGAAGAAAGGCAAAATGTCAAATCTATAGAAATTATCTCAGCCGTTAATAAAATAATCGCAAATTTCGTTCATATTAAATACAAAACACGCTACTTAATACACATTTTTTGTGCGAAATGTATCATTTATTTCATAATATATACACATTATAAATCCACTCTTTTTTCCTCGACTTGCGAGTTGCGTAATATTTTTAATTTACACGAGCTTGTATTTTTTCACGTCCGTTGTAAAACTCTATGGACACTGTTCCACTTCGAATTTCAGTACGAGCCGCGCATCCGGTCGTCGGTATATTTTTTTTATGTAGTATCTGATTTCACGCTACCGCTGCTCTAAATCCTGAAGGATCAGGTACGATACATCCTCACCTCGAGTTTTAAATATATTACTTACAGGATATCCCAGAAGCATTTATTAATTTTTATTGTATTCTATATAATCTGATATGGTCTAACATGAAGTAACATTGATTGATTTTTTATCGTTGGAACTTTCAATTATCTAAAAGCGATTTTTTAATAATAAATTTTGTAGCTAATTTTTAGTTATAATACTGTTTGAAATTTAAGAATGATTGTACTTGAAAATGACTAAAATAATAAATTATTTTAAAGAAAGTTTGTATTCTGCACATTTCAAGTTTACAAAATAATTTTTAAACGTGTCAAAATATTTAAAAAAGGGGGCTGAATACGTTTTCGCTAATAATTAAAAGTGGACGCGATTAAGAAATAATTTAACAAATTTTTTTTTAATTTTTATTTTTTTGATTCGTTACTTGGTAGCAATCTATCCTAATTCGAAAATATTACTGCGAACGAAATGTCGCTGGATACATGAAGGAAAGCTCCTGGAATTATATAAACCTGTAACGTTGGTGTTTCACGCGGCATTATCCACATGGGGACGAGATTTCAATAGTTTCGGGTATTATGGTTGAGCTCCGTTGAAATGTTACCGTAACAGGGGTTGAAGAGCCGCGGAGACACATTATATATTTACATTGGTGCCCGTAGTTAATACTGCATACATAGAGAGGACTAGAACGTTGTATGCATTGGATCTGTGCTTCCCGCAGGATCGTCTCACATCTAGCGCTTAACATCTAGCGAATACACGTACGAGTTTATTTATTTGTCTTTGCGTTTATTCTATGGGTAGCGACTTGTAGAATAAATTTCAACGAGATGCCTTCACTCAAATTCGACTGTCCGCATATTGCATTTGGAAAATATATAATTCCAGTATTACTTATCATAAAACCAGTTTCACATGATTTGTATATTGATAATTTGTATTAAAATTTATAAGTATTTCGAATTTGATCTCGATTTAAAATTTATTGTGTAATACGAAAAGTAATTAAATAATCAGAGATTTATGTATAAAATATATATTTATTATCTTGTATAATATTATATATTAGATTATT
>NW_017305987.1:797515-800889 GCF_001594115.1 Trachymyrmex septentrionalis | reverse complement strand
ATCTTATATTATTAAAATATATTAAACAATATTATATTTATATATAAAAATACAGCATAAAAATATTGCAAATAAAAATGCATCAGATTTTTATTCTGAAATCATCTAAAGCGAGCTTAACAGAATAGTTATTACAAAAACAGTTTTATATTTCTCTTTATATATTTAATGTCTGTTTTCTTAACGCGTAAAAAAGATCTATAAAATAGCCAAGATCATCGTAATTAAAAATAATTTTCAAAATAATAATTGATGAAATACTATTAATTGTAAGTTTCAGCATATTTTAATGCTTATGGTCGGAAAATTCGAAATATAGAATTGAAATTCTGTGATCAAACTCAGTTTCCTTTACAGGATACTTTGAGATGACGTTCTTTATCACTCGTGATAGTCCGTGGAGAAAAGTAGACAGTTTAATTCTTTTTTATCCTCTGTCTTATTCTGTAGCACTTTCTGTAGCACACGTTTCCGTCGCTCATCATCTCCCGCTTTTTCTTTCCACGCTCTCGGAGACTTTTTCTTTTTATTTCTCTCAAACTGCTTCTGAACTTAACACATGTAATTCTTTAGAGTGGACATACATCTAATGTTTTTGTGGTCAGATAAAAACCGACGGCTACAGTAGACACAAATTTTCGAGAGTTTCAAGGCAGTTTAAATTTAATATATAGACAAGCGTGTGCAATATTGATATTCATATTCAAGTAATATTTATATATCACTTAATTTATATATGTATTACAAGTTAATATTAAATGACATTCACACCGCGAAATTTGATATATCTTTGGTTACTGTGTTTCAACAAAATACATATATAAATCGTAATAATTAACAATTATGAAATTATGTAATAATATAATATTAATACAAGTCCAATATAATATGATGTACTTAAATTAAACGTGATACTATTTATCTTTGCGGTCTAAGAACTTGTCTCATTACAGCGACGACAGAAAATAGATACGATAAACGCCTCATGCCAATCGATATTAAGTTAAAGACCTGTCTATAACTATGTTTACACCCTTAATCGAGTTGAATAACATCCGTAATTAGAAAGTGGTTAACCACAGTCATTCTATTCTTTAGAGAAATAGCTATAATTGATCAGTTTCATAACTACATATATGTTATTAAATCCGATTAAGGGTGTCGGTGTAAACGATAGTCTATTACACGAGTATTTCTTTTAGAGAGCAGCCCGAGATGCGAATTTCCCCAAACTTTTCCTTACTGATTTTCATGAGCAGTGCGCGTGTATCGCGATTGTTCCACGTAGATGAATGCGACAATGCCGCGTGGATGTCGCATCCGTCACACGTAATGGACACACATCTCGATAACGTTCAAGCTCGACAACACGTTCATTGTCACCCTCATCGCCACAGAAACGCATCACGTTTGCATATTCGCTAGGATAGTATTGATCGATAGAGAGATGAAAGAGAGAGGGAGAAAGAGAGAGAGAGAGAGAGAAAATGATAATAAATAAACTTGTTATTTTATTAGCTTGTTCAACTATTTAAAAAATACAAGTCATACAAGTAATCTTAAATCTATGAATTAATCTAAATGTCATAATTTATCAATAAGTAAAGAGAAAATGAGAGAGAGAGAGAGAGAGAGAGAGAGAGAGAGAGAGGATAATAATAAAAATGAATCTTTTATTTGCTTTCTTAGCTTAAAAAAATACAAGTCGTACAAATACGCTTAAATCTAAATTACTATTAAATTAATCTAAATGTTACAATCTAAATCAATGAGTAAAAGAAAGTGACAGAAAGAGAGAAAGAGAGAGAGAGAGAGAGAGAAAGAGAGACGGTGCATTTATTGATGTTCTAAAGTAAGTCCTTTAAAAGCAAACTTACATTTAAGTATGAAAGCAAAGTAGGAAAAGAATATGTTAAAAAATGAGCTAATAATGAAGAGAAAGGAAAGCATTTTAAAAGAAAAAGATAAAATTGTTAAAGAAGAAGAGAGGGAGAGAGAGAGAGAGAGAGAGAGAGAGAGAGAGAGAGAGAAAGAAAGGAAAGAGAGGAGAACGGTTCTCTACGCGGGCATCGCCTCTATCAATCAGGGAAGAGACCGTTCGCCAACAAATCATAATGGCTAATAAGTTATTAATATTATCGTGCGATAATATTCATTTGCGGCTATCTCATAAACGCCGGACGATTAAATCGCCGCGAAAGTATGGCGGCGCTTATCAAACGCGTAATGAAAATTAAATCCCGGAGCGCGGTCCATCCGGACCGGATCGGCGGTTGGGAAATCCTGTTGCACAACGGCCGCACTTTCCACACTACGCACGAGAACGCCTCACTGCTCCCATAGGCGATTGCGAACGTATGTGTGCGATGTTTCCGTACGTGTGTACGTACCTGTGCCTGCGGCATTATCCGGCGGTTCGTGCAAAATTCGCGGAGGCGTGATCGTGAGCAATTCCCTTACGCGCCGATGAAGCGATCCTTTTAGCGGGGGATCGTCGATACAGCAGGTGAATAAACAGGCACGTATACCAGGGAGCTGGAGGGTTGAGCTTGGCACTTCGCGCTGCTAATGACGCGCGACTGTAAAATGACTCGCCAGTGAACGACCGGTTAAGAAATATTTTCCAGCCCTCCTCCAGGGAATCAATTATGTAACTTTTTTCTAACGTGAACACGGGAAAAGTGAACATTTTTTGTATATATGTGTATATGTATATACATCCATAAAAATGTTCACTTTTTTCGTTTTAGGGAAGAACAGCATGATAACTCCCCGGTTTGGAATTTCGATTTTTACACACATGTCTTTGCTGCAAGGATCGTCCGAGTTCTTCTCGTGTAGGCTTTTAAATAATTTAATTGTATAAAGATTATAATACGATTTGAACTGTTTCGAACATTGTTCGAAATTGAAAATTTCTCAAAGGTCTTAAACAATCTTTGGAATGTACAGAATGTTTGAAACTCTCATAAGAATTCTGAATGTCTGTAAGAAATATCTTTAAGCATTTGAATGTCGAATAAATGATTAAGATTCTCTTGAAAATAAGATTAACTATGGATAAAATAGAATTGATTGTAAATAACGTAAAGTGTTATAGACAAGAAAAGATATATAACTTTGATATATTTAAGACTTAAGATTTTACACGCTTTTTTGTTCTGAACAATTTTGACATAGATTGAAATAAATATATATCTCAATAGGTTGAAAAAATCTATATCTTTTCGATACATTTAAGGATATATTAGACGTACAATTCCTGCAAAAAAATTAAATTTGGAAGTATATTTAATATTTACACTTCAAATAAATTATATACATATGAAAGTTGTATAAATAAGATTATATTTTTTTATATATAACATATTTTT
>NW_017305987.1:796221-797338 GCF_001594115.1 Trachymyrmex septentrionalis | reverse complement strand
TATAATCTAGATAGTAAACCGTTTTGTTGTATTATTTTTAATTTGTCGTAATTTTTCATAATTTTGTTATTTTAAAAATTTAAATTTTAATTTTTAAATTTTAAAATATTATTTTAAAAATATATATAAAACATTCTTAAGGGGATGCTGGAGCGATGGCCGAATTTGATCGTTGTCGATAAAATAGATTTTTAATTCCAAATAAAATATTACGTACATCAAGAAAACGTTACATACATTAATTAATACATTTCGTACATTAAGCAAAATCATTAAGTAAAACGTACATTTCTTGCTCTGCTATATCCTATATATCACTTTAATGTGAGGTTACTCAAATCGTACTTCTCTTGTGAGCTTCAGAATCATAACTTGAAGGTCTCATGATATTCTTATAAATTATTTAAATACTTTTTATTTGGATATATATGCTTGCATTTATTTATATATATGTGAAGAAAGAATCTACATGATTACAGAAAATTGTAATTTACAATTTTTTTGTGAATTTTCATATCAGTTTACACTTTTCCGAAGGTATTTGCGTATTTTCTTTTATTCTGGAGAAGGATTTTTTATTCTGTATAAGGAAAACGATATTATTTATATTTATAATGAGAAATATGAAATAATGCTCCGTTGATAACTCCAGCATTTCCTTAAGACTCTTAAGATTTTCCAAAATCTTCTAGTTTTTGACAATACATTTTATGGCACAAATTGAAATGATTCGATACATTTTGAATTTATTTTTAGACGTGCTATTTAAAATTAATTTTTATTAAGCGTGTTATAGATTCTTTTAAATTTCATTCCATACATAAAATATCTAAGAAAATTATTGACTAGAAGATAAAGTGTAAAATATGTCTTTATTTTTTATATAACATTTTATTAATTATATAACAATTACAGTATGTATACTATACATCTTGTTTGTTAACACATCGTCTAGTAGTATAGAAAGGCGCTGAAGCTGTTTTGTTGTGTGAATGACCCCGAGATACAAAGTGTATGAGCTTCCGTGTGCTCTCACCATTTTAATCTGCTCCGCTCGATTTGACTCTCGAATAAACGAAGGCTGTAAGAGAAAAAGCTGCTGCAGGAAACCGTCTAT
>NW_017305987.1:793072-796121 GCF_001594115.1 Trachymyrmex septentrionalis | reverse complement strand
CCCTCCCCCCCCCCTCTCTCTTTCTTCTGAGTCGACCTCACAGTCTTGTTACGTACTTCCTAATGTAATTAATAAAACAGAATACTCAATTATGCAATTAGAAAATTCGTAAACGTCAAAAAATTCTGAGAAATTATTTGTACAATTATTTTTTGTTGAGTAATATATTTATAAAAATTTAATAAGACATTTTAATAATTGAATTAATTTTAATAATTAAATTATGTACAATAATTTACCCGATGCTTATTCGATATTTTGCAGTACTAATTATTTCGTCTTAATTTCTTATAGTATAATAATTACAGACGATGGAAATAATTTTTTTGAATAAAATAAAAAATGGAGTGCTCTTCTCCGGTAGCTTCTATATGCGTGCCAAACAGAATATTGTTGTTGATACCAATTTGTAACCCGACACAATCCTATTAGCAATGCTATGAAAACGAGCTCGGCCTGGAATTGCGGTCAAACTAATGAGGAAAGCTTTCTTGTGAATACCTCGAAATACCTCGAATACGCTCAGTCGTGCAAGAATAGAAGCGCGGGTGACAGAAGCGAGTTTCCTAAGGTGGACCTTAGTATCCAAGAAGGCGCATCCATATATATTTCGTGCTAAAACAAAGTTTCCTGTGTGTCTTAGAGGTCTTTTTGTGCCGATTCCATTTCCCTCGTGAATACGAAACTCAGGATATCCGTCGTGGAAATAAAACTAGCGCAATTAGCGATTAACATGAAACGTACGTCGCGTTGATTCAAAGAGCGCCGAGGTCGCCAACGATTGCGACGGTCAATTGCGCGTTTACGATAATTCGCTCGAATCGAAGGAGAGCCTTGCCCACAACGAGCTTTAATCTTCCAGTCGTACTAGTTAACCGCTTGTTAAATCTTATTTAAAAAGTAGTTTGTAAATGCAAGTTCGGCTTGTTATTACTTTTCCAGCCATGTTAATTATGTGGAAATAAAGATAAAGGAATTTGTGAAGGCACAGTTGGCAATTGAATCGTTTAACTGATTGCGAATTATATTTTTCGATAATTTTCTTCGAAGTATGCTGTTAATTGATTTGTTAAGTATCATTATTAATTGATTTGATTTAAGGTGCATTTAAAAGAAAAGCCAACCAAGATTCGTGAAAAATAAAAATGCAGAGAATAGCGACAAACTTGTTGCTCTCTAAAAAATAAATACGCTCTAAAAAGTATGTCCTCGTTTTGTAGATTTACCTTATTCTCGGTGAAGCTTCATTGTTATTGTCACAATAAAATTTTATTAATTATTTATTTTAGTGTAATTAGAAAATGTGTGAACTTAACGCAGATGAGAAATTCTGGAAATTTTCTTACATAATTGTTTCTTCAAATGATATTTTAAAATTTATGAATATCCACATTGCGAAATTATCCATTTTATTCGTCTACATTTAATAAAACTTTTTAGTTACACAAACACGCGCATAATGTAATTACAAAATGTAATTGACGCTTTTCATTATTCACATCTCGCCGCAGTATTTTTTGCGACTCGCGTAGAAGTTTTAATTTGAAACACAAACAAACGTTCTAAGAATCTCATATTTTCCGCCTCTATTTATCGAAGCGGGACTGCAGAAAAAGCTCGTTGCTCCACTTTATTCATAAGACTCGTTATTATCTGACAGCTTGTTATGACGGTAATGCATGGGTTTAGTGTTTCTCTAAGAATTTATAGCGACCTTGGCGCAAAAAAAGAGAGCCTGGGCCGTCATAAATGACACGAGAAGGGGTTCAACATAATGGGTTAACTCATCAATTGAGATCAATTATAGTTCTTAGCCTATAAAGTTCTACATCATAACATTTTTCTGCGAAATCTAGGCGGATATTTTTCTCGAATGAATTTATTTATTTATTAAAACATTATTGAAATAAAAACGTTATTTCTAAAGAAGCATTTTTATCTGAAAATCAATTTATTAAGGAAACCGAAGAACTGTCCCTTATGAATTTTGATGGGCTTTGAACGTATTGTAGAGCATCAAAAAATATTAGACTCATTAATTTTTTTATCTACTTATCTCAAGTTTCAGAGTCAAAATTCTGGGGATAAATTAAAAAATTTGATATTTTCGAAAAATATAAATACACATTAGATAGGATATAAAATACTATAAAACTTTTGTATAAAACATTTTTTTATACATCTCATTGTCTCGTTGGAAATGAAAATATTTACGAGAAGTCATTTTGATCCTTAAAGCTTAAGATAAGTAAATAAAAAAATATGAGTCTAATATTTTTTAATATTCTACAGTATATATAAAGTCCATTAAAATCAATGAGAAATAGTTCTGACGGTTCCTTTATAAGGATTAATATAAAAACGAGTTGCGCACATTATTAGAGCTCAAACGTGTCTTAATAACGCGCCCTTTATTAAGCTCTAATAACCTCGTACTTGCCGTCTGATTCATACTTGCCGTCTTTATACATTAATTCTTGTTAATATCACAAGTAATGAAGTTAAATGTTTCTGTTTAGCTAGAATTATCGTTTCAAAATTGCACCTCCTAATTTTTATTACTCAAAAAGCCGCTCCGTGTCAAAGATAAATCTTGTTCTTAAAAAAAAAGAACCATTAAATAGTCACAGATAAAAAAATTATCTATACATTTAAAGAGCAAACTTCAAAAAGGTAAAACTTTCGTTAGTCACTAGAAAATTTTTAGTCTAGATGGAAGTACGGTAAGTGCAAAAAAATCATTCCAACGTTTCTGTTTAGCTCGAATTATCGTTTCAAAATTGCGCCTCCTAATTTGTATTATTCAAAAAGCCGCTCCGTGTCAAAGATAAATCCTGTTCTTAAAAAAGGGAAACATTAAATGGTCACAGATAAAAAAATTATCTAACCGTATAAAGAGCAAACTTCGAAAAGGTAAAACTTTCGTTCGTCACTAGAAAGTTTTTAGGCTGAATGAACGCGAGGTAAGCGGTAAAATGGATCATTTCACCAGAGAGATCCGGAGGTAGATATCCATTACGACGCGTGATTTTCAACAACAGACAACGCC
>NW_017305987.1:785540-792972 GCF_001594115.1 Trachymyrmex septentrionalis | reverse complement strand
CAGAGAGATCCGGAGGTAGATATCCATTACGACGCGTGATTTTCAACAGACAACGCTGTACTCTTAACACGGGTGCGGTCTCGCGTCCTGGAAACGTGTTCATTAGCATACTTCGATTAAACAATGTCCTTAGCAAGCGCGCTTTTCCTTCCACGAGTGGGATGGAAAATAAGTGCAGTGGGAAAGCGGAAATGGTCCGCGGCGATACCAACGGGCGAAGCGGAATTATTTATCTCGCGCTGGCCGCGCGGCCGTCCGGGTCCTTGATAAATAGATCCTCGCGCGAAACGTTGCAGCAGGTTCCCGCCAGTCCAGACTCGAGAAAGGACCATTAGGTAGGGATCCACACTGTGGTGGCAGTAGCGGGAAAAGGAGGAAAAAAAGGAGAAAGGAAAAAAGAATGGAAAGCAGATCGGTCGGCGTGTGCGGGGTCGGCGAAATAAAAGCGGCCGTTTATAGTCGCCGCTGGATATGCTGGGATATATGCTCTCCGTTCTTTTTCATCGGGTGCATCGCTATGGAAAATTGAAATAATTAATCGGGTGTCCGGTGCCCTTTTTCCTCTCTTTCGCATTCCTCCTCTCTTTCGCTTTCTTCCTATTTCTCCCTGCTCTTCCGCTCCGCCTCGAGGATGTATCCTGACGTTATCATCACGCGCGGCCGCTACGAATCGCATTAATCAACCGACAGAAAACCGTGGCTTTCCTCCGTCTTTAAACATGCATAAAACACAACCCCCGCGTATTAGACCGTTTACCGGAACATTATCGAGCGTTCCGCAATCGATGCTTTAATCATTTGCCCCAAGGGGGCAAATGCAAAACGCAAGAATACCCAATAACGTCATAATAGCTCTTCGATAACCATCTCTCGTTCAATAGCATGGCCGATGAGTTAATAATACCGTGTTACGTTACAGTAATATAAAACAATTACATTGCGTTTCGCGTTTGAAAGAGAGTGTCGCGATCGAGTTGACTGTACAAAAAATTTACAATGAAACGATGATATTAGAAATTAAAAGTATTAGTGCAACAGTGAAACATGACGTTATCGCAATTAGCGAATCATTTTATATCTGCCATCATTGCAGTATTTTATTTTATCATGGACGTAAAATGCATTTGGTATTATCGCGATACTATCAAACGTTTTAACGGCGCGATGCACGGGAGTCGTGTTCGATATGCACACAATGATATTATTTTAATTTCGTTAATTAAAACATGATTCGACACTTTGAATGACGCGGAATACGAATTCGCATGGAATATATGCATATTTCATTTTATTTACGTGGATTTGCAGCCCACCAGGATTGTTTACAAAATCTCGTAAGCCCTCACTCTAGACGATCTACAATTCGTATCAGAAATCAGGATTCCATTAAAAATTTTACGGAAAAATATTTGAAGAAACGGAAGTAAACGCACGTCGTATAAAATATGCATTGCGATGCGTGCACGTGTAACAGAATACACACACAGTGCGTGTAAAATTATAAATTAAATTCTACCTCAAAATCTGACCCCGAGATGTAGCTTGTTGAAAAAGTGAGCAATTATTTTATTTGATACAACACATCTATATTTCTCGTAATACACACACACACACACACACACACACACACACACACACAATAAAAGATGGAATTCAGACATGGATGGGTAATACCCGAGGTTGTACGACAATCGACATTTTGTGTTTAGAGTCCTCTGTAATCTCGCGGGACACACGCGAACGAAAGCCGAAATGAAACGAAATGACAAGGGTGTTTTTTATGAAATGCACTTTGACGGATAATGAAATACGCGCGTGCACGGGCTCGATCTCCCGCAGCCGCGTAATATAAATAAATGAATAAAATCCTCGCGTAATCCGTATCAGATTGTATCGTAACAGGAGGCTGCATCCCGGTTTGAAATATTGATCTGGTCGAATTGCGGTGTTCTATCAAAATACATTAAAAGGCGATCCCTTCCCTCTCCCTCCCTCCCCCCCCTCTCTCTCTCTCTCTCATTGAGAGAGATATATGTATTGGACATAATGTCACTGCAATACTTTCGGTCTGCTCTCGCTCGAAATATCCAGTGACAAAAGTAAAATAATCCCGTCCGAAAGTAAAAACCTGTTCTTTGTCACTACACTGGTCACATTATGGAACTGGATTCGGAATGGATTCCGATCGGAATTATTCCGTTTTTCCAAAAAAATGAAATAGAGATCTGTAAGGAATGATTGAATAATTCCGATTAGAACCCATTACGAACAATTCTATAATTCATACTCTCGCAAGTAATATTAAATTGTTTGTCAGTTAAATTTGTGATATTACAGACTCCAGCTTTTACAGGACTGTATTTCAAGGCCAGCAAATAATTGATGCGCAGTTTGCTTGAACTAGAAATTATAAAAATTTATATAAAACATTGTTACACTCTGAAAAATATTGATGGATTTAACACCATGCGGTATTTATAATTTTCACCATGTTGGTGTTAATATTAACACTCAAAACTCCCATGATGTTCACATCATGCTGCTGTTAGTATTAACATCAACAGGTGAGAATAAGATAGACGTCACGTCCCAGCAGACAATGTATTTTAAAACGTTTTTTAAATATTTATTTAATGTAAAAAAATTTAATAAATATTTCAAAAATATTTTGTAAATATTGTGTGCTGATTGGAATGGTGTTGAATTGACACAGATATTTTTTTAAGTGCCGTAAGATTCATCTTAACTGAATATGATCCTCTTCACTCATTTGTGATATACTTATTTCGTTTCATTTCTTAAGTATGTATAATAAGTTTAGTCACAAAGAATAAACCCAAGGACGCGCGTTATATTGGTGTGGGATTTTTTCTGCATGAACATGTTCCTCATTAAAACTAGATGTAAAACTAATTGTCTTAGAAAAATAAAAAGCATTGTTTTTAACACAAATTGAACTTTTTATGGTATGTACGTACAATTCACTGGAAAAAATTGCTTTATTGCGCGCAAATATAATTTTAACTACGCGCCGTTTCATATAAGAACTACTTGTGTAAATTATGTGAATTTCTCTTCTTTAAACCAATGTACGAAAATTAAACAATTCTATGCGAAATAATGGTGAAACTATTTGCGCATTATCGACAGGCGGAGAAATTTCTCTCTTTACGTACAACTTAATTGATATTTTCATATTTGTGATTTCTGTGGTATTGCCGATTGCCGATTTTATCCCATTAATATAGATAATAACGCGTGTTGTTTATCACACTCGATTATTTATTATTTCAGCTATTTATTACCTTGTTATAATCTGGTTATTTGTACGATCCAACATTTATTAGAATCAAAAATTTTTACTTTGACATTAATTAATTTATTTATGTATAAATGCGATATTTGATATAAATTATTGGATGGCCGTAAATACGGCATCAAAGTTGAATTCAATCGTATCAAAATCCTATTTACAATCCTATGAAAATCGGAATATTTAGCAATTCTACATATTGATATTGAACACACAATTTATGTCACGTCGATCACATAGTGCTATTTCGATATTTTAATTAAATAAACGTTCCGTAATTTTCTGAAAATACGCATTTACACGCATTCAAAAGATTTAAAGCATCCAGTTAGAAAAAAATGAAAAATTTTATTCTAGCCAATCGCGCTTGCAATCCTCTAGCGGAGCCATTCTTTTGCGCAAAAATGTTATTGGAAAGCTTACTCTCAGTGGAAGCCGCTAGCTTTGCAGTTGTATCTAACTGAAATTGGTAGTCCACGATTTTTGCGAAATTGTTTCAATTTTGTAAAATCCTTTCTGCGCTTATATTCACACTCGATTAGTGGATATTTCAAATTATGTGAATCTAATTTATTTTTTAAGCTTTGTCAGCCACACTTTATTAATGTTATCACATATACAGAGAATTATGCAAATTTTATTATCAATATATAAATCGATAAGTGCAACAGATATAATTTTCTTTACGTGTTCATTTTGTCAAAGGTCTATCGGCGTCATCTAATGTAATATAGGAGACGTTCGGCGAAGCTTGTATGAGGAGATAGAACACGTTGGCCGTCTCGTGCGAGTAGCCTTGTATATTGGAGATGAAAAATTCATGGGGCTCGATGCAACGTCCAATCTTAGGTATTTATTTCATGTAAGATACACGAGCGCCCGTATTTTCGTCTCTCGCGGAACACGATGTCGCATAACGACGACGCTTAATTCTTTCGTGTTTCTGGTGTGAAAGCGCGTGTAAGACAAAAAATTTACATAAACAATCTAATTCATCCTTTTAAAAAATCATAATTTAATTCATTTACACCTAAAAGTTTATATTAATTTAAAATTCACAAGACACAAATTTTTTACGTCAATAATTATTTTACTTAATCTATATATTTTTCAAATAAAAATTTCACTTTAATTAATTTGCATGCAAATTTATATCTCTTTCAAATTAATTTAGCTTTTATTTAATTTTCATCTTATCGGTATTAAATCTATGAAAAAGTTATACGTGGTCCTGAATTTATCGAAAAAAAGATATTTCTGAATATAATTTGCATTCGCATTTTTCAACATCCCCGGTATAAAATCAAAACTCACAGAAGTTAAAAAGCAATAAAAAAATATAAAAAAATCAATTTACAACGTATTGCTTAATTAAAAAAAAAAAGATTAAATAATGTTACTAGAGTCATGGTCGGTTGAAGAGTTAGACTCTATTTTTAGCTGGCTGTGTCAGTAACTCGATGAGATACTGTGTAGAATTAATAGCACAGAGTACATACAGATTGGAAGCGATATCTGGAGGAGTATCGATTATCACACCAGCACAAATTGGGAGATAATTGGCTGTGTCAGCTTGCGCGCACCGGTCTGGTTTCCCGACTGGACAATATCACACAACGGGAATTTAATAAAGCTCCGACTTGGACATTGCGTAGGACGTGGCTGAAAGGAATGAACGTGGAGCGTGTCTAGCATGCACAGAACTCTCTTTCCTTCGTTTTTGCCCTATCACCCAACCGTCGCATTCACTAGCTTTTCTTTTTCCCGCGACTCTTTCTTTCTTTCTTTCTCGATTCTCTTTATATTTTGTCGTGAATGAAGTCTATTTTCAAACTTTATTTTCGAAGTGATAGTATCAAATGGCACTGTACGATGGATTCCTTTTCTTATTTTATTCACAAATTATATTTAAGAGAGTCGTATAATGGTTTTTCTTCTATTTTTTTTTTGTTATATCAATTCGACTATTTGAACAAGCAATAAAATTATATACATAGAATCTTTTCATATTTTTAGCAACTGCTTAAAAAATCCTAAAATTTATACGAAATTTTTTTTGTTAAATTTATTTTTTGTATATAAGTATTTATTAATAAATTTATTTATCTATTTCTCATTGTATTTAATTAGAACTTTTTGAAAAATACATATAAAAAGAATATTTAAATTTTGCATTGTAATTATTAGACATTCGTCTAAATTTTATTATTAAAAATGCATTGGTTTGTTTTATATATGCAGTTTTATTATAAATAAAAAAATATATATATATTGTAATTTAAAAAAATAATATAAAGAAATTACCTCCCAATTTGTACCGGCATAGCAATATCGATTATACTTCTGCAAATCTTTCGCTAAAAATGATATAACTATTTTTTGAATATCTGAAGTGAATAAAATTCTATTTTATTTTATAACTACATTTTGAGAGAATTTATGAAATATCATAAGAAACACCAAAAAAAAGGATGAGGAAAAAATATAATTCATCAATTTTAATTTATGAATAATTATTGCTTCATGAATATTAAACATTTTTTAAAATATTGAATCTTATCTGCTTGCACCAGTTGTTTAGTTGAAAAAGACCATACTTTTACAGGAAATTAAGGACAAAATTACGATATTAAAGAGAGAACTTTGATAAAAATAAAAATCTTTTCGCGTTTATTTCTTGCTATAACAAGAAAAAAGCAGAACATCAGTTCTTAAAATCTGCATGTATTCATGAAAATAATAGATACAACGCGGAATTGTTCGCAGATGTGAATGATGAATCTTCTCAAATGCCAACACGTGTTAAAAGAAGAAATATATTTTGTTTAATAATATGCTCTATATATATATCATACAGATTTTGAATTATTCGACTTACACAATGTCCACAAAAAGAAATCAAATGTCGCATATATCTACATTGATTAATTACAATATTTAATATTTTAAAATATATATTTTATTACATATATACAGAATTGAGTAGAGTTATAAATTTCGTATCAAAGGATTTGGAGATTTTTCAGATTCGATTTATTGAGCTCACTTAACGCACCTATCTCTTTTAAGATCACATTACTGTTCCCAATTTGACGGATAGATATATCGGACTTAATAGAACCTGGTTTTACTTTGATTACAACAAATTCCACAAATCCTTATCTTTTATCTACTTTTCTACTTTTTGTTTTACACTATTTTATTATTTGACCCTGTTTAAATTTACACATGCATTCATAAAACAATGCTTTTATTTTTGGATTCTCTATTTAGGAAACAAATTTGAATGTAAACTTTTTGCATTATAATTAAATATCATTTTATCTGAATTATAATTAATAGCATAAAAAAACACTAGTTAGTTTGTTACTTGCAATAATATTATACTATCTTTGCATATCGTAGTATCACAGAAAATATACTTCGCAGTATTTTACAAGTATATTGCAGAGATTTTTTGCTTACAAATAAACGTAATATTTCTAATAATTATGGTAATTGCAAATTATATATAAAACGGTTTTATTGTCTTTAATCAATTATTTATGTAACGATTTTAATCATTTACATTAATATAAAGAGTTCACACATACTTGTTTATATACATTGATAGTCCTAGCATTCCTGTAAAAAATGAAGTCAATAACTAATTTTTTATTATTGTAATCAATTGTAATTGTAAACGAGACTGATCGTATTACATTAATTGATAATTTATAAATGAGATAATTGTCAAATGCCGAATATAAATAAAACGTTTTACAATTTACGTTTTACAAACGTTGTCATTTTCGAGAAATTTTCTGGTTTTAACATGCATAAATAATAAAAGAAATTGATGTTTTTGTTTGTTCATAATTAATGGGATTTGAAATTTAATGGGACATTAAATTAACAATGGGACATGAAATTTAATTAGATCTTGCGCAATTTAAAATATAACTGATAGACAAAAATATTTTTAATTAGATCTAGAATTTGGAAGGCAGATGGTAATACTAACGGTACTTTTTTTCAAGAGAAATCGTGTGAAAAGATCGATAATATATTAGTAATATAATAAGTTATAACTAACAATCATACGTAATCATTGTAATAAAAAACTTAAAAGTAAATTTT
>NW_017305987.1:781972-785440 GCF_001594115.1 Trachymyrmex septentrionalis | reverse complement strand
TATATATATTAATAAAATAAATTTTATCGATAAATTATCAATAAAATTATTTCAATAATCGCATAAATATGATTATCTTTGATGAATCACATGATCTTTCTTTCATCTGTATGTTTGTTTCTTAACACTAGTGCAGATTCGATCACACTTCTAAAATTTAAGCGTATTTGTGCGTAACTCTGTCTTTAAGTTTTCTCTTTTTCGGAAGGCAAATGGTTGTAAATTTAATTATATTCACGGAGTAAACAGAAAAAGACCAAAAATTCAAGCGGCCGATCCCAAAAAGAATGGGCCTCGAGTTTGGTCTCCTTCTTTTTATTCCGTGATTATATTGTTTGGTCTACAGAAATAATCGTATTGCTTGTTTTACACTGATATTTTACTTGTATTCCTATCACTAGAATTGTCGCATTTACGAAGTTCTGTTGTCTCTCCTGTACATTTTGACGGGCAACCGTCTTTTATCGCCTCTGGTTTTATTTCAATATCATAAATCTTGGTTTTCGGTGATGGTTGTTCATATTTGCATATCACAGCATACATATCGCCACCTAAACGAAGTGCCAGCCATTGATTCTTTATGACTGCCAATTTCAAACATTCACACTTCATTTTAGCATGAAAATTCGTGTGTAAAGTTCTACCCATTCCCTCGATGACTACAAGATCCACATTATATTCGACCATTGCAAGACATAAATCCAAATTTAGACGACTGTTAAGATCAAAATAATATTAGTTAATTAACGTTATTGAAGTATCATTAATTAAAGTCAAACTTGTAATTGTAGCTATGAAATATTCTATGTTATGAAATATTCTATATTACATGAATACCTGAGATCCAAACAAGGACCTGCTTGCGCAGTTTCCATAGCAATGAGAGTATTGTCTTCCAGCGCTTGTCTGATAACATCACAAATTTTCGCGGCGTCTCGTAATGTGACGACCAATTCAGGATACGTTACATCATTCAAAGCTGGCATAGAATTAGCACACAATATTACCTGAAAGCATAAAAAACAATTTTAATGCGATTAAATAAATTTGTTTAATTATATAATAAATTCGTATTAAAAAATATATAAATATTATATATATATATATATATAATAAATTCGTTTTTTAAAAATAATTTGAAAAGTATAATTCAAATATGGATAATATTAGTAAACTAACTTTAGTTCCTCGTTGCAACAAATCTCGTGCAAATGGCAGAATTCCAAGAATTATATCTACACCACTATTATCGACAAAGATGGCTGCACATTTGTGAGCTGGTCCAGTCTGTAATCTGTGTATCCAATCATCTAAATTATCCTCTAGCCATGGCCTGCCTATTTTATTTCAAATTTCAAGGATTATGATAATCTTCATATGATAGAATATTATTTTAAAATATATCAAGAGTAGAAAAGAATTTATTAGAATATAATTCTCGTAACACCAAATGTTACAATATTAATTTTTTTATTTAGTAACAATAATAACTGAATAATTACTGAATTACCTGGAATTTTCGCTTGAGCTTCTTTAAAGCCAAAATCATTGGTTTCCAATAGCTTTGCAACATCTTTTGCACCCCAATCAAATATATTACCACTGAGAACGCCAAGAATCAAAGCCTTTATCTTTTCTACACCTTCTAACTTGTCTATAATAGTTATACGTTCATGTAGGTGTCTTAATGCTTCTTCGTTCTCTTTTCTTTTTTGCTGCAAACAAAGCATGCATATAAATTTCAATTTGATACATTCATTTAAAAAACACTGAAGAAACAAACTAGAGATACTTACATGTAGATACGGATCTGGAAAATCGAATTCTTTCATGCAATGCTCGATAGTGTCCAACAATATTCTAACCGTAAGTGCCCCATATGCACTGTAAGTTTGTATTACTTAAATTAATAACTCGATGAATAAATAAATTTTTTTACTGCATGCGATTAATTTTAATATTTGTCATAGCGATGGAAAACTTACAACGGTTGTGCGTGAAGATAGTGTAATCTGTTTATGTATTTCTCCTTTAATTTCGATCCTCTGTCTTTTGCCGTTGGACTAAGTGGTTGACTATGAATAGCTCTCGACACAAATTTATCCACAGATTCTTCAAAACATTGCAGCCAATAATCTCTATAAACAGAAACATTTTAGTTTTCACATAATCGTAATTATTGAAATTAAATAAAAGTCTCACCTTGCTTCTTTATCCTGAGTGAGATCTGTAGTGTCAGGAATATAAGATGTAGGATCTTTCAATAGCGGGCAGAATGTAACAGCATATTCCGCTTGATCGATTTCTAATTGATCGACTTTAATTCCGAGGTCGGTTGATACGGAATCTTTAAAACTCGATGACCCAGCATAATTTTCTAACCAGCTGCATTTGTCTTTCTGTTCGGTGCTGTATAAATATGCTCCAATCGCACCAAGGTAACCTTCATGGCGAAGAAAGAGAGGCGTTACCCTGTCCTAAATAATAGATATGTAACAGTAATATAAATTTTACAGAAATGCACAATGTATGCAAAGACACTTTGATGCATGTACAGTACCCTCCATAAATTTGGGAACACCCTACGTTTTACAGGAAAGCCATTATATGACAGCGATCTATACATGTGTTTAGTTTAAATACTTCGTAAGATGTCTAAATGATAATAAACATTTATTTAGAACACCTATAAGCTTGCCGAAAATATGTTGGATAATCATTTCATAGCATCAAAGCGCTCAAGATAGAATTTGGTCTATTGTTTATATGTATATTGTTTTGTGTATATGTATGTTGTCACTTGTTTTGCAACGTACTTGTGTTCATTCCATATATACAGGTTATTTAATTGTAGTTTAACGGTTTCTATAAAAGTGGTAAATTATTTGAATCGCAAGTTGATTTCAGACTCCGTAAAAATTGTAAAATGGTACCGACAAATCAGATGTATGAATCACATTTTAATTAAAATTCCATATTTTAATAGCATGTTATTAAATCTTTAATTAAAAAAAGACGAAATAAAAGTACATACATACGTACGTATAGGTAACGTACGTATGTATGTACTTTTATTTATTTTTTCAATTAAATAATTATTTATAAACCTGTAAAACGTAGGGTGTTCCCAAACTTATTGTAGTTAATTATTTAAATTATTTGATTCAAAGACATATAATAATTAGATCCATCAAAGAAACATTGTAAAAGATCAAGAAAAAGTTAACATAATGACTAACACGAGACCAATATTTGATAGAATATGACATGGTATGCATTGAGAGTGGATGGTTACGAAGGAAATAACCACCAAAGTAAACCCTGTCCATGTTGTAAACAGTTGCATACAAACTAGCTATGTGTCCAATATCATTGCTGATGGTGAACAATAAGCTTCTTGCAAGATCAGCTTCAGAAAATTTTAGCTGTCCTAGAATGTTATTAATATAATTAATACCTGGTACTACG
>NW_017305987.1:770788-781872 GCF_001594115.1 Trachymyrmex septentrionalis | reverse complement strand
CAGAAAATTTTAGCTGTCCTAGAATGTTATTAATATAATTAATACCTGCTACTACGCAAATTTCATAGCTATCTATTCTTAGATATTTTGTGATATTTTAATACTTTTAAATTATACACGAAAGAATTTTGTTATACATTCATGCTTCTAAAAATTAATTCGTATAAATTAAATCATATTAATTTTTACTTTTAATTAAAAACTCTCTTAATGACTTGATAAAAAAATAATTAATAATCGATTATTTTTAATTCAATTTTAAATAAATCTTAAAAAGAATGTACTAGAAATTTTTGATGTAAACTTTTTTGACTCATTTATATATCTTGCTTACCACAAGCCACCGCTTTGCCAAAAGATGATGCAATAAGCTCTCCAGGTAAACCTTGGGAGGAATAATCGCCCCCATAAATATCTTTCACTAACATATCTACATTACGGTGATCTCCTCGTTCTGCAAGTTGCAGCAATTCATCAAAGTCCTAGTAGGGTGTTTTTAAAGTCATTGTTTTAATACATATCTATATATACAATTCACACGACTCAACGGTACTATGATGGAGCAGAATCTTCTCATACAATTAATTTCTTACGATTTTATTTCTAAATATTTATAGATATTTGTAAAGATTCATAAAGACATTTAATCCATCCAAATATAAAGATATTGATAACATGCACTTGGTATAGTGATAGTAAAAAGAAATTAATCTAAGAGATTATTAAGGTGTAACTAAGAATTATGTAACTTCTGTACCTTTCTTTTTGTGAGTAACGATCCCAATCCCCAAAATGTACCTCCTCCCGTGGCTGTACCTCCGACTCTTTCAAATACTTCATCTGATTCTACCTATAAAAATAAAAAAAAATGTCTTCAAATAAGTAAATTTATTCAGAATAACTTATTACTAAATAAGTTTATTAAGTACCTATTGCTTACTTTAAGAATACTGACGCCACTGCCAACGTTAACCAACAAATATGGAAATATGTTAGGTCCAGCTTTTTGAAACTTGTATTCCGGATTCGCATGTCGGTGATATTCAAATGCTTCACATGGTATATTTTTAAGTAAGAAATTACAACCCTTTATCAGACAGTCTATCTCGTCTTTCTTGTCAACTCTGCAATTTTATCTTATCAGTCAGTAAACATCATATCTCAAAAGTTTCATATTTCACCAAAAATTAAAAATATAAACTTGAATATTTCATATTGTAAGATACTCACATTACGACACTAAAAATTTGATTAGCGAAGAGAAAGGTCAAAATATAAGAATATACTCACAATAATCCTAATTTGTCTTGCAGCAATGGGGTATATTTGAATGCTCCGCCTCCAGTAACTTTAATACTTTTCCCATGAAATCGTTCAACATCCACTAAATTCTTTTTGACAAAGTTTAAGCAGTTCTCGATATATTTTGTCTCAAACTTAACAAAATGCAGTCTATTACCCTCGAATACTTTGTATGCTAGTTCTCCACTGTTCCCTAAACCTTCTGCATCCTCATAAAGTGCTTTGCGATAACTTACTGTTGAGTAATAGGCAATTTTCGTTAACGACAATCCTGAAATAATACGCACTAATGTATACCTAAATTTGGATAGAATGTAAAACATAACAAAATGGTAATAATAACTTAAGAATATAATTAATAATAAAATTCATTAAATAATAAAGGAACGTTATTATAAATTCATAATTCAACCCTTTTTTTAAATTTGACAATCAAAGTAAAACTAAAGCTATTTGGATATAATAGAATCAGCAAAAATAATGTAATATGTAAAATATAATTTTTAAGATGTAATATACAACCCAATATAAATTTTATTCTATTTCTTCTTTTATTATTGTTATTTTAATAAGAAAAAATTTTTTTGAAAAAAATCCTTATGCAAAAAACATTACTATATTAACATATAATAACATAATATAATAACATATTTGTAAATTTATGCATGTCTTTTATTCATGTCAAATGATAATTGTATATATAAATGAAAGCGTAACTACATAATTTAGTATGCAATATGTTGCTACAGGTATCATGTTACAGTATTGTGATAGGTCAATTCGATCGTCAATTCAATGATTACTTGATCTCATGTAACGGTCATGTTAACCTCTCGAGGGATCAGGAACCGCGTGAGGGTACTAATAAGTAATTAGTAATCCCAGTCTCGGGAAGGTACCCGGTCGACGACGTACCGATGTCTATGGCGAAGGTTTGCGCATTCTTCAAATTGGCGAACACCTCGACAGCGGGTGGCAATTTAATACACCGTGGATGCGACCGTTCGTCGCTGTCGTTCTCCGCTGCCATCCCTACGTCTACTGTCTACGAATGATCCGTTCGGTTTCTCTCACGATTGTGTGACTTCGCGACACTTCTATTCTACGGGGCATCTAACACGACTGGCAAGTTGACGGACGTGTGTGTTTACATCACGATCACGATATGATCATGATATTATCAGCCAGATAAGCCGTTTCCAACATACATCACTAACGTAAAATGTAAATATCTGACTCGAGAGGGAAAGATCCCCTTCAAAGATTTTCGTGTTTTTCTCTCTCTTTCTCTCTCTCTCTCTCTCTCTCTCTCTCTCTCTTTCCCTCTGCCACAGTGTGGCGCAACGAGGACCTGCGTTTCGTTTCACATATGATGCACATGATGTATCATTTTATCTTTTTTTAATATTTGGTGAACAAGGATAAAATAATATATCATGCGTGAAACGGAATGCATCTGAGATCTATTTACTTACGTTTATCCAAATCCGGATGGCACAAACTGCTGATTTAAAAATGTACATCACGCATAACAAATGTTTGTATGCATATGTATGTATAAATATATGATATTAATATGTACAGTGTTCCGTAAGTTTTTATCAACCGTTTTTGTAGATAGAGTGGACTAAACTGAGTCGAAAAGTTCTCTATCATTTTACAATTTTCGCAATGGTTAACGAGATATTAATTACTAAGAGTCGCTAAATATTGGTTTTCAATAATTTTTCACTCAAATACTATCAACTTTACAGAAAAACAACGAAAGACAAAAATTGTTTATTTTCTTCTCACAAAGTCCTAAGAATTTTTTCAGAATTTTTTAATACTGCATTTTTTCATGGTGGTAAAAATAAAGAAAATGCAGTACTAAAAAGTTGAGAAAAAATTCTTAGATTTTTATGAGAAGAAAATAAATGATTTTTGTCTATTGCAGTTAGTCTATTGCAGTCTGCTCTACCTGCTCAGGATAGGTGATGCCGAATTTTAGGGACACCCTATATATACAGATATAGACATTGTGCTGAAGCACTCTGCATTATCGAGAGGCAGGCAGAGAAGAATAGAAAGAGAAGTACAGAAGAATATCTGTTTTTATTGCACGCATTTATAATATTGTTTACAGATGTGCGCATAAATTTATCACAGATAAATCAATAAGTTTTGTTAAACCAGAGAGAAATCTTTATCAAATTATGTTAAGTTCGTTTTGCGTTTGTAATTTTTACTCTCCTCATTATTTCGGTAGGCATTAGAACAACAGACTTTGCTGGTGCCGCATCATTTTGTAAACTTTTCCGTTCTATTGCAATCAATTAATGCACAAATAAAATAAATAAAAAAATAAATCTGAGGGTGGACATCCCGGTCTTTTCTGTATACCAAACCTTATAGGATAGTGTCACGTTTTTGTTCTTTTCCATGTTATTACGTGAGTTAGCCATTAAGGACGAACAAAGAGTTGATTGTTCATCTTTGTCTAATTCGTGTACACAAAAAAAGCCGGGAAGTCCATTTTCAGGTTTCTCTCTGATTGAACTTTGTATTTCTTATAATTTCTCTTTCGCTAATAGCATATTTATTTCCTTTTAGAAAGCATAGAAAGTGTAATTATGCAGGCCTATTCTTTATATACTTGAACCTTGTGTACTCTTTCCGCCTTTTCTCCTTGTCTATTCTCTGTAGTTGAACTGGTGTACACTTTTCGAACTTAAAGTGAAATAGATATAACTAGATATAATTCATATCAACAGCCTAGAATAAAAGACGTGAGTTTATTTTAGAATTTATTTTAATATATAACTCGGATTAACACAATCGATAGAATTATTTATGCAAAAACAATTAATACTATATGTTAACAACATATCATGAATTAGTAACAAATTTTTTAGTTATACAATTTTTATTCCTATTTTTAACTTCAGCTAACCTAATTTCTCACGTGTTGAAACAAAATTTTAATCGTTCTATATTAATGTTGAAAAGTATATATATTAATACTAATTGTATAAATTAATTGTAGAAATTTGATTGAAGCTATCCATAGAGATTTATAAATAATGATGTAACATATGTATTCTTGTTAGTAGGTGTTCGAGTTAGAATAATAATGCGAATTATAATTTAGATTATGATAGAAGAACTGTGTTGCAATTGTTTGGCAATATCATTGCAGGTACATGCACACAAACTGTCGATTACAATCTGAAGGAAACTTGTATAATTAGAAAAGACACACCTCACACATTACAGAGAATTAGTTAGAAAAATTTCATTGTATAATGGAAGAAGAAGATAGGTCACATTACATATATCTTTTAAAAAATCTCCCAACTTGTTTAGCAAATATTTTCGAATATGATAATGAAGAAGAAAGATCTCGAGAAATAGCTGTTGCTCTAATGACCTGTTATTCTGTGTATCTAAAAAAATATGCTTTTACTGAAGTGAGAGATTTTAGAACTAAACAAGTTGTTCAGATATATAAATCACTTCTTAGCAAAGGCGATGAGTATGTAACGTCTCCTGAAGCTTGGCAAAAAGCCTTAAGATTGGAAGCAAAAAGAGAAAGAAAATTTATTATGAACACATTGACAACTACTACTAGAGAGAAACTTGTTCAATTAATGGAAGAATATAGAGTATCATCAGAACAATGGTATTTACTTCTAAATTTGTTATTTAATGTTAAAAAGAATATGAAAGTTTTGCCTAATGGTAGTATACAATTACCACCTGGAAAAGAGATAGATGATATCATAAACATAATCTGTAGAGATGAAATAGAACAAATTTATGTATTTACTTATTCATTAATTGCACGCTTACGGAAATTCTATTCTGTTAGACAAATTGTGAGAGTATTAGTTGAATGAATTAACAAAAATTTACAATAATTACATTAAGATGACTTGCCATGACGTAACAATTTTTTTTGTTAGAATAAAATTTCTAAATATTTGTTAAAAATGAAATAAACCTGATTTTGAGAAATAAATATTTTTTTATTTTTTCAAAAAAAAAAAATGTTTGATTCTTTACTTAAAATTTTTCCATACTGAATATTTCACGTTATAATATCCCTTCATTTAGAAAGAATTGTGTATTTTAGTCAGCATATGTAAGGATTAATTTGATTCTTTTATACATAATTATATTTCTGAATATTTTAAACATAATACAGCTGAAATGTATTTTTATTAGATATTGAACAATTTTTTTTATAAATTTAATTTTGCGGATATATCACTGAGGATTCTCCATATAATTATTGTTTTATCGAAATACTATTTCGAAATTAATTGTGCAAACAGTTATAAATATTTTAAAGATCAGTATTTTTACAATAAAATTACCAAACAGTTTCAATACAATTTTTCAATATAGTTTTTTGTATAGAAGATATTTATATATTAGTTATAGCAGCTTTCGTCATTTTGATGCCTAGTTTCTTGAAGTTTGTAAATATAAGTATAATTTTTACCTAATAAGCTTACTAGCTTTAGACTTCAACTCTTCATAAAATGTGGCCGAGGTGATAATTGAGGTTGGAAAATTGAAGGATACATGGGATCGACTCTGGAAGTCAATCATTTTCAAGCAGAATCGTGCGTCACATACATGTATGCATATATGTACACACGCACACATACATTATACATTTATATATACATATATACATACAATTACTTTCAACGTAGTATGAATGTTGGATATATATGCAATATTAAAAATGCTCTATAAGATAATTAATTTTTTTTATATCAAATCAATTAATTATATTAATTTGTTTCTAAAACTCTGTTTTTTGCTTAAGAAAACTTGAAATTTCTTTGCTTTGATGGTAAAAGTATGGAGTTAAACTTATTTTGTAATAAATTATATGAACCATATTTACAAAACTTATAAGATACAAATGGAATATAAAAAGCTCTGAAGAATGGATGCGATCTGTAACATAAATGATGATAGGATATCAGTTATAAATATAATTTTCATTAATTACAGTTAACATATTATATATGTATGTGTGAATAAAAGCTTTGGACTTACTTTGATGCATCTAGGAATTTAGAAGATTTCACAATAATAAACTGATCATTTAGGCGAGAGTAATTCGGTTCTAGAGCTGTTTCAGTTTCTGTATCCAAATCTAACAGAAAATGGCACTTATCTAGATTAAACTGAAAGCAAAAGGCAGAAATGTGATAATATATCTATAGTGCTGTAACAGAATTTAAAGTGTAGTAACAGATAATATTGTTATCTATATATATAAGATAGGTACGTACATAACGCGATGGTTCTTCTTTATTCATATCATTAAAATGTGCTTGAATTACACTTGTTGCATTTTCATGATCTAAGAAGGATTGAGGTAACTGTCCTTTAAATTCGGATTTCAAGTATTGTAATTTCCAACTGAAAATGATTTTAAAAATAATGTAATTATATCAAATTAAAGAAGTATATTACTATATGTTTGCATTAGCCATAGAGATGTGTTCTTTAACATATCCCTCTCCTTCAACAACAGAATTTCATAAATCCAAAAATTTTAATTTTTGAAACTTTTGAAACTAGCAACTAATATTGTGCGCTAATTTTTTCACTTACTTATTGGACGGAAAGAAAAAACTGCTAGGGAAACGATGCCATTCTTTTCCAATACAGAAATTTATGTCAACATCTCTAGGTACGCCTTCTGTTTCCAGTTTGTTGACTTCAGTCATAATTTCCATGGGAGCATAATATCCTAACGCATATAATCATAAATTTCTTATCAAACTATTATTTAAACCAAATCGCTTTTAATATAATAATAATAACCTTTATATATCGCCAACGATCTTGATAGTCCCAAGAGGCCACATATTAGTATTGCTAAAACAGTGATGTGTACAGTATATTGCAAATAGTGGCAACTGATATGCGATGGATTGAATTTCGTTCTAACATAAAAGTATAACTTCTGTACAATATCCACCGCTATAGCGCCTGCTAAACAAATCATAGGATACACTGGAAACAAGAACCGTTCCTCCTGTTGACACATTTATTTTGTCAGTTCCTTCATTTTCTATTTTATCAATTCATTACATATCAATAGCACAACAATCTAAATATCATGGAAAAATAAAAAATTTTTAGCGTTTCTTGTATACTCACCGACTAAAAGGTTGCAAATTTTTTTCTATTTTTGAAATACATCCTACTCACCGAACAATTGGTCTTTACTTACAGATCCGCAAGTAAAAATCAACCGCTCGATAAGCAGACTGCTTCCGAAATTCATTAAAAAAAAGTGTTGCAACCTTTTAGTTGGTGTGTGTATATGTAAAAACGCAATGTTCAATTGCATTTACTTTTCTCTTAATAATATTATTATTAATGATACTTTATACGTACTTTGTGCGGTTGAACGAAGAATACAAGAATCCACAGATACAAAGGAGCCAATGAATACCAGTAAGAAAGACATGAACGGTCTCTTGGACGATGCTTTGCTGGCACGATCAGCCATGCTAAAAACTATAAACATAGTTAAAATACTGCTGAAATAAATTATGTGTTGTACAAGATATTGCAATTATCGTGCACTTTCAATTGATTTAATACAATCTCTTAAAAATTAAGTGACTTTAAATATAATTATAGTTTTTGGAAAGATACATATAAATAATTTATTGTGTCAATTTCGAGAAAACTTTAAAAACTGTAATATTAATAATAAAGAAATATAATATTTAATCCAACTTTGAAGTTAGAAGAGAATTATTCAAGTTTCGTTGAAGAATCTCTGTAGTTCACAGAAAGTGTGCGATACCCGAGACATTTTGTTAAATAGATTGAATATGAACTATTCTTACTAAGCCTAAGGGTGCGAATAATGCACCAATAAAGACGAAATTGAAATTCAAGAATCCATTAATGATGTAATAACTAAACGGCTCAGTGCCATAAAGATTAGGTCCATGGCTGGTGAAAACATTGTACAATATGATGTTTAATGGCGCGATGACAAGTTTGCCGAAGTACAAGGAATCCACCCATACCATTGGTATCACAATTACAATGGCAGATATAATGACCCATTTTATGAATTTGACCCAATCTCGTTTATGTATTAACATTTCAACAGCGATGGGAAGCCTACAAAGTAAAGTAAAGAAAATGAGTTTCTCTGTTGTAATATGTATCATGCCAAAATTGTTCACGTTAGTATAAAAATTACCCGAGCAGCGCAGCGAATGGCCATCCAAGTAACGAAGAGATAGCGGTAGCAAAAATAGCCAATTCATACTGGCGAGCGTACCAAGCTGCTGTAGCAACAGTACTCAGATACCTGTGATAAATATTTATATCTAATGTATCGAATGTAACTAATATATTTTTCATCTTGTAATTGTACTCACATTGAAAAAGATGATGGCAAAAACGCAGCACTGGAGATATACATCCCAGAGCTGAGAATAAGGAATACAAATGTAAGTCTCGCCACATGAATTCCAAATTCGCGACAGACACTCCTAGAATACAGAATTATATGTTATAAAAAGTGATGTGTCAATCCTTACATAATATGTAAGTGTCAGTTTTAAGGGAAAAACGTACTTGTAAAAGTATACTTCAGATAATGTACAACCCACAGATAGGAAGCATCGCGTAAAATAGAAAACTAACGCGGGATTTGGTTCCAATAGATAATGATAAACTTTTGCTGGTACCATGTGAATTAATAAGTACATATACGAACGTAAGGCATATTCAGGACTGTACTCCCATGTTTGCTGGCCTATTCCGTAGAGCAAGAAATGACTCTAAGACAAGACATAGTGCAGATATAATGAAATGCATCGCGTCAAAGTATATTATATCCATTAAAAATATCAAAGAATGAGAAATTTATTGTGTCCACATTGCAAAATAGTCAAGTTTATCGAAAAGATTTTGTAAAATGCCTGCTACAAATTTTGTTGACAGAATACCAACACAAATGTAGCAGAATTCGCTATTGTAACTATTCAAATGATACCACTTGTTACAATTAAATAATTCCACTTAAATACTTATTTACAAAATGATAGATTCTTCTCAATTTCTGTTGAATTATATTGGAAAGTTCTATTGGCAGAATACAAATTTAATGCACACTTAACTGATACTAATCCATGATAGCAATATTTTGCTAGTATACTGTTAACATTTTGCTTGCTGAAGATATTCTAGGAATGATTTATTTGTTTTCATAAAAGAAATAATTCTACTTTTTAATATTTTTTTAAGACATATTAGATGCAACAAAGAACGTGTACATTTCAAAGTATAATATTTTTGTAGTATTTTTAAGTTTATGTAAAATTGAATTATAAACTCACTGGTTCCCAGTAATTATACGTTTCATCACAGTCTGTTATATGACACCATACAGCAGAGCAAAATCTTGCCGATAATAGCAATTTAAAAGCTGTATCATAGCAGGGATAAACAAGTCCCATGTCGGAAGATTCTTCTGGCCTAAAACATTGTTTAATTATTTCCTTTTTTTACTCTATATATATATATGTATATTCATATTTTTAAGATATTACAATACATATTGCATAGGTCACAGTTTTTAGAACATTGTTTTCTATAAAGTTTGCAAGATACAATTAGAAAATAACAGTAAAATTAGAAAAATAACAATAAAAATGCATATCATTCTTAGCATCTGTAAAATACAATTGTTATAATAATCAATTGAAAATACAATAAAAGGCAAGTTAATACATGAAATAGATCCTTTCTTGAGATTAAACATTTCATATATATTAAGTCGTGGAAATTAAATGATTAATTTGTAACATATGTTTTTGTTTTGCAATTTCAATATGCTACAGAATATAAGCTTCTTATTTCTCTTTCGAGATTTACATGTCAGATATTGTTTCATTAATATAAAAATATGTGTGTATATATATATATATATATATGGCTGAAGTATAACAGAGGACATATTTATAGCTGTTTGTAGATTTATTCCTATTTCAACAATAAACAATTGACAGGTGAAATTATTTGGTCCCAGCTGATTAAGTATTTCGTACAACAATTTACAAAATCTGAAGAAAGAAAAAAATATTTTATGTACTTTGAGAATCTTCTTCCATTAATCTTTTTCAATTCTTTCTTTGACAAAACGAGCTGTCGTTGACGTTGGTTAGGTGCCATGATCTTCTCGCTGTTCTTATTTATTATCCATTCGAATCACATTTCTATATGAAATAAACATTTATCAATAATCAATACGGAGAAAAAGGATAAAATAGAAGTGGTTGTTGAAATTTCACTCGTATGTCAAACATTTCTTCAAGAGGAACGAACCACGGGGAACGAACATATGTCTCAATCTTCAACAATTCTCAATAAACATGTATGCGTATTGTTCAGTGTCGTTTTCGTAACAAGATAAGAAGCGTATGATGAAAAGAGATAGCGTTTGTAACGCCCTCGCTGTTTCAGAGGAGGCCAATTGGAACTAATAATCAATATCTGTCGATAATATTCATTTATTTATATTCGAATCCCGAGTGAGACAATATTTTTCGCAGTAAAATTAAGATATTTTTTAATTCATCGATTAATCGCTTTATGTTAATTTTGTACGAATGCAACTTTGTCTTGTAAAAACTGCATTTGCGCATAATGCAATTGATTAATCAAAGAATTAAAAAACCTGCCTTTATTTACAGTTTTTAAGATACTTATTAGCTTTAAATTAGTAATCTTAAAATACC
>NW_017305987.1:770298-770688 GCF_001594115.1 Trachymyrmex septentrionalis | reverse complement strand
ACAGTTTTTAAGATATTTATTAGCTTTAAATTAGAAATCTTAAAATACCACTATATTGTTATATACAAGTTATACAAGTATTAAGTATTTATAAGTTCCTAAACTATATTATATAGCCGAGTGCAAGCGTAGCGTAGCAGGCAGCGTACGAAACTGCTATGCCAGAGAGATCCTGGGTTCGATCCTAGGCAAAATAGAAAAATTTTTTTAAACGCTTGTAACTCCTTTCGGCAGACAATGGCAAACCACCGAGAGTATCCTTGCCACAAGAGCACACTTCTCTAAAAATTTCGTCGTTCGGAATCGACGTTAAACTGTAGGTCCCATATAATTCTGTACAACCAGCGTGCGCTACCACAGGCATATGAGAGAGAAGTCACCATGCTCGGC
>NW_017305987.1:762649-770198 GCF_001594115.1 Trachymyrmex septentrionalis | reverse complement strand
ATTCCCATACTAACTGCTAAAGTGCTGATCTACAGTATTGGTGAATCACCGTAGCACAAGCAAAATATTCTATTAGTGTTGAGTATAAAGTATTTACAAAAAAATAAATAATTATTTTATCGGTATAATTAATTACTATTATAAATAATTTTTTTTTTTAGACAATAGCTAATATTTATAGTTAGTTAGAAGACAGTCTTAATTAATGTCTTATACTGGTCTTTGGTTGGCACCCGCGGCACCATCTTAAGACATTATTTAAGACTGTCCTATAAGATCCGATTATGGATATCAAGTCTGATCTTTTTTTAAGAAAACTGTTTTTAATGAGATCGTACGGAAAGCTTGATTTTACCAGATTGCTATGCTGAAAAAATAGTTTAATTTGGTATTGTTTTATATCCGAGCCTGTATAAAATATAAATAAAGATTTAGGAATAAAGATTTTGATAATTAAATCATGCTGAATTATTCTAACTTGCCAGATTAGGGACAGAAAGCTTTCTTCACCAGTATCAGACTACCAGATCCTCTATCTTTAGAGGATTCGAAATGCTCATCTATATTCTATTCTTATATAGGAATTATATCGAAAACAAATGCTTTTGAGTACTGAAGGATTATTCGCATTACTAATTTGATTTCCATATTTGATAAAGACAAATTTAATAATAAATTCTATTTAAAGGCGAAGAATCAAAGTTATGCAATTTGTTAAAATTTTAACAAAAATATCATAAATCTTAACATAGGTATAATATAACTTCATCAATACTCATTGGAAGGATTAAGATAAGTATTACAGGTAAGTATTATTCTTTAGCTTATATTAATTTGCTATTAACTTTTAATCATTTTCTAATTATTTAACATCTAATCTAACATTCTCTTTTTCTTTTCAGGTGCTGATTAAATCTACAAATCAAAGTATATTATAGGTAGATTGAGATAGGTATATCTTTAATATTTTATTCATAAATCTTTGTTTTATCTATAAATAGATAAGTATTTCAAACATATATTACATTATTATCAAATTGGTTTAACTCTGAATAATAAACAAAAAATAATATATTTAACTTGATAATAATTATTATTTCCCAAACGTAACTTTAAATAATTAAATAAAAAAAAAATAGTAAATTCATCTAAAATCAAAAAGTCTACGATGTGACTCTTTTTAATACATTACTTAAAACATATAACATCATTATTCCTTATTCCAAGTTACATTCTCCATTCCTCCATGTGATTTGTTTGAGCCTCGTCTATGACTTCCATTTGTTATGCTTGTGACTGTGCTCCATTTAAAATTTCTGTGTGCTCAGCCTCCTGTTCAGGTAAGCATATTAAACTATTTAGAGATTTTCTAACATGTTTGTCAAACACATTTGCGATCGGTTGTATGCTCCACTCGAATTTGTCTTGCTGAGATATCAGCGAAGGTAAACTATTGTGAGACTCGTAAAAACTCTTTCTTTTGATCGTTAAGATTTGGGTTTCGTTAATTACCTCATCTTCTACTGCCACTTGATGTTTTGTGTGGACTTCTTTTTTCCAATGTATTTCTCTGTATAACGCTTGATGTACAAGTTTCCTTTGCTGTGTTTTTCTGATTTCTTTTAAATCTTCCTATCGTTTTTTTTTGTCTGGATTAGTTAATCTTGATTATGTTTAATAATGTTTGTAAAGGTAAATCACTGTAGTACCTCTCGAGTGATCTCTTTTGTTTGTCAGCGTACCTTGGATCTTCCAAGTTTCTTCTTAAACTTTGTTAGTGGAATATTGGGCATTAGGTTAGGCATTAGGTTTTTCTGTAGGGAATAGATTATGATTAGAATCTAAAACATGAGGTATTTGCGAGGTCGATGGAACAGAATTTACTTGATGTGGTGGGGAATTTACTTAAAGTGGTTTGGTCCTCTTATTTGGTACGCATCATTACTAGCGTCGGTGTCACTCGAGGACATTAAATGCAGGATTGGTTTCCACGTTTGTAAGAATGGCACTTCCTGCTGCCATTTCGTATTCCGGTTGTCTTCTAAAATTCGAATGATATAAAATTCTCTGTTATAATAAAATTTAATATTAAGTTTTCCTTTGGTTCGTTTCCTAGCGATGTAGGATATATTATTTTAAAATTTGCTATTACCTTATATTTTGTCTCGTAACTTTTGTTTTCGACCATTGATTTGCATTCTAAATTAATCTCTTCGCGTCGTCATCACTGCTATTTATTAATTCATTTTGGAAGCTGTCAATGATCTTTCTAGCCTCTGTATCAGATCGCGGTCCCTCGAGTTCTTAAATTCGCTCACATTCCTCATCGCCTTATTGTCTTGATTTTCTCTGCCAGGCGTTTGCGATCCTCTTGTTTCTTTTTTAAGACCTCAGTCAATCTTCTTATCTCATTATCAATTTCCGTATCCATTTTGAACTTCTGTATGATCTCTCTTGAAGCCATTTCTTGTTGATTGTTTATTCTATACGCATGGTGGAAATACAACAGATGTGTTCGTTCTCGAAATCAATTTTCGTCCGGTTCTGCGCAGCCCAATGTTGCTAATTCTGAATTATAAAATTCTGCTATATGCTTTACCAAAATACTCCAGAAATAAGCTAAATTTTACAAAAAAAATCCTAATAATCTAAAAAATTAAATCATTAAATGAAGTTCAAAAACTCCAGAAATAAGTTATCAAATATCTTTTATTTTTAAGACCGCAAGCACAGGCTTTTGCATAACGCATAACACATAATGCATAAGCGAACAACTAATCAGAATCTTCCCTTTCCTGCTATTCTATGAAAAAAAATTTCGATTGGTTCTTTTATGCATTATGCGTAACGCATAAAACATGAAGCATAAAAAAATCAACCAATCAGAGTCCTTTATTTCATGGAAAAGAAGGAAATAAAGGACTTTGATTGGTTCATTTTCTTATGCATTTTGCAAGAGTCTGTGCTCCCCGCTATAACATTTATTTTACAAATTATTGTGCACAGCCATTTACTGTCATATTTTTTACATTTTGTGAATTTTTTAAATTAAATATTTTTAACATAAATACTGTAAATTTTTAAATAAATTTATCCAAATATTATTTAACCTCGTACAGAAAAAAATTTGTTGTTATAACTGAAAGAGAATGTTAAAAGTAATTTTCAAATTCTCAAAATTCTAATGATAAATTATTAAGAATGTTTAGTTTTATAAGGATTGAAATAATTTGCGATACAAAATAAAATAGGTGTTCAAATTTCATAAACTTTTATTTTTCAACTGTTCTTACTCTAATGGGAAAATATACGTCTCGCGCAATAATTTTATTTAAAACTGATACAGCATTTCTAATACTCAATTTATATGACTAATTTTACTCTGTATTAAGATCTTTTCTCTGAATAGTTTAAATCATACATGTAGAAGCGTATGATTGATGAAGTCAATAGAAACGATGTACATATTGTATGTTTAACGTTAACGAAACAAAATTAAATGTCATTCCAGCGCATAATTCAACAAATCTTGAAATTGAATCAAATCGCGTCTAATCGAGATAGTACTAGGAAGGGAAAAATCTATACCCGTAAAGTGACTGAAATAATAACAATATATACTCAACAATACTTTGCATTTCGTCGATTCCAATTATAAATTTCTAATTGCGTGGAAACATATACACGAAACTGTTACACGAAACGAGTTACAACAAATGATAAATAATAGTGGTTCCTTCATTGTGGATGCATAAATTCTATTAGTATTTGGCAGCTTAAATTTCGATCAACAAAATTGTCTGCCTTTTATTTAACTCGCGCAACAACTTTCATATAAATATTTCATTGATATACTCGCTGCATTTTACAGTGCCACCAAAATTGCCGATTAGATACTTTGCTTCCTTAATAGTCCTTAATAGTAATCCTAAGCAGTTCTTGGCATGGTTGCTCAGACCTATGTACTTTAAGATCATCAAGTGGAAAACAATGTTGGAGTTTGCCTTATCTTGGCTGACAATATTGGATGCAGTTCCATGTACCTAAAATTTATCATTTCGTCACTACCTTGCAAAGTAAAATAATAAATTAATATACAGTTAATGTAAAATTTCATGTAAGAATTATAATTCTAAATAGGATCAATAAAAATAAATATAATTTTAAATCCTATTGTCGATAAAAGCAGATCCTGGTTGAGATAATATTTTTCATAATAAAGTTTTTAATAGTTTTTAAAATTCTTATATCAAATGGTTAATATTCTTACTATATGCTTATTAGCATCAAATTGTTAAATTGCATGTTGATTTAATATGTGATATTACTACTTCAATTCTGTGCATGCTTACATTTCAAAACTGAAAAATATTTCAGCACGTGGTTTACAGAATTGGATATGTAGGTATAAATTTGCAACAAACATTTAAATGAATCTGAACGAATATTTAAATTGATATTTAAATTCATAAAGTAAGGCTCTACCAAAAGCAAACCAAGGTCAGCAAAACAAAGCTCCAAAGAGTTTATGTTACAGGCTCACAATAGATGTACTGTGCAAGGTTATGTCAGTGATTTCAAGCTGAAACTCTAAAGTTAAGTAAGAAACTCTAAGTAAAGCAAGATAACTATTCGAATAGAACAACTTAACTAAAGTAGATCTAGAGACACTGGTAGTGTCTCAGCACTAATTATATTGACTTAAGCATATAAAAATTCAAGGAATGATAACATGATTATAAATAAGGAAAATCTTAAAATTTAATTTGCTTTAATATAATAACAAAATTGAGAAAAATGATATAAATATAATATAAAAAAATATAATACATATAAATATGAATGATTTCAATTATACAAAAAATTACATATAATGAAAATATATTAAAGAGATCTCAAACTGCAATCATAGAAGACATGCACAGTGGACTATTCTGAATGCACTATTCTGAATGATATACACAACTGGTAAAATATCCAAGTAAATCGACAAGTCAAAACAGATACTTATAATTACAAAACAACATAGTAGCATACAAACTAAACAACAATCAAGGTAAAACATTAACTTCATATAAAATACAAGAAGAATAAATCAATAAATAATTTAACAATATCAAGCAAATAAATAATAAATATAGAGATCAGAATAGCGAAAAAATCAATCATATATAAATTAACTGTTAATAATTTGATTCTAATAAGCATTAAATCTTAAAATAATTTTCTAAGAATAAATTGCTTGTCAATTTAATTTGTGATATTATGATTCCAGCTTCAGTTTGGGAGTGTGTTTCAAGATCGACAAATAATCGCAGTGCAGTTTACTTGAACTGGAAATTGTATGAGTTCACGAGAAATATACACGAAGAACCGCCTTGGTGCACGCGAATATAGAATTTTTCATTCATGCATGTTTAATTTACAACTCTGAAAATATGCACCAGCGTATTATTGTTCAGCTTCAGTTTCAATCTGCAACACGCATCCTGTTTTCTGCGCACGTTGAACACAACTTAAAATAACGTTAGCATCAGGAAATATCTTGCGTCCAGGAAATCGTTCTGCGTACAGATTGGCGGCTTCAACAGCGTCTTCTCCGGCTTCACCATATATGATGATCATGTCGGTATATTCCTGAGCACTAAAATATTTATCTGCCATTTGATCAAAATAAACACACCTTAACCTCAAGCACGCTAATTGCAGATCGTTACAAAGGACAAATGAAAATCTAATTGTAAGTTCGAATGAATTTCTCGATCGCTGGCATGTGGCACCATAATTGCCAAACAATCCCCCACTCCGTGCCTAGCAACTGCGACGGCGCGACGGCGACCGGCGCAGATTTTTAAAAAATATCTTGTTAATTATTGCAAAAATTACAAAATAGTACAAGACTTTTCGACCCAATTTAATTTGTTCTATCTGCTTACGAAAGCTGATGCGATCATTAGCAGACATTCTGTATATATTTTTATTTAAATGTATATCTACGATATATTTTTATGCTATGTATACAGGATGTCCTGAAATTTGTTGCCAAGCACTCTTATGTAGATAGAGCGGACTAAGCTGGGTCCTGTATCATTTTGCAATTTTCGCAATAGTTAACAAGATTTTAATTATTAAAAATCGCTAAATCTTGGTTTTCAATAATTTTTTACTCATATACTATCAACTTTACCGGAGACAAAAATTGTTTATTTTCTTCTCATAAAATTCTGAGAATTTTTAAATATTTTCTCATGTTGATAAAAATAGTTGCCAATAAGAAAATGCAATAAAAAGTTGATAAAAAATTCTTAGAGTTCTATAAGAATAAAATAAAGAATTTTTGTCTCTTGCAGTTTTCTGTGAAGTTGATAGTATTTCAGAAAAAAATGGTAATTATTTAGAATAATCCCCTCTCCCCCTCTCCCCCTCCTGCCTCCCACCTCAAATCTTAATAAAAATACACTTATTTGACATGTTTTCACTCAAAACGAAAGAATCTGGCAAAAAAAAACGCAGTGATCGGCCTCGTGAATTAAATTATTAAGCATTAAAGTTGAAGATTAAGTTGAAATGAGGGGAGGGGGAGGGGCGAGTTGTTCTAAATAATTACCAAAGAAATGATTGAAGACCAATATTCGACAATTTTTAATAATATTTTGTTAACTATTGCGAAAATTGTAAAATGGTAGAGGATCCTTTTCGACTCAGTTTAGTCCGCTCTATTTACACAAGAGCCCTTAGCAAAAAATTTCGGGACACCATGTATATGTAATATACACATACATACATACATATCTGCCATGAACAGATTTATTTAAATATAGATATTTTTTAATTCTTTGACTTAATTAATCGTTATAAATGCAGCTTTTAATTACGAAGCAAAGTCGCATTTGCACATTTAAATCAATTGATGAATTAGAAAACTTGTGTGTTATCTCCATGGAGATCACAGTGTAAAAATGGAGATTGAGTCGAAATTCACGTTTGTGCCGTTGAATGAGAAAACCTACGTCGGAATTAATGATAAAAATACACAAGAATATCTGTGTAAATGGTGATATTGATATTTTAGTTACCATCATTTTTACAATGCATATATAATAGTTTTTACAATGCATATAACAGTATTTATAATTCTATAATTTCTGAACAGATGGTTACACATTAAAAATTTTGTTTTTAGGGGCTTAAAAGGAAACTTCGTTATTCAAAATTTTTCATTCAACGAACAGTTTCAACAATATCATAAATATCATCTAGCTGATGTAAGTTTGCTGTCAATAACGACAATATGTTTTCCAAATTATGCAGGATGTTACAGAATTCGTACGATAATCTTAAATATCTTACTAAATTTGTAATTTAGATTTTTCTTCAATCATAAAATCATTGGCAGAGAGAGAGAGAGAGAGAGAGAGAGAGAGAGAGAGAGAGAGAGAGAGAGAGAATGTAGAAAAATATGAATTCATAAATACGTAAAAATTATACAGTAATCTTTTTATTTTGAAAAAGGTTTACATTTTCTGAATTTTTAATTAAAGAAACAAAA
>NW_017305987.1:760992-762549 GCF_001594115.1 Trachymyrmex septentrionalis | reverse complement strand
ATATATATATATATATATATAATTTATATTATTTATACTGATTGTGAGATTCAAAAAATCTATAGGCATTTTTTAAAGATAACACCGTTGCTAAAGCATTATTATCCAAACAAGGCTCTGCCTGGGTAAGACAAGGTATTATTCCTTTTAGGAAAATGATTATAGCTAAGTAAATAAATCTGTACGAATTAAAAAAAAATTATTATTAGGTATACAAGCGTCGAGTGTGCAAATAAAGCAAGTACCATGCTCGATTTTAAGTATGTCATTCTTTGACAAACTTAAGGATCCAGATAACAGGATTATATATAATTCTGGAACGATTTGCAAAAGATATGATTCCCAAATAGAAGACTTTTTAATATCTGACAAACTTCGTGGTGTAAGACATTTTCTCTTTTCTTTTTCTTGAAATATCGCATTACTTAAACAGAATTGCCGAACTCTATTTTTTAATTATCTTAGGCTGTAATAAACTAAAAATTGTGTATGTTGGAAGTTCCTGATATAGTATTTTCAACTTTTCACGATTTTTAGATGCTTTTGGATGAAGAATCAGAAGAATACAATCTATATTCAGAATATGAAAAAAATGAATTTGTGTTTCGAATTTTTCAAATGCTCGTTCTTGGCGGAACATTATGTCAGTTTGAGGACGTGATACAGCCATATTTGGACATCACTAGAAAGATCTATAAAGATCTTATAAGGTTATTTGCATTTATTAAAATTAAAGGTAACAGAAGATAAAAATATGAAAACTTCATATTGCATTCCTTTTAGAGTACAGAAACAGAATACTTCGAACGATTTGTTCGTGAGCACTTTGGTGTTGGAAGTAGTTGCTAAGGATAGCACAGGCCAAGATTATTTCCCATTTAATTCCAACAACAGGCAAAATATTGCATTCCTATTGATAAATGCTAATTCTCGCGAAATCACGACTTTTATTCATCAATATGGCGGATACTATCCTGTAAATTGATCATCACATTATATACAACATGTACTTGGTTTTCTTATATCATTTTATAATAATTATTTTTCAAATATTTCCTTAGATATAATCAAAGATAATATGTTCCTAATGTGTTTCACTTTAAATTCTATATACATAAAATAATTATTCAGGTAATATATTAATAATGCATTCTTTGCATTTTATATAAGATAATTTATTCAGTTGCAAAAAGATCTTAATTATATTTGTTTGCAAGTTTTTTGTGTAATCTAATTAAATATAATTATCTTACTGTGTAGAATTATTTAATTATAATACTATTGTTTTCATATAATTATTATATACATATGAATTTTATGTAAGTCATTCTGTATCTCAAAATTATATGAAGACTGTCATTATATAGCATTCAATTTTTTCAATTTTAATATGAAACTGGTATTATTTATATAATTTAGAAATGTGCGAATTTAATTATTTGAATACAATTCAAATCGAATTTTAATTCGGATACGAACTATTCGAAAATTTCGAATTTATGGCTGATATTTCATAATCGGTTCTTATTTTAAGATCATCTTAAGTAATGTCTTAAA
>NW_017305987.1:749547-760892 GCF_001594115.1 Trachymyrmex septentrionalis | reverse complement strand
ATATAGATGTTGTTCAATAAAATTATAAATATTCTAGTCAATTTGCTTACTTTTGTAATTTTCATCTTATTTCGAGATCAACTCCCAGATTCAAATCGGTTCGATTCGATTCGAAGTCGAAAAATCTTGATTCGCACATTTCTATTATACATATATTTATCTGTATTCCATCAAAATTAAAGCACTTATGATCCAAATCTTTCTTTGCGTACATAATACGATACATAATACTCGTATTATCGCACATATTCACTTATTATTATTTATTCATCAATCACTTTAAATAAATAATTTCTTGCAAAATATATTAACATTCACAGAAATTACACATATATAATCATATTACAGCCCAGAAATATATAAATATATATATATAAGTGTATAACACTTGTGAGATTTATATATAAAGATTACAGCTGTTTTAGGTATATTAAGTATAGAGATATATATAGCAAGAGTCATGAAAGCATTCGCTCTATAAAATATCTACTTTTAAAGCTTTTCGCTCTCGTGAAAAGGGATTTCATTTATATGATGAATATTAGCCCGATATTCTTACGACTTAGTTATGACTAGCATACACATTAACTTATGCTTTCTTATCATACAGATGCATCATAATTAATAATTCCTAAACACCGTTTCAGCCTCTGTGTATCTTTCTTGCTATATTACGAGTCATTTTCTTTACAATAGATAGAGATTACACTATAAATCTTATACCATCGTCATTATTTAAACAATAACTTTCATTGTCAGTAAAAAAAATAAAATTCTTAATAAAGACGCATTTGAAAAATTTGGAGTCATGACAGTCTCGTTTTGTTCTAATAGGTTGGCACACATGTATTAATTCCAAACAAATGTTTGGAAATAAATATCTTAATTCATTTTATCTAAATTTTTGAATAATTTTAAGATTGAAACTAATCGCTGAAGATTATTATTTATATATACTTTCATTCATAATCAATTATGTACTTTATGTACTAATAATCAATTATATATGTATATTGTTATGTATATATAATATAATTTCAGCCGATATTGTGCAAAGCAATTAATTATCAAAATCTTTCGAACATAATATAAAATATCTTGCATTATTATAATAATTAAAAATATTGTTACTTATTGTACTGTAAAAAATATGAAATTCTTAGGAGTGATATGTACCATATGATATCTCTCTAATAATAATAGTTGCATTTGTTGGTAAACAATTAATAATTTATCAAGATAAATAAAACGTCAGTCTAATATGCAACGTCATATTGCAAAAAAACAAAAAGCAATATTAATCACAGCACTTTCGTTTAAAATTAAATAACATTTTTCACGCTACAATCAAGATCTTTTTTGATTGATGTTTCGATGCGCGTTATTCCTGTATAGTGGATCACAGAAAGGTTGCAAAACTTTTTTTTTTATAGATTTCAGAACTCAATCTTGCTCGTAGAGCGATTGAATGTAAATGATTAGATTTATATTATAAGCAAGAGAACCAATTTCTCCGATGAGCAGTCTGCAATCGAAAAGAAATGTTGCAATCTTTCTGTGACCCATACTGTACGCTGTTTAAAATTATGCTATGCAAACGTCATTTATCCTTTGCAATAACAGTATTTGCGTAAATGAAACAGTGAGTTTTCCACACATCTCGCCTGAGATCCATACATATTGATTCTGCTAACATCGGAGATCTGTAACAAAACAATAACATTGCTCATAATAAAATAATTGTGTCTCTCTCTTAGTCAAGCTCTCTCAGTCAAGTTCGCTTCCCTGAACTTACCTTAGTGTGGAAAGTATTCTTCGCAAGATCTTGAACAATGCTAACTTCGAACAACGCGTCACCTGGTACCGTTTTTACTTTTAGTTGATAAATTTCAGTCATTACTTTTGTTTTGGCACTGAAATCACCTATAAAACCGTCTTGATCTCCGGATTTTCGGAAATTAAGTAAACCTGAAATGTCATAGACATTAGCTTTATATAAATAACAATGATAAACGATACATTTTGCGTGCCATACCTTTAGTAGGTATAAGCCTAGCAGCCCATAAGATCTCGTCTAAATGTAGTATCGCGCATATATTATGATGATCTTCAGTGTAACCATTAAGGAATTGAACGAAGTAATTAGCAGCAGCCACAACATTTGTGTCATCAATTGAGACTTCTTTCCATCCGAGACAAGCACACCAATGAGGCTCTATAAATGCATCTGCGCATGTTCTATCCACAGGTATCTAAAGTATTACATTAGTTATTAATTATCAATTTTTTTTTACAAATTTAATTGTAAGAAAAATTACAAATTTTCTTTTAAATTATGTCATTACAATAATTACAGTTAACTTGGCAATTTATTTGCATTTTCTAAAAGAAGTAAAAAATCGCGCTTAATTAATCATAAGACAATATTTATAGGTCACTATTTATAGTCCATTCTTATATTTAAGACTGTCTTAAGTACAGTCTTGAGATATTATAAGCCAATCACACAGGATGGTATTCATAGTCCATTCTTATTTTAAAAACTTAAGTAACGCATTAAGATGCTAATACGGTCCTCTGATTGATTCGTGACATTTTATAAATATAAGAACTGATTATAAATACTGACCATAGGACAATATTAACATTATACTTAAAACTATACTTAAAATCATTTTAAATATAAGAACTAACTATGAATACTAGCCTCTCTGAACAAAAAGTGATTTGATCAATGGGCGAGTCACAATCTTGAAATACAAAGTAGTGGGAATATTCTACATAGACAGAATGACATTTCATTCATTGTCAGTATCACTCAGAGCTCGTTGTGTCACAAGTGATACGTTCCATAGTTAATCTGCTTCCTAAGATTTGTCTCAAGTTTTTTTTTAAATTATTTTTTGACAGTATAGTTAAGACAAAATTTGAATTGAACGTGTGTATGATTTTTCGGTGGAGTGTGTTTTATATTATCTTAATTTATGTTTTTTCATGGATTTCTTGATCTTTACTTATCTTTCGTATTTTCAAAAAATGATATTTGAGCGACCTATTCCTAATTTATCTATTTCCATAATTCTTTGCAAAAATTATTAATCTATTTCATATCGCAAGCGATCTTTTTATTTTTTTCGAACAAAAAATTCGAACAAGGCGTTTGCTTCGATGAGTAATAGTCAAGATATTACGTCAGCTCTGATAATATCAAATGATATATCATGTCTTGTGTGTGTGTGTGTATTTGTTTTTATTTAATAAATGTTTATTTATATTATGATATCGTAATGAAAACGAAAATAATATATTTTCATTGGTAATTTTATTCAATAATTGTAATGGTCTCTTTGTGCAGATTTTTCACATAATTTTTACATTTAAAATTGAATAAAAAAAGTCTTTATTTAATTATCTTAAATTAATTATTTTAAATTATCTTAAAAGTCTTTATTTAATTATCTTAATTTAATGGATTTCAATATTCACATGTAAAAAATAATGTTTTATCTCACAATAATTTTTAAATACTTAAGAGTCTTAGAATTCTATTTTTAGAAGTGTACGTCATGCATTATTACTGAGACAGACATGTTGCACACATATTTTTTGCGTGCATGAATCATTTAATGTTTTATATTCTAATTACTAAAGTCTAGTTTCACAATTCACGGTTAACTCTTAACCCGAGAGTGATCGCGTATTGATCATTTTGCCGTATTCTTCCATTTTTTATTTATAACTTTCAATTTATTGGCACTATTATATTTTTATCTTTACATAAATTATGCTTGTTAATGTTTTTTCGTATAGTATGCAAAAATAGACGTAAACACGCTTATCTACATAAAATTTGATATGTTTGTAACGGTTGGTCTAAAAGACCGTAATGCGTGCACTTACTTATGTTAGTGTTTGTCGTGTTCGTCAGTCTGCACCATTATTACATTTTTATAAATAAAAAATAAAATTATTATAATTTTCTTATTATATTTCGTTACATATCAATAATTTTAACAAATAAAAAAAAAATTAGTTTATTAATAAAATAAAAATAAAAATATATATCATATAAATATAATTTCCAGTAATTACGTTCTTTTATTTTTAATTGATTAATATAAAGCATTATCAGAATGTTTTCTTATTAATTATTACTTATAGTAATTATAATCATGTGTGTATTCTAGTTATAACACATATATGTGCGAAAATATATTTCGGTCAAAATGACTAGGATACGCCTACTAACGTTAGTTTCGATGGATCTACTCCCGGGTTAACCGAAGTTCAACTTATTCATTGCCTCTTTCCAGTTCCAGAATTGGAAAGAGATGAAAAATAAATTAAACCTCAGTTAACTATGAGTTGTGGAACTAAATAAAATTACAATTACTGTTACATAAAAGAGTTGCTCTTTGCGTTGTAAGAATTGTTAACAAAATATAGTCAAATATAATAAAAAACTCAGAATTAAGTTCAAATTTTACTTTTTGTTTATGGTTTTTATAGTTGAACTTTGCTATGAATAATAAAATTCAATTTTTAATTTTGATATTTCTATTTCTTTATAATGTGTATTAAAATTATAAAGTACACACACACACACACACACATGCGCGCGCGCGCGCGCGCACACAGCTATAATTAACATGCATTATATGATTAATAAAGAACTAATAATATAATATTTCGCGTTGAGTTTAGATATAAAATACATATAAATTTGCAACTTTATTCGTATTTGCAAATAATAGTAAAAGATCATATTTGACGAGTCTTTTTTTATATTTATAGAGTTAATAGAAACAATTAAACCGATTATAATCTTTGATTGTCCATCCTTGTTTGACTCACGTAACAGCATGGAAAAGAATCACAAAAACGTGAACATTACCCTACAAGATTTGGTATACAAAAGAACCGGGATGACCTTTTTCTGGTTTATCTCTGTTGACACATTAACTTACCTTATCAAACAAACTGATGGCTCTTTGACGTCGATCTCCATCTTTTGGCGTACCAAAGTTAAGTATATTTTCTAACGTCTTGTGCACATCGAATGGTGACGTTAAATATTGCGTGTTGTATACGAAGTTTGCGTAGGCTTGTGGGTGGACTTGTTTAAACCAAGGAGGAAAAATGAAGGAGAAAAACGGCAATCTTTCTTCTTGCTTGCCTTGTAAAGTATTACGAATATCCGCAAATCTAAAACGAAAATAACGATTAGCTTGTATGTGCATAAAGTGTAATATATATAAAGCATTTACACTTGTAACGTTTTTATTGACAGAATTAGTGCGCACTAGATGCACTTTAAAGTCGTTGTACACAAATCGACATAAAGATGTACGTTCAATAAAAATAGAAAAACGAATTAAACCGCGAAATATTCAATACATTTTATTGTGCTATTTGATAAAACACATTGGGTATTTTATCAATTGAGATATCTCACGTTTATATCTGGATTAGAATAGTGTACATACAACAGATTTAATGTGTACTGAGTACGCATTATTATTCTGCTAATTAAAAACGCTATTATTTATGTGTATGTATATATATATATATGAGATATTCCAACCTGTGTCCATGATCGCTCATTAAAATTAAAATAGTAGTGTTTAAATGTCCAAGATCGTAAAGATTTTTCACCCAAGAATATAAATCGTCGTCCACCACCCCGATATCGTTATAAGAGTCGTGAGAAAGTTCTCCATGAAATCCAAATACGAATTTTGGCTGTTTTTTATATGTATTGAATATCGTTTTTATATAATTCATCATCACCTACATAAACACATATACTTTAATATTACAGCAGCAAGTAAAAGTTTAGCGAGGATACGTAAGTTGACGAGAAATTAATTTTTTATTTGATGGTTTGATGTAATTACACAACTTTAAGTTGTTTTATAATTTAACAACAAAGATTTTAGAACATTAGCTTTTTATACATTATTTCTTTCTTTACTTTATCAGTAAATTTATATTGCATTTAATACATACCAGATGGCGTGGAGTGCCAGCTAAACAGAATTTATTATATGTTTTGAAATATGAAGAAGCGGATAGATAATAAGTGCGCATGTAATGATGGGTCGGTTGCTTATCAAATCCCTTTAAGCGATAAGTAAACGTCCCGATATGCGGTACATCTTCCATAAAACCTGTTATGTATCCATGTTCCTCATATTTATTCCATATCATAGGATATACGTTGACGTAATTTGCTGTATTAATTCGTTTTCGCGTTTCCGGTAACTCAAGTTCGATCTTGCCGGTTAAAATCGGGATAAGTGCCTGCGGAGTACCATCCCCTACGATATTATATCCCTCTAGCACCAGAGCATTCAGTTGTTTTATGAAATGATAAGTTTTGGGCAGTTTGCGAATGAACGTGTTTCGTGACAGCGAATCGAAACCGAACATGAGCACATTCAATTTCAGGACTCTGTTTGGTACGTTTTCCCAATTGTGCTTCTGTTTGACATACGGATCGTGTTTCACACCAGCGAGTATACTATGCCACCTAAACATATTCACTGTCAGCAAAATAATAGTGGGTACGTTTTTGAAAAAATAAGTAAGTAAATTAACTAACACATCTCCACTTTTCGATTTGCATCTGACATCTGCAAAATCACTCTCTCTCAGAATGTAGAAATCATCAGCCTCTATACCATCCAACAATTTGTTATTGTAGTCATCTGTTCTAATAATTTCTGAAAGAAATAATAGTATGGATTACTTTCTAAATAATATTTTATAATAGTAATAATTTCACACTACGATTTTAATTATTGAAATGCATTACAATGTCTTTATCTCCATGCAATAAATATGTATTCTTATTAACTTACCACTAAAGATGCATATTATGTGTCCATATTTCGTCTTTGCTTTATTAGTAATAACAAGTCTTGAACTTTCCACTGTAACCCAATCTTCTGCTCCACAAGATAAGGGGGGTACATCATGTATGAACTTCATTATTTCTGGACTAGAGATATTTAATTGAGGTAATTTGCACGCAACAACACCATCTCTGCACAAATACATTGATAAAAGATTATAAATATATAATGTAAAGTAAAATATATAATTGTTGCTTCTTTCTTATTTATGTCCAATTCTAAAATATTAATTGGAATATATGTAATTCAGCTCTGGTTTAAGGGACAGTATCACATACATACCTTGAATAAGACTGTTCTGATTCTTTGATCAATTGTGATATGTACATTCTGAAATTATTTAAAAGTTTAGAATGTAAAAATATGTATCAATATTGTGTGTGTGTGTGTGTGTGTGTGTGAATTAAAAACATTAAAAATTTTTATAAAGAAAAGTTAAAAAAGGAGGATGTAATATATTTAAAATAATCACACACATTACAAATTGAAATTTATATATCAGTTTCGACTGATATTCGGCCTTTATCAGTATGTTCTACTATACAATTTTAAGTTAGAAATTAAATAAGTTAAAAATTTAATTTAAAAATTATAAGAGTTAAATCTCAGTCCATTATAATGTACGATGATCAATTAATATAAGAAGTTGAGTGTTGAGTATATATGAATTTCAATTTGTAATAATTATTTTAAATATATTACATCGCGACAAATAACTGGCGTATTGGCTGTATGCTCCTTTTTTAATTTTTGTTTATAAGTATTAAGCCATTATTTACTTCTAAATTTGTATTAAAAATATTACTCACAATTTATTTAGATTTGACATATCGGGTTCATTAAACCCTAATTCTATTCGTATTACTTGAACGACACAAAATAAAAGTGCTATGAATAGTCCTGCTATTATGCAGCGGCGAAAATGACACGCTGTGACCCTCATGATTTGTTCAGTTTATTTCTGTAAAGTAAAAAAATATTAAAATTAACTGAGAACAAATAAACATAATTTTATTCACTATAACTCTCGATCCTGCGTGAATTTTATTTCTTTTTTTTATTTTTCTTTATCTATTGAAAAACTCATAACTGTTTTTGTTCTTGCAAACATTACGGAAGGATTAAAAAATTAAAATAAAATGTCTATATATTTCAGAATAGATAAAGTATACAGTTTAATTTGCTTTGACAAGAATATAACGTTATTGACAATATAAATCAACTTGATCTAAACAAGTTAATAAGTTATTTAATACTAAAGGCATATTTTCTTACATGTTCAGGAGTACAATTGTTAGTATAAGAATGGCATTGATCCTAACTCAAATTGCCATGTGAGACTGACTACATCAAAAAACACTGTTATATTGTTGGCTGTTACATGAGACAGATGTTGATTTTCGTTTATCATAATATACGCGATAATGGTGATGTATGTCAAATATCACAGATGTGGATGTCGAGAATATTTTTATCTGCAGCTGCAAATTTCAATATTGCCACTTATCCTGTTGAACTATCCCTAAAATTAATAGTCTAATAATATTATCTCTCTTTCAAATAGCGCATCAGTACTATCAGATACATAATATTATCGTCACATACATTATATTTTTATCACATACACGATTTTTAAATTAAGTACAACACATTTATACATAATACGTATACTTTATAAATTATGTTATATTATTATACATTTTATTCTGATTCTTAGTCTTATTCTGAATTCGAATCTGGCTCTGGTCTGATCTGTGCGATATTAAGTTGATAATTCACTGTGTATTTTCTGATAATTATTTATTAAAAATAAACACAAAGCACTTGCATTAAATTTAAATCAAGTAATAAACGACCTTGGTAGTTCAACTATAGTATCATTGTAATAAGCCACTGTTGTAAGAGAACTGTGTATTGTATGAATATTTAAACAGCTATAACTAAACAATGACTTTCAAAAGTGGCGAATCTTTCAAGTCTTTCATATTCAATCTCATAAATTACAATGTGCAAATTTAATTATAACGTCGTTTTTCCTGTCTTATTATTAATCTTAGCACGCATAGTAATTGTTAGCAGGCACACGTGTTGCAAGACAAAAATGAAACTCCTACCTCCGCATTATCACTGTACGGTAGATGATTCTGATGAATGCGCTGAAACGAGACGATTTCGGCGAAAATGCACGCGTCAATTAATAATGTTCGATAAAGGGCAATTCGGCGGCAGAACGCATGGTACGGTAGGTAAATGGCAACACGACGAAGTTTCCCATCGAGACTCGAGAGACGATGCAACGACCTCACGTACACGCACGCACGCACCCACACAGGTCGCTTGATTGCGAGCCTTCACAATCCTCCCTGAGGTAACGCTGCATTGTGTGCGAAGGTGCAACGTAAACGTTAGGTTCGCGTTAGCCGTGTCTCGTACGATTGCGGGAATCTCTAAAGGGTCCAGCAGAGCGCGTCGCGAAGCGTCGACGTCTCGACGTCGTCGTCACAGCTCATTGCGGCGCGTTCGATATCCTGGACAAACACGGAGATGCCTTACCATCTCTCTCTCTCTCTCTCTCTCTCTTTCCTTCTCTCTCTCTCTCTCTCTCTCTTTCTCCGGCGAAAATCGGAGCTCGTTCCGTTACGAAATGCACCGTGAGGCGTGAAATTCGCATTCGGTTTCATTCGGCACGTATATACACACACACGACACTCACACGTGTCCGTGCGTGCGTGTGAGTAAGGGTATAGCTGAGTGCATTTACTATTCAGGATGGTCGGGTCTTGGAAGAATAATTCGTTTTTTTTTGGAGGGAAATTTTTCCATCCTTTGGAAATAAAAGTCTTAAATAGACAAGCTGGATTTTTTTGCTGAAATAATTCTGTGCGAATTTATATACTAATTAATACATAATTCAATCCTTCAAATCGCGCATCGAATTTATTTTCAGTCTTGAAATTCTAATGAAACTAGAATAATAACATGATAAATTAAATTAATAAGCGATTTAATTATATTAAGTTAAATTGATAAACAATCCTAAAATTTGTAAATAATTTTATGGAGAAAATTATCTACAGATCTTAGGGTCTCTTTCACCAACTTCTGGTTAAGTTAATCGACGATCGTAAAAGTGCCAACAGCAATTCGAGGTAGAAGTTCTTCTCTCTCATTCTTTTTTTAGACAAATTGTGTTTAATTTTCTACGTTAATAATCGTAATGACTGAGTTAATGTCAGCATCATTTTAAATTGTTTAGGAATTTGTGATATTATTACTCTAATTCTGTTAGAACTGCGTTTTAAGACTAAAAATAAATTTGGCTCGCAGTTTGAGGAATTGGATATGCAGTATGTATAAATTTACATAGAATTATTTCAGCACTAAAAATCCTACAGCTTGACCGTTTAGACCTTTATTTCCAAAATTCGTTGTGTAATTACTTTACTGTCTTATAAGACACTTTGTATTGTTTCTCAATCTTTTTTTTAAAAAGATCTTTAGTTTTCTAAATAATTTTATTTAATAGATTTAATTAATAATTAATTAAAAAGTTAGATGGAATGTTTTGAAAAAAATTTGGAAATTGAAACTGAATTGTTTGCATTAAATACATATATTTATGCATTGAAATAATATATATTGTATATCTATAAAATTAATGTATATAAGTAATATTATATATAAGTTCAAAAAAGGTTTAATATAAAACTTTGTATTAAATAAAGTTTAAAGATTTTTGAGGAACATTAAATTTCTTCTCTTAATTAAATTATTTTTAAATATAATATTTTTAATATATTAAACAATAGTTTGATTATATAGCAATGAGAAGAATTGTCAAATTGAAAATAAAAATTGCACTGTGTTTCAACGTACTTTTTTTTCCACATGGTAATTAACATAATGTAGTTAGCGCAAACAAAGAGAGGTATTCCAGTCGACACTAACATCAATATTACATAATTTTGCATTCAACAATATAAATGTAATATAAACACATAGTGTTACATAACAGTTACATTGTTGAGTGCGAAATTATATACTGATGCAACGTGATTTTTAGTTGGTGTCGAATAGAATATTTTTTTAATCGTTACTCGAGAAAATTTATTGATTATCAAACGTACCTAATGCTCGGTAAATTGGATGCTGGACATCCGACAGATTTTGTCATCTCTCGAGACACACGGGTACTAACGATAACACGCTGGAAGTTGGATACGATCGATGAGTGGCCTCGACGTCATACGACTAAAGTTCAATCTTTTCAGTAAAAGAGCATATTTTTACCGTTGAGTTGCTATACATATTCGCGTTCTTCTATTTCACAAGACATTTCCGTTTGAATGATTTAAGTTTTTAAAATTCTTGTTCAAAAGATTTCGCTAAGGCATTTATGTCCTCAGATTCCACATGAATTTTCCATAA
>NW_017305987.1:725171-749447 GCF_001594115.1 Trachymyrmex septentrionalis | reverse complement strand
GAGGTTATGTGCATCAAACGCCAAACCGTATCGCATTTCAGGAGGTTAAATGTTACTGTTTTAAAACCCCAAAAGGGCGGGAAGATATATAAAATTTAAATTGTTATTTCGGTTGTATCAAATCTAAAGCTCAGAACTTTTTTGTACACCTAATATATATATAATGCACTGTTAGATAAAATGTGTTGAATTTATTGACATAAATCGCACATCCAAAACAGTCCGCTCAATTTTTTTGGGTAATTTAGTACAAGATGAATATGTTGGAAAATTACACAAATATTATGTAAGAAAAGAAATACAAAAATTAGCAACACTTTTTGTAAACAAACCGTGGAAGTATATTTTTTCAGTTAATACTTATAATATGTTAAATGAACCCGGTAAGAAATTTATCATGCATGAATATGTATAAATATGTATAAACATATATACATAAACATACAATTTTATATGAAATATGCATGTTTATACATCTTTCTTTCTTTTGTAAAATTATTTTTTAGTGTAATAGAAATAATAATAGTAATGTGAAAAATAATTAAAAGGGTAATGTTCACACTTTTTTAGAAAAAATCAAGTTTGGAGAAATGTAAAAAAAATTACTTATATACAATTATATATAAAATTAATCGCATAAATTGTGTATGAGCAATTTTTTTTACATTTTTCCAAACTTATTTTTTTCTAAAATAAACAATGCGAAAATTATTCCTTTAATTATTTTTTTATGTTTTCACATTATTATTATTATTTCGTGTTTATACATACTTGTACATATTCATGCATGAACAATTTTTTATCGGGAACCTTGCACATTTTATTCATTCATCGTACATTTTACATTTTAAAACACTTTATTTTATGTTATTTGTTCATTTACTTAATAAATTGTATCGTTTTGACACTAAGAAATGTTGAATATCAATTTTACACAAAATCTTTAAATAACATAATCATATTATGTTAAATCTCGTGTTAAATTAATACTCGAATATGTTAAAAAATTTAACACAAACACTGTTAACATGAACACGAGTGGACCGCTTCCAACATAAATACATAATTTTTTTTGCATAATAATAAAAGATGTATAATTTCTTTATTTATATGAATATGTTATTTTGACGAAAGAAACGCCTTTTTAAGTATAATTTAAAACTTTCGATGCACAACTCATTCATAAATCACGAAAGGCGTCTGATCTAATATAACTTATCGTAATGTACTTAATATTTTAAACCAGAAATGGTCTCAAATATATACCGTGTGACAAATGAATCGGATCGTGTACGCACTCGCAATCATACGTGTGTTACCTGTCGGCACACTGATGTAGCACTGTCAGCACCAGTTCCGTATGAATTATTTCTAATATCACTCAATCGATTGCACGTAAAAAGCGGATACTATACCGGTGGAATATTTGTTTTACGGATCTTTTTATAGGTAGAACGCTCGTAGAGAAGTATTCGCATTTGTTTCCAAACCGATTATGCAATATTTGAAATATGCGCGTATGATATATACAGCTGTCGTTATTTATCGTTTACGATGTTAATTTGCAACTAGCCAAGCGTTATCGCATATACCCTTTTTTCCTTTTACATCTTCTTAAAAATGTTATCGCGCATTTTATATCCAGCTGTATAAACTATAGATAGCTAGCCGTGCAAACCTAGACTTAGTCAAACGTCACAGCTGAACAAGCTGCGATTTTTATAGGGTAACTCCGGGTAAATACATAGCGCTAGGATTTATGCCGCAGAAGTCAGAAAAAATAGAGAAGGAGTGAAGATAATTTTCCCGCGACTACTCTGTTACACGCCTTTATGTTATATTAGTATTATGCTAATGATTTCAGCTTCTTACTGTTAATATTAATGAAATTATTGCGAGTTGAATCGATTTGTTACTGTAATAAGTAACGCCATCATAAATTATAATCTACATAAAATAATTAATGTAGGCCGTGTAAAAGTGGTTATTTCGTGATACATACGTGTAGTGGAATAGTAAAGCATGTTGTGTAGCAAAATACAAGTGCTTTGCTATCGTATTCTTTGTTTAGTTTGCTGTCTTGTACATCTCACCTGTTTGGGATATACGGCATTTTCAGTGAGCAAGATTTATGCCCAAAGTATACAAAGTGCGCAGATTAAATTCAGTACACTAAATGCAATAAATGCATTATATGAAATATGTACCTTATGTCATAACATTTGTAATATGTAGGAAGATTGTGTAATTATTATTTATTACTTCATATATATATTTACCAGTCTTATTCCTTAATAAAAGTTTATAAACACATTTTATAAGTTATTGTGTCATTATACTCTTATTTATATGTATTATTTGTAAATTTTTATATCCGTATATCCCCCCTTCCCCAATGAGTAACCATATATTCCATTCCTATGGGATATATGGCAAAAATGCAAGGGTTTCAAAAAGTTTATTTTTTAATATAAAAAATAAATATTTCGGATTTCTAATATTTTTTTCATAGTAGTAGACAGTACAAAGTTTTTATTGATATAGTTTCATTTACTATAAACATAGTAAATAATACTGAATAAATTATAAGTTTTTGATAGGTGCTGCGTATATACTGCAGTTAGTTTAGATATTGTACAGATATCGTGCAATATTGTATCAATGTTTTCAGATTTTAGTTACAGCTTCAAATTATATTACAGTTCTAGCATTAAAACAAAACCGCGTGCTATAACTTTGAAAACGCACGGTGCTATTGCAGATTTCGTATTGAATTCTTATGCCCGTTCCATTCTCGCACGTAGTTTTATCCCATACGCAATCGCATTGTCAGTAATGCCAGTACTAGAATCAGTATATAAAAGTAATCACACACACACACACACAAATCTGGAAATAAAAACTGCAGCATGTTTATTTAATCTATATTTATTCATATCAGAAATAAATAGATATTGTGCAGATATAAAATTTGTTTATTATTTCTTACATGCTTATTACAAAATATCACATATGATTACATATACGCATAAATACGTAATGTATAATACATACTGACTGTAAAGCACATAATATCTGTCATATATATATATATATATATATATATATATATATATATATATATATATACAATTTATTCATAAAATTAGGTATTAGGAAATATTTGTACGTATGTACATAATCTTGTAAATATGTGACTATTCTTTGAAGGAAATCTTTTTGTTAAAATCACAGATTACGCTTTGTAAAGCATTTATTTTCAAAACCACACGATTACGAAAAATACATTTATACAATTTATTCCCACAATTCATGCAAATATTTTTATGGCACATATTGTTTTAAATTCAATAAAGTGCATTTATATTTTAACAAATTATCATTTATTTATCTTTATTAAGTCTCAATTTTTTTGTTATATATTTAATATTGATTGTCATAATATTAATATTGCAATAATAAATAATTTTTGTATATGTTGATTATTATATGTTACATGTACACATTTTTTTAGAAATTTTCTAGAAAAAATTAAATTTTAACTATAAAACTTTATCTCTCTTTTATATATGATAAAATTTGCTAGTATTTGTTAGACTAATGGTTTTGTTGAACTACATTCAATAAACTTGCTAGTAATTATGCTACATAAATCATAAATAACAATAATTATAATAGTTCGTACATTCGTAAATAGACATATAATTATAATATATTGCATTTGTCCGTGTTATCATTACACTGTTAGAAATGCTTCCTTTACGTGTAAATAAAGTGGTTGAACGAAATTAAAAGTAATGAATGATTTAACTAAAAATTAAGTTACAGTGGTTACTCAAATACAATAAACGTGTACATTAAATTTCTTAAATTTTCAAGAAAAATATAATACATTAAATTTAATGTAATGTTATGAAATTAAGTTCAAATTGTGTAACTGAAAAGTATATTAAATTTCATAAAATTTTTAACAGCGTACGTATAACTATCTACTTTTGTACAGAAATTAATTTTAATGACTAGTATATCTCGCTATAAACTATAACAATTTGTGAAGATCATACTTAGCTCCATATTCGCTCGTAAATATTTCTTCCTTTTGTAATATAAATATAATTAATATAAATATAAATATTAATTATTAGTATTAATTTTATTAATACTGTTTTATTATATTATTTCTCTCTGAATATTGTAATAGAAAATAATTTAAGTATATGAATAATTATTTTCAGACTTATTCAAGGCTTGTTACGGCTAAAAGTGCTTTTGTTAACAATGCTAAATAGTTGATAGCGGAGTTTTGACTAATTTTATTATCAATTACTCATTTAACCCTCCGCGAATCAGATGGGGTATGACATACCCCAGTAAGATAAATTTCTATAACTTAAAAAGTATCGCGCATATGTTGTCAGTTTCGTGCATGGAAAGTGCATTATTATCAATCATACTAAATTATAATATATTTATAATGAAGTATAGCATGGAGATATATCCACATATGGTGTCTATGTTAATTTTCCGCGGAGGGTTAATAATATAATATAGTCAGTCGTATCAGCAACTTAAATTGTATGTATCTATGAAATGAATTATATATGATGTATCGTTCCAGATAATTACTTCTTCGTTTATCTAGATAATACTGAAGCGTTTAAATGACTGCATTTGGAATGCATTATTTATCTTTCTGCAATGAAAAGCTACCTCTCCATGGAAATATGCAATCTTTCTGTAAATTGAATTTTTTTTTTTAATAACGCCGATATTTGTTACAAAAACTTAACTGCTTAATTTATTATTTTTAAAATAAAATTTGTTATAAGTATACATTTGTGTATATGTATGAGTAATCTATTTTAATTAATTTTTAAAAACGATCAGTATAAGATCTGAAAATCTATATAAATTTAAACAATTAAATTTATGCAAATTAAATCAATGGAAATAGCTCATAGTCTGCAAAAGTGTAGTCAGTAGAAATATTTAATATTTAAAGTTAGCGAAAAGTCTAAAATTAAATGTGAATACTAAGTGTTAACAGCTGGTTAACACTAAAAAGATTTTATATATTTAAGTGCATCAAATAATTATATTCTCAGCCTAGTCATGGGTTTTATAAATGGATGCATTTATTTCTGAAAATAATAATTCTAAAAAAAAATAATTCTAAATATTATCAACAGTTTGCTAAAAAAAAAAAAAAAAAAAATTAAAAAATGTTAAAATTACGTTAATTTAAATTGTATTACATGCCATTAGTACCATTTGTGAATTGCGATGATGGTCATCATCGTTACTGCAAGTGATAACTTGCGGAGATTCTTCATTTCTACGAAGGATCTTCAGGGGTCTGTATGTATTGTATGTTAACCATAAATAATCAAGTATTAAGCAAGTAATTATGATAAATATAGTAAGTAACCAGAACGAAGGCGACTGTAATAATTTTTGGAAGACCCCGTACATATCGCCATCGTATTTTCTGAAAAGAACGTAAGTAAGATTTCGTGATAAAAATTATTTTTGCTTATAAATACTACTTTTGATGCCCATAATCGTTTCGATTGCAGTCTTTATACTTACATATTTAAACCTGAATAGCCGAAGGTAGTTACGAAAAATGCTAATTCAGATAGCAATACGCTTAAAACGAACGGGATTGTCCAATATGCACTGCGTAACAATATCTGAAATAACATTATCATTAACAACAAGTAAATGTATATAATATTTATCAATGATTCATTGAATTGTAATTAAATTGTCGAATTATTAAATTATACATATAAATTTGAATATAAATTTGTTATTAAAAGCGTACAAATTTACGAATTACTTGATCATTAAAAGTATTTAAATTATTGAATTTTATTCTTTTGTGTACATTTGTCAAAGTAAATCGTTTTACAACCTCAATCGAATATAAACTGCCTACGCATGACGTACCTGTAGATTTGCTAGTAAAGTGACTATATGAAAAATGCAAGTGCTGAAAACCCAGAGTTCAGCTGGCGTGTTGTCGTACAGATACGTAGGATTGATAGACGTCATAGCGAATATTGTAAAATACGTTATGCATGCATGGCATAATCCTGAAAATAATATGATATAAGATCACCTATCGCGTTAATGTTTCATATAAAGATTACGACTTATGAAAAATATTAATATGTGCACGAACCTAGAAACATCCATATTACGAATTGGGCTCTTGACATTAAATAATTGTTTTTATTTAATTTATATAAGTATGGATGTTCCATGAGTTTCTTCGCGGTATAATTCTGTTCTAACAGTCCGTACATCAATATCGGAAGCGACGTAAATATCAAGTTGAAAGTCATTAGAAACATGCCATCATAAAGTTCCTATAAAAATATATTTTGTATATAAATTCTTTATCTATAAAATCTAATCGAATATTAATTTGTTTTCTTTTATAATCTTTATAAAAATAGGAATAGGCCTTTTTTTTAATAATATTGTCAAATCACTATACAATAAATAAAAAATTTAAAAATATGTGAGAATTAAATGATAAATCTGTTTATCAATTCATGAGAATCGAGAGGTAAATCCTTCACTTACATTAAATCTGAATTGAAATATATGATGATATAAAAAGAAAAAATTAATTCATTTACATGTTACGGGAATATAAGATTTTTTCAACGTACAATAGAGAAACAAATAGCAACGTTGTTCTTACCTGCGTGGAGAAACCATTGTGTATGCCGAACAGCACTTGCGGCGTTATGAATACTACGTTCTTGTAAAAGAAGAACTGTGTCAAAATGCTGATGCGCAGATAATACCAGTGCCCGTGCACCAGCAATGCTTTTCTCAGATACTTGAACTTCGTGAAGGCGAAGTCAGCAGACATCGACGCCTGACGACCTTCTTTTCCTAATATTCCGATACCCACGTGCGCTTCCTGTATCATCGAGACGTCGTTACCGCCGTCGCCGATAGCTGCAGTGTGCGGATGATTTCGTGCCGTTTTTATTAGATGTACAATCTGCACAGATAAGCTATATTTAATATTCTTAATGATTTTCTTGCGTTTATATACGAAGCGTTCAGGAATCAAGAAACGTTCAAACCTCGCTCTTTTGCAGGGGCGTCAATCTGCAACAAACAACTGCCTCGCAGGCCATTCCGACGGATTTTAACAATTCTGGGCAATTTCGTAATGTCGCTGCCACGCTGACACCATCAATTATTAATCCGTACTGCTTGTACGGTTCCAGTTTTATTTTCCGTCTGAAAGATATAATTTGTGCAGGGCTAATATATTTTAAATTATATATTATGAGTTGATATATTTTAAATTATACTATAAGCTTTTTTTTAAGGAATTCGTATTAATTGTATTCTCACATGTACGGTCTAAAATAATTCTTATTGTTTATAAAATATATTCATGCACGTATCTAAAAGACAAAGAATTCCTTAAAGATAATATATATATATATAATATTCATATATTTCTAATTATTTGAACTACGCGTCGAATTGGTTTTCCGGACTTATAAACGCAATTAAACTACTGTAATAATATCACGAATTAAATTAAATTAACAAGCAATTTTTAATAATTTAATGCTCAATCAGGCATCATAAGATTTAAAGATGTTAATGTACTGAAACGATATATTTTATGTTCCATCGTTATAGTTTCTTTCGAATAAGGTTATTCGCACAAGAACTATAATGTGTTACGTTACGTTAAGTATTGATTCTATACAGTAATGTTTTTTTTGTGCGTTGATATACCCTAAACTTACTCATATACAGGCTTCAGTTTACGATTCAATACTTAAGGTAATACATTACGGAGTTCTTGTGCGGAGAGCCCAAAACGATTTATACATAAATATATTATAGAACCAATATAGTATTATAAAACCAAAAATTATGTGCTCATTTATTTGTTACTTTGATAAATTTTTGATGTTACTATTATGTAAAACAAGAACTGCGGGAGAAACAGTCAGGAAAACTTATCGGTAGTTAAATGAAACTAGAAAATATTTTGAATTTGCAAACTGCACTCACTCGAAACTTGTGAGAATCAGCAAGCAGGCTTGCCCTGAGGTCTCGTCCATCAATCTCAAAACCTCGGTACCCTTCTTGAAATGGCCGCACAGAAAAGCGATGTTCTCCGCAGTCTCTGCCTTATCTCCAGTCAGCACCCATGTCTAAAGGAATATATTTACGATTATATATATATCTTTTAAAGCTACTGCAATTAATTCAAGTAATCAGGATTGTTTTTAACATTTTATTCTAAATAAGATTTTTAAAAAACTTTGATGCATGGTATAAAAATCTAGGTATGTATATCCGAACATATAATTGTATAAAAAAATCTCTAATAATAGATTAAAATTAATAGTTTTTATATTAAAATATATTATATTAAATATATATTATATTAAAATAAATATAAAAGATAATATGCAAAGATATGTATTAAATTAATTATCTGGAGAATTATACAGTTTAGAGTATAATTCCGAAAGTGATCGACAAAGCAGAAACGAAGGTACACAACGCGAATAGTGAAAGATTTCTTTGGCAGTCTACGTAAAGGCGGTGCAATGAACTAACTTTGATGCCAGCGACTCGTAAACATTCCAAGGTTTCTTGCACCTTGTCCTGCAGGCGATCTTCCACCGCAGTTACTCCGAGCAAGGTGAGCCCGCTCTCCATAAGATTGTACGCGCGCGTTATGTGCGTCTCTCTCTCCGCACCGATTATCTGTCTGGCCTGCTCGATGTTATGTATCAGGTTTTCGTATTCGAATTGATTCATCTTTTTGTACGCCACCACCAACGTTCGCAGACCTCTCTAAAAATTAGAAAAAGATTCCAATAATTTCTGTAAATGTAAAATACAATTGCAGCAACAAGAAGCGAAAAAGGATTAAAATTGTTGAAAATTCTTTGCTCCAGCTGTAGCTTTCGTTCTGCGATTATCGTAAACGAGATAAAGCACCATAGAGAAATCAGCCACGTGAGCGTTGGTTTTTTGTGTCTCTCCTTTAATTATCAACGGCATAACCGCAGAATCAGCACCCTTGCAGTACAGCCAGATATCTCCCGACGAGTCTTTCACTATTACTGACATCCTTTTGCGTTCTATTCAAAATAATGTGATATTAGTGCTATTTATTGCTATTAAAACTATTTTATTATTTTTATCTATAAAATTAATTGTTATTTCATCTCAGTTAGAAATTTTAACCCAGTAAGTAAGAAATATTTTGGAACATTTCAGTAGCACACATTGTAGCAACGTTATATGTCAGTGCTGCTGAAATGTTCCAAAAATATTTTTTGCTCATTGAGAATCTATTTCGATATTCACGTACCAGAGCTGAACTCTAGTATTTCTAGTTTCTGAAAGACCAGATTACTGTTGTCGGTCTTGATATGTATCTCCTCGTTAGTACTCTTTTGTAAAACAACGCCGCATCTGGCACTCGCCTCCACCAACGACTTTTCGTCTGCCGACGCCGCCTGCAATATGTCACGTCTGTTTATATATCTTTTCGTACAGATGTAATCGCGTTTACACCTCATCTTAAACGGGAGTTATTAGTGAGATCTTGTGATACGCTACCGTAAATTTGCCGTTTACGTAAGTGAGCTATTATTACCTGATATTCCGGCAGATCCGGATGCATCATCAACGAGCTGTTGACCCTCGTGACTTTTTTCAATCTGTAACTCTCACGGAACAAAGTACGTCTGGCTACGACCTTGGGACGTAGACTCGGCGGCGCGATTTGGACCAAGTGGCATAACGATATGCTTATCATGAAATGCCAAATGTCACCCTAAAATCATGGATCTTTTAATAATACATTTTTAATAATTCTAAATTAAAGCAATAATTTTGTTAGTCTTGTTTAAAAAGTATTTAATAATATTTTTTTAATAACACTAAAATTATTGCTTTTTGGCAAACACAATACTATTAATTATCTACGTTTATAATACTGATATACAATCATTATTGATTATTATCGTTTTATTATTAATTATAATTAATATTAATATTCAATAATAGTTCGTAAATAATATTGCCGCCGAATATTAGAACGGTAATCAATTATACTCTTGCATCAAATCACATGATTTGATTAATATCTTTTATGTGATCTTAAGCTACAGCATATGAATTCTTTTAACTAAAATAATATTGTCTTTTTTTTTTACTAATAATCTCTTTAACGATAAAATCAGTATTTCCTCCTTTTTCTTACCTCCCACGATGACAATTGGATGGCCTCTGTCTCGTTTCCGTTTGGTGGCAATAAATGAAGATTTCCGTCGCAGTCCTTTTCCATATACACGTTGCCGTTAACTGAGCAACGTCTGAATACCATCAAATTTTCAGTGAGCGTGCCAGTCTTGTCGGTAAACAGATATTCAACCTGGCCGAGCTCTTCGTTCAAGTCTGACGAATTGGCGAGCGCCGGCTGATCATTATCCTTGTCATACATATCCAAGTCCCAACCGAAGAAGACGGAGCCGAGAAACTTTTGCAATTCTGTTGAAAAGCACGTTTAAACCTTTACGGATATATTGTAGAATTATTTTTTACGATCGCATCTTGTACTCTCTAAAACTTTTAAGTGAGTCTCACTCTAAGATTGAAAATTTATACACTTTTTCAAGAGATTGGCTCAATCTTTATTCTTAAAATAAGAGACTCCACTTTAAAGAATTCAGGGAGTAAATGTATATAATGTAAAAATTTATATATATGTATGTGTACGTAAATTTTTACACAAACGCAAAAGAAATATATCAATTTAAATAATTTCAAACATTTTCTAAATAATATGTTATGCTAAATAAAAATATAAATAATTTTAACTTAGTAATTTTTTTCTTTAAAAAAGAAATTGTGCAAGTAAGAATGTCTTACCAACGGTGACATACAATGATATCGGTACGATGTAATTGAATAAGATAAGGAAGTTCAAAATATCCGTAATTAACGTACAAAAATTAACCTTGGGTAGTGGACCTAAGTATCTTTCCCATACTTGTAGAGTGTCAACGTATAGTTTCAGTATGGTACATATTACCACTTCAGTCAACAGTATCACGAGATATACAATAAGATACTTATTGATAGATCTACAAATGATAACGGATAAGTGTAAAGTCGATACAGATCATTTTTTTTATAAATAGAAATATTTCTTTAAATTTATTCGTAACGTTTGCGATATAGATATAGCGAATACTCAAGCGAAAGACGTACACAGAGAGAACGATTTTGCTGATGAAGTATCCAAAAATTTAGCTAGATACAAACGAAAATAATTTTGTTAGGCCATCAAAATTCTTAAGTGGAACATTTAATCTGATTGCTAGAATGCCAAAATTTTTGAATACTTCAGCAAAATCGTTCTCTCTCGTGTAGAAATTATTATGTCTTACAAATTAATATAATGGATATTACAAAATAAAGGACGTAATTACTTTTCGGCAGTGGAGAATTTATTGCTGACTATCTTTGAATTGAGCGACAATTTTGTGTCCTGTCCGGTATAAACCGCGCAGCCGATCACGTACTCGGTGTCTTTCAGTCTAGATCCGCGTAGTAAAAGATTTTCTATTGTTAAATGCCCGCTGGTCGTTTTGTCGGCATCGTTAATCTCGAGTTTGCCGTGGAAGGTGTAAAGATTAGCCAAGGGTTCCTGACACGTAATTGTCGCTTGCATCGCCACTATATCCGTAAGCGACATTGTTGAGACCACTTTCGGCACGTGTAACGTCTACATTTACATACTTATAATTACGACAAACAGATTGTGACGAAAAATATTTCTAGAGATATAAAAAATTTTCATTTTCTCTGGCGTAAAGTTTTGCCTGTAAAAAATCCCGCTTTGAAAAAATTTATATAGTGTAAGGATAACTACTTTTAAGTTTGTTTCGCCATCAAGATTGGATGTCGTGACGTAACAGCAGCCCGGAGTCTCGCTATAAAGAAGAACTATATCACAAGGTACATCCTCATCTCGAGAGACTTTCACAAGATCGCCCACTGCTATTTGCTCGCAATGTATCTCCTGAAACGTATCATATATTACTTCTGAATGAAAAGTAATTACTCGATCTGACGATTTCAGATTATTAGAAATTATCTTATCTTTAATCTTCAAATCAGAGACATTGACAAATTTTACAACAGACACATAAACATATATATATTTGATAAATACCCGAGAAAAAATGTTTTATATATAATTATATAAAAAAAAAGTTAAAGAGAAACCTTTAAGAGCCGACACAGATTGTAAGTGTAATTATATATTCTTTATTATAAGAGAGACACATAATTTTCGATCCTAATTTGGATCCTCTTCAGTATGAATAAATATATAAACAAATTTAAAATAATCATATAAATTAATCATAAATATTGTGATAAATATCGCAGTAAAAATCATTAAAAGTAACGGTATATACGAGAGTTAATATGGTCGAATGTTCTCATGTCTACATCTTATTATTGATTGTTTATAAAATTCCAGTAAAATGAACAATAAAGATAACTGTGTCTATAATGTTCTCACTGCTAACATTGTCTATGATTAGATATCGACGTTTTTTATTAAACTTGACAATTTGATGATCATGTACATGCAGAATCACGTTATCAACCTCTTAAAAGTTTCTCTTTAATTTTTATTCATTACAGCTCTTATTTAATTTATTTGTAATTATATAAAATTATATAAAATTATATGTAATTTTATATAATTGTATATAAATGGACATATTTTATATATAAAGTTATATATAAAATCATTATATGTATAATTTTATATAATTTTATATAATTATATTTCTTCCCGGATACACATTAAAAATTTTATTACAGTAAATATAGAAATACTAAACTTATATTTTGTTTGTTTCATTACTATAAGTGTCAAAATTAATGAAATCTTTAAGTTAGAGCATTATAATTAGGCAACACTCGTGACGAACCTGTTTACACTTGTTACGGATGACACTGACTGATCTCTGATTATCTCGTTTATCTATTTTGTAGCGAAGATAATCTTCGTATCCCTGTTTACACGCTGTCACTAAAATGACAAACGACAGAGGCAAGGCAGTGGTTAACGGCGAAATTGACGAGCGTATAAAAACCGCGATTATCGTCATGAGTAGAAAATAAAAATTCGCCACTCGCCGAAATTGCTCGAAGAAATTCTTTGGAATGAAGTTCCATATCGTATACTGCAGACAGATTAGATCAGATAAATGCGATTGATATTGTTTATATTTTTAACAAGAGTTGAAATACAAGAATGTTGATAGCCATTTCGAGATATCAGCTAAATACGGCTGACTGTTTATGGCTGTTTACTTGTGTTACTGAATTTTTTAACATTAAAGCTTTTAAGTTTCATAAGATATAGAAAATGGGAAATACCTTGTGTGATATGACACGATTGCTAACAAAATGTTTTTCTTGTAAATCGTTCCCAGTATTAATCTCTACGACTCTGTGATCGCTAAGTGCTGAGGATGTCGTACCCTGTAAATGAAAGCGTATATTAGCTTACAATTTAGATATAGTTGTGAATTGAATTTGAGCAAGTTAAATTTTTTGTTGTTCAATCTGAACGATGTCGAAATGGAATATTTTGTGAAATTTTTAGATATGTAGTAAATTTAAGTATTAATCAAATACTTAATTTTGCCAGAATTGTACATAATACATTATTTTGTTTAATTTAAAACTAACAGTATATTAAATGCTTTTAAATTGATAAAATGAAATTAAATAATTTTATTGAATTACAAATACTATTAATTTAATTTATTTTAATTTATTAAATTACATGAAATTATAGCGTATCATCAGATTATGTAAAAATTAATCGTCTAGATATAATTAAATAACACATTTTTTGTGTTTTAAATAATACATTTTTTTTTTTTAATAATTTGAAGGAAAGAGATTACTCTTATAAAAATGCAATTTTTATATATAAGACGCTTTTGAGAAATAAATTTTCGAAACGAAGATCAATTGCGAATTTAGCCACAATCTTGATGTAGAAATCGAAAGGTTAATCGGAAGTCCACACAATGACGTAAAGTACACATCGTGCACACAATTATCCGTTCGCTCAATCAGATTGTGAGATAGAATTTCAAAATTTCTCGGTTTTTCTCGCCTGTTTTAGCACTCGTATGTGCCACGGTGATAAATGGGGCCATGTATGCAAAAGTGCAATATTATCGGAAAGCACAATCCGTGTCGTGGTTATACCGACAATTTGTACACTATCTTTACTCCAACCAGAAAAATCCTAAAAGTAGATCAATTACCAAGCAATTTCACAAAAATATTCTGGCACGCTGCAAACACGATGGTGACAATGGCGATAGGAAGGATAACGTGCTTAATATGATGAATAACCAGTACTTGGATCATATATATAAGGCATGGCTCAAAGATCCAAAGTCCGTAAATTCCTCGTGGGACTCGTATTTTAAATTGATTCATGCGGAAAGTCCTAAGGACTCTCCTTCTTCCAACCCCAGTTCGATACGCGTCAGTTCGTCTTCTAAGTTAAGGGCATCGAACTTAAAAGGAGATAAGAGTGAGTTTTATGATAAATCCCATATTATAGTCGTTTCCTTAGATTGATAGTGATATGACGCTAAGAACGTAATTTATTGGCACAATATTGGCCCAATATATCAATAACCAATGTATTGCTAGTAAATTGCTCAGGGGATTAGTATTAAAATCTCAATATTGATGATTATAATTTATACAATTTGAATGACAATTATAAAAATTTAGAAAGCTGCATAATAATTTTATAATTATTTCGTATCACACTGTGTGATTATGAGAGAAAGTAAATTAATATAATAACAATTTATATTATATTATATCCATAATAATTATAAATGCATTCTGTGGATCAATTAGAAATAGAACTAATTATGTTTATTTTTTCGGATAAACGTCTAACAGGATCATTTTTTCTGAAAGAGTCCGTTCGGGAAAAATCGGACAGTCAGATGCAGGGAGATCAATACATAAACGGCGCACTCGATATCAATGCTACGATCCGAGCTTATCAAGTACCTATTTCTTGTGTGAAATTCTTGTACTTTCTTGCATTCCCATATATCCATGTTTATTTCTTTTATTCACTTAAAGGGACGTGGTCACTTGATAGCTGACACCGATCCATTAGGTATACAGAATCCGGAGTCAGCGAAGCTGCAGGGTACCGCAAACTTGCCGCCCGCGATCGTAGTGCGACAGCATCTCAAGGGAATGACAGAAGCGGATATGAATAGAGAATTCCCTCTCGCATCCTTTACCGTTATTGGGGGCAAAAAGAGGAGCTTACCACTGCGAGAGATACTAACCAGGCTCAACAAGATTTATTGCGGTCATTTAGGTCTCGAATACACGTATATTCATGATCTCAACGTGGTATGTACAATACGATCTTAATTAAGAGGAACGGTGAATATTTTTATCACAAGCTTTACTCTTTCACGCTTTACTGTTATACGAAAGGAACGGTTTTGCATCTAAAATTTAGATGGGTACAGATTCGAAAATAATTTTCTAGAATTATCAAAATAATTATGTGAGAAACCCTAGCATGATGAACAATGTTGCAAAAGTTTTGACAACCAGTTTGAGTGTTCTATTTAATTAATTTGATAGTCCAATAAAGTTATTTTTAAATCCGTGTGTATTATATTTAATTAAATTTTTTAATTAAATTTTCAGCAAAATTGTTCCGCGTATACAGATAATATTTGTAGAATGATAGCTTATATCTTGTATAGTATTTTTGAAATTGCACTTAAATGTGATATCTTCAGGTTATCGTGTAAATGTTCGTTGATAGATTAGATTACACAAAACTGTTTTACTGATTATAGGCTGTATTAGATAAAATATCTATTTGAAATCAGATTTTAGCTTAGTAATTAATATAAAGATAGTCAGAAAAAAAGAAATAGAAAGATGTTTATTAAAACTGATTTTAAAAAAAGAATCACTGCGCGTCATGAAAAGTATGAAAAGCGAAATTGTGCCTTTGTGAAGACTAATTAATCTAGGAATTTTTTTGTTTGTTTAGAGGATGTATAGGTTTTAAAGCAATTTTCGTAAAATACGTATGATGTGTAGAATTTATGTAGTTTTATTAGTTAGATTGGTTAAGAGACAAGTTTGAGATACCAGGCGCCTGGGAATTGCCTGAGGAGCACCGGAAGTGGACCTGGATGAATATCATGAGGGCCGTAACTTTCGAGGGCTTTTTAGCAAAGAAATACGGAACGGAGAAGAGATTCGGGTTAGAAGGTTGCGAATCGTTTATACCATCTATGGCGGAATGCATGGAAACTTCAGCCCTAAAAGGTGATTAAATTAATTCTTGAATCACATAGATGTTAGTTTAAGTAAAGTTTCAAAGCGATTCCTGAGCTTCCATTGACGGTATGTTCCATTAATAGTACCTTTTATTTTATTTTGATTTTATCCTATTCACCAGGAGTCGAAAGTGTAGTTATTGGCATGGCTCATCGTGGTCGTCTAAATACTTTGGCGAATATTTGCTTGAAACCGATGAGTCAATTGTTCACTCAGTTCAATCCGATCGCTCTGGAAGGATTCGGTTCTGGTGACGTGAAGTATCATCTCGGGACGTACTCAGAGAAGTTATTAGAAAGGTGCAAAAAACCATCGCAATGCAAATTCGGTTCTAATATGCGAAGCATCAAGCATCGATGTCTAAACTTGGTGCAAAGGGATGTAGAGAGTCTAAACATTTATTATATTTGATTTATTGCGACTTTTGTAGAACCAAGAAGAAAATGCTTGTTTCTATAATGGCAAATGCTTCACATCTAGAAGCAATCGATCCGGTCATAGTCGGTCGTATTCGTGCCGAACAAGTCGAGAAAGGTGACTCTAAACGTACGTATCGAAGATGTGTAATTTCCTAATAGACAATAACAGACTTCCTTTAAATAAATCCTAAAAATAAGATTTCTTCAGATGGCATAAAATCATTGGCTATATTGGTTCACGGTGACGCCGCTTTTTCCGGTCAAGGTATCGTTTACGAAACAATGCATCTCACCAATTTACCGGAGTACACAACGGGTGGTGTCATGCACGTCGTAATTAATAATCAAGTAGGGATAACAGTTTCTCTTTGACAATGTTTCACGAATTTTTCAAAATTAATTAACTGAGTAGACTTTAATTAAAATTCAATGACCTAAAAGCTTTTTTAAAAAAGAATTTACATCGAGATAAATTCAAATCAAAGTTAATCAGATTTAAATAAAATCAGTATTAATTAATATAAATAAATAATAATTTTTGTATGCATTTATTTTTGTTAACATTAAATTATTAAACGATAAATAACAAAATTAAACAACTTTAAATAATTATAAATGTGTTAATAAATAATTTACAGAATAATTTATTTTTAAATGTATGTTAATAATTCTAGATTGGTTTTACAACCGATCCAAGATATTCACGATCTAGTGAGCATTGCACAGATGTCGCACGTGTTATTAACGCTCCTATTTTTCATATACATGCTGATGATGCTGATTTAGTGACTTACTGCAGTAAGGTGGCCAGCGAATATCGGTAAATTACAATGCTATTGCATTTTTTAATTTTTAGTGTATTACTTCAAAAGATTCTATTTTAGCTATTATTTTCTGTTATCTTTTAATTGTTTAATCTCAGCGTGTTTTATTTAAAGAATAGAAGCTTATTAGTATATAAATGCTAAATAAATTAATATAAAATTTGTATAAAATAACATATTTTGCGATGAAAATTAAAATATTTTATAAGTAAATAACATTTTTTAAAATTCTTTTCAAAAAATTTGTTTGCGAAGAGAAATTATATCTAAATTATGCAAATAATTAGTTCCTGCAGTAAAAAAGCTAAAAATTATCCACAATAAAATGTAAAAATAAGAACATATTATAAGTACATTAAATAATTGGAAGAATTAATAAAGGAGACTTATTAATTTGTCACTAGAGCTACTTTTCATAACGATGTGGTAATAGACATCGTTGGATACCGAAGAAGCGGGCACAATGAGATGGATGAGCCGATGTTAACTCAACCGCTCATGTACAAGCGAATAAGAGATCACCCTAATGTTCTGTCTATATATTCCGACAAACTGTTTAAAGAGGGTGTGATAACAGAAGCTTTCGCAAAGGAGGTTGAGGAAGACAATAATTTAAAACTGCTTTAAATCCTGTCATTTAATCCTGCTATTATGCATATGCACGTGCAATTGTTTTTTGTGCGTAGGAAATAGAAAAGTACGTGAACCATTGCGAAGAGGAATTCAAGAAAGCGCAGACGATCACCTCGATGCAAATGAGCGACTGGCACGACGTGCCCTGGACTGAATTCTTCGCGAATCAATCTCCGAGAAATAAAATTCCACCGACTGGTATCGACATCGCGACCATTAAAACGATGTGCAATGCTATATCCACTCCTCCGAAGGACATTGAACCGCATCTTCAAGTTAGCTGCAAATCATACGAGTTACATGGGAGCGAAATGGATTAATTTTTATCCTGTATTACGTAGAAATTCCTAATTTGCAACTGACAAAGTTTAATTTATCTTGGTATTCATGGATGATTCTATGAGTTTTCGAACTTTCATAAAGTTTGCCAATTAACTAGGGAACAGGAAGGGTTGGTTTAAGGGCGGAACAAGTTTCAGATTGATTACAGTAGTTCACAAATTTCAAATAATTTTTAATGCAAGAAGAGGAAACAATTTTTTTAAATGTATTTTGGAGCGCTGATTTCTAATCTGTTGAAATTTTACTCTCTATCAGTGAATAGTCACTAATTATCCACAGTGGCTATACTGGATAATCAGTGAAGTTCAATTAAAAAAGGAAGAATGTTTCAGTATTATATAATACAGTATTATTAAAATACAGATAGTTGCACGTTAATTTCAATCTTTCAATACCACATTCATTGAATTTATGCACTAAAACAAGGTCAGTTACATCACATAATAAAGATTAGCTATGATAGGAATCTCACATTTTATTCACTGATTAACAGTAGTATACTTGGCACTGATATCAGTGTGTGATTATCTACTGATTCAGATTTAGAGAATAAAATAGCATACTAATTTTAAGATCTAGCATATTAATTTTTAAGATATGCATTTTTGTCAAATTAAGTTATTTGAATTTCTAATATTAAATAATTTAGAACAAATAAGCAAGATGAACGTTTCCACCAGAATTTGATGATAAGACAGAGATTAAGAAACATTATCAGGGGTATTAAGACGAAAATTCGAAATCATATTTAAAAAAAAAAAAATTAAACGTTTAACGCTTCTGATTTGTGTTCTAATTGTAATAAAACTTTATTATGTGGGAGAAAATATTTTTTCTTATGTTTTAAAAATCGGACTTGATGGAAATATTTCAATGGTAGATTCGGACTCAGCGTCCAAAATTATTATTCTAAAAACAGTATTGAAAATTATTCTATTTTTATATATGCTTTTGCATAAAAAAAAACCTTTGTAAACTAGTATCATTGTTTAGATTTGTCTATTGAACACATAGGTGTTGAGAATGATGGATAGGCGAACGAAACTGATGGAGTCCCGGCAGGTTGACTGGGCGATGGGGGAGGCTCTGGCCTACCTCAGCCTGTTGAAGGAGGGTCACCCCGTCAGATTGTCCGGACAGGACGTCGAGCGTGGCACCTTCACTCAACGGATACACATCGTTCACGATCAGAACAGAGATAAAACATTTAAGAATATGTTGCGCGATGTTTTCCCGAACCAGGCACTATACACCGTCTCGAATTCGTCGCTATCGGAATACGGCGTGTGTGGTGAGGAAAAATTAGTTTGCTATTAACCAACTATTATATCATTGTATTGATAACTATATCTATTTTTGCTACGCGTCTATCTTATCTAGTCTTATCGATAATTCGTTTATTTCATTGCGAATGAAACGAAATGCGCAACCCTGTGACCTCTAAAGTCTAGACAGTTATTCCAAGAACTGTTAAATTGTTAAACTTTTACATTTTAACAGGAACTCGAAACGGCCATAAATTACAGCAGTTTCGTTAAAAAGATACACGGTTGGTCTCGTGCTACATTATATTGCTTTTATTATAATTAGCGCCAAGACCGTGACTCTTTCTCTCTCTCTCTCTCTCTCTCTCTCTCTCTCATTATTATTATTATTATTATTATTATTATTAAACCGACTACACACGTTCAAGCAAATTTGTCAAATACGCTTGCGCAAGCTGCTTGTGCAAACTTACTTAACTTAAACGTGTTTGTCAAAAAACTGCAATTATTTTGACTTGCACAAATGACTTTTCTGACACACATGCACGTTCAAATAAGTTTGCAAAGCACAATCATATATGCTTATTTTTATACCAAATGAGTTCAAAATGTTACTGTCATTGCAGTAGATGTTGACAAGGTGCTTCCTCATTATGCGAAATGTCTGTTGCCCTCACGTGAATTCTAAATGTGATGACGGCAAGTTGATAGGATCTTGATTGTAAAGTATTACGTGCCATTAATTTGCCATTATGTTGCCGGTATGATACTTTGTATGAAATGCTTGCTCATTGCGTGTCGTCATTTTGCGATTTACATGCATTATTAATTCTCAACGTCTTGAAATTTTATAAATTGGTGATATCTATTTGTTGCTAACTCAATTTGTACATAAGATTCCGATGTCAGCAAATTGCCGCAACTTCACAACAACTCGTACAGTACATTAGTTTGTCTAATATACACGCTTGGTTATCTGGGTATTTGACAAATTTGCTTAAACGCCCCTGTGGCCGGCCTTACTCATTATGTTTAGGACACTAACTTTATACATTTGAATAAATATATGAACGCATTATATACGCGTTATTATATTTAGAACAAATTGTTTTATAATAGAAAAAAATAATTTTATAAAAGATAAAATATATTATATATTTTATCAATCTTTATTAAATTGTAAATTAAAGAAAATAAAAAAAATTGAGATATATAATGTTAGGAAATCAAAAATACTCCACGCGAGTAATGTATTACACTGAAAGAAAAGATTGGCTGCTGCAGCAAATTGGATGGTAAAATATGGCATAGCATTTTTAATTGGCTGCTAATTTTTGGTTGCAGCAGCCAATTGTTGGTTACGTTAGCTTATCTACAATGTTAGTATTTCGATAGACTAATATACCAAAAAATTGGCTGCTACAACTAATTAAGAATACTATGCTATATTCAGCCTTTTCTTTCAGTATAGAGGTAATAAAATAAATACAGATAGCATGTATTGAGATTTATACAATACTAGAGATTTATTTAATAAATAATGAATAACTCATGGCAGCTTTAATTATTAATATCTTACGAATGTTTGGCGAGAAAAGGTTTCGAACTGGGATACTCATCGTACAATCATAATGTTCTGACAATCTGGGAAGCACAATTCGGCGACTTTGCCAATAACTGTCAGGTAACTTTAACGATTACAGCTTTCTCTTTAGCAGAAATTTGATTTTCTTACTTTATTATAATTTTATTTTTAGCGTCTCGATAAGTAATTTTCTCCTCTTAATTAAATTTCTAATTAAAGTTAAAATTAAATGAAGCATCAATCTCCGTATTTATTATTCCGAAAAAATAATCGCGATATTTTACAAAAATATGTGCCACATGTAGCTTCAATTGATCTTCAGGCTATAATAGACTGCCTGTTATGTTCCGGACAATCCAAATGGGGTAGGCAGTCAGGATTGGTACTGTCATTGCCTCACGGTTTGGAGGGCCAGGGGCCGGAACATTCATCCGCGAGATTGGAGAGATTTCTTCAACTATGCGACGACGAGTGTACTCACGTGCCCGGAACGGAGCCTGATGCTCCCGCCGGTGAAACCGTCGAGCAAATCATAACAAGACAGCTTTTTGAGATAAATTGGATCGTCTGTTATCCCACGACACCTGCCAGTCTCTTTCATATTCTGCGCCGGCAAATATTGATGCCGTTTCGCAAACCGTTGGTTAGTTCAGTCTTCATTTACGCGGAGTACTCGTCACCATTGTTACGAGACAATACCCTCGAAAATATTCGCAAGCACTTTTACTAAATATTTTCTATCGCTAAATATTTTTCTCATGCTTTTTGTTTGTAATATTTTTTTCTCGGTATTTTCAGAAATATTGGCCCATAAAATTGAATCCAAAAATTAATGTCTAGTGGCACATTACACTATTTTACTTTTAAATAAACATCGATCAATTTTTTAACATAAAATTTATACATTTGTAATTATAATAAGAAAACACTGGTAATACATATTCTTGGTTAGGAATTTGAGGCAGTAAATTCTGTTTTTTTTTTTTATAACGTTATGTAGAAAAATTATGTAAATGTGTGATTAAACTGATCCTTTAATATAATAATAATTAATAATTTTTAAAAATACGAAAAAAAATTACTAAAATCCATCACTAAATATTTTCCTCATGCTTTTTGCTTGTAATATTTTTTTTCTTAGTATTTTCAGAGATATTGGCTTATAAGATTGAATCCAAAAATTTTCTTTATGTCTAGTTACACTATACATACCATTTTACGCGATTCGCAAAATATTTCATTGCGTGACAATGAACGACAAGATTCTTCAAAACATACCCGCGTACGCGAGTCGACTGAGTAACTTAACATTACATAGGTATATTCGTATCTTCTAGTTTTTACCGACGTAAATTACAAGGCGATAGCAAAAGAGCTAGCCACATTAACCGCTACAACTACCAAATTGCCATTATTGTTGTTTCCCAAGTATTCCCAGTCCTTCAATTTTTACGCACATGTCACGAGCGCAATTATGGATAATTCAATTATTTCATCGAATTTATATTATCAAGAATTTTCTAAGATGCTTAATCAAATTTTTTTAAGGCTTATCTCTAACGTCACACATAATAAATTGTTTTGATTTTTGTGTTTATCCGTTATAACAATCTCAAATCCGATTTATTGTATACACGTCATTTAGGTTGTTATGAGTCCTAAATCATTGCTGCGTCACCCAATGGCGATATCGAATTTCGAGGAAATGGGACCGAATACGAGCTTTAGGGCTGTTCTACCGGATCTTTTCCTGAAGCCCGGAAAGGTGAAGAAAGTATTGCTCTGTACCGGCAAAGTGTACTACGATTTAGTCGTCGAACGACAGGAACAACAATTAGAAGATAAAATAGCGATTATCCGAATCGAGCAGCTCTGTCCTTTCCCGTATCATTTACTTGCAAAAGAAGTGGCAAAATATCCAGGAGTAAAAGTGAGAAGTTTTCGACTAACACACTCACTGATACTTAATAGTAGAACTATACTACATATACGGATCTGTGAAATTTTCAAATCGTCAATTTTAAAAAATTTTTTCTCTTTTTAAATATTTCACAATTTAACAAAAAGATTTAAAAAGTGTGTATGTATGTGCGTGCGTGCGTGTGTGTTAAAATTTGTAAATGTGAGGCAATATTTCCAAGTCTTATAGCCCTACAATGCCCTGTATGAGTTATGACTAATATCATCCTTGAGTTCGAGCGTTTTATGTCTCCGCGCACGGTCTAAATGCTATGAAACAAAAAGGGTGGGGACGACGATAAGCAAAAAAAAAAAATATGCAACTCGGCTGCAGGCCTGCAGTCTACATGCTTTTTTAATTTTTTAGTTTCTACGATTTGTGATACTTTTCTAAAAAAAATTTATTGAGAATATTTTCAGAAGTGTTATATATATACAATTTTGGGAAAACAAATGTAATTTGTCAAATATAGGCACTCTTTTGCAAATTGTTTGTGCAAATTTATTTGAACGTGTGTGTCAGAAAAGTCATTTGTGCAAGATAAAATAATTGTGCAATTTTCTGACATATGCGTTTAAATAAATTCACACAAGCAGCTTGCGCAAGCATATTTGACAAATTTGTTTAAATATGTATAGCCGACCTAAGACATTACAAAAAAAATTTAGCTTGTAATTCTCATATAGAAATCTAATACTATAAGCCAGTATAAGCTAATTTAATATTAAAAGATAGTTAATTAATTACATATTTTAAATATTAAAAGCACTGTCAAGTTTTA